>NC_041393.1:558105543-558109786 GCF_002162155.2 Triticum dicoccoides | reverse complement strand
TCTCATGGCCTCCTCGACGCTTCCCTGGCTTACACTCCAAGTTCCCGGGAGATCTTCTGTTCCAAAAATAACTTTTCCGAAGGTTTCATTCCGTTTGGACTCCGTTTGATATTCCTTTTCTTAGAAATACTGAAATAGGCAAGAAAATAGCAATATGGGCTGGGCCTCCGATTAATAGGTTAGTCCCCAAAATAATATGAAAGTGCTTAGTAAACCCATAATCATCCAAAACAGATAATATAATAGCATGAATGCTTCGTAAATTATAGATACGTTGGAGACGTATCAGCCACTAGCGGCCGGGGATGGGAGAGAGGGGCCTTGGCGGCACTACGAAGTGGGGCGATGGCGTGGCTGGACGGCCGTTGTGGCATGCAGCGGCGGTGGAGCAGTGGGAACAGAAGCAGGGCAGTCGCGGCGAACGAAGAGAGGCCGTGGGGCGCGCAAGCGCGTGCGTGGCTGAGCTTGGGGTGCATCCAGGGAGCTACGGCGGATGCGGGCGTGGCTGGGCGATGCGGCGGGGGCAGCGAAGAGTCAGGCGAGGGGGGCGCGGGCGGCGAGCGGCAGCGCGGGGTGGGCGCCATGGTGCGGCCGGGCAAGGACGGTGCCAGAGTAGGGGGCAGCCGCGCGGGGAGGCCAGAGTGGTGTGATGGATGCTGAGGAGGGATGTCGGCATGGCAAGCATGAGTCCGAGGCGACGGCGGCCTTGCTTGGCAGCAAAAGGGGCAAAGCGCAGCGAGGCGGGACTTGGGCGCGCGTGTGCGGGATGGTGCAAGGGACCGAGCGGGAGGAGGGAATGCGAGGAGAGGGGGGTCTCACGAGGTAGTTGTTCGGTACGGGGCAACGGTGCTCGGGAAGGAGGACGGGGACGGCCTTCGTTGAAGGAGACGACAGAGGCGATAGCGTCCGGCGAGGAGGAGTCGAGGAGGAGGATGGCGACACGGTTCCGGGCGGCGGGGATCGGCGACGGGGTCGGGGCGCCGTGCCCCGATCCAGATCGGGCAGAGGAGAGAGCGAGTGTGGGGAGGAAGTGGGAGCGAGTGGGGGAGGGGGAGGGTTTCTGGGGGATAATGGGGGAGTGGGGGCGGATGGGCCAATAGGCTGGCCGGCTGGCAGCTAGGCCGGTTGGCCCGGGAGGGGGGGTTCCTTTTACTTTAGATTTTTGTTTTTGTTTTGTTCTTTTCCTTTTTCTTATTTTTCTTTTGTTTTACTATTTTATTTTAGTTCCACATTTATATCAGTTTTATAAATTATAAAGAAGTCCTTGAATTAGTATATGTAATAATGCCACATTCCGAACATTTTAGTTTTAAGGTTTGAATTTTTTGACGTTTGACAAAAATTCAAATTTGAATCATTTTGATCTAACGCAAGATTAGCAACAGTAACAAAGGTGACGTGGCATCATTAGCATGGGTTCATTGTAGCATAATGATTCGGGCGTTACAATAGCTATGTATTCACATCAATCATAGTATTGCTCTGTTTATTGCTTTGTTTCAATGTGTATACTCTATTTTCCATTCTTATATGTTCTATTTCAATGTATGTATATACGCTTTCTATTCTATATATGTCGATGGTAACAGCTAGATTCAAATTAGTATACAAAAACAGATAAAATTGGAATTCATAATATATATATATATATATATATATATATATATATATATATATATATATATATATATATATATACAAAGGGTCTATTCTGCTAATATTAGCAGAATAACTATTCTGCACACCACATCGGCACTACACGCTCAACAGAAGCGCACTGCATCATTTTGACGACCAGCACTGCAATAGAGACTAGTGAACTTCGTGTCGAAACAAACTGCACGCGGTGTTTTTCGGTACTGTTTTCGCTCTAGTATTTTAACCGTTTATCGGAATGAGGCGTGTAATATATCGTTGAAAAGCTATGGATTAGGCGCAACTTCGACATGTTGAGCACTTTTCGAGATTCCACACGGTTAAAGAACAGTTTTGAAAATGGTGCGGCGGATGACGAGTGGCAGCGAGCGTTTTTTCGCATTTGTTTCTAAACCACTTGTCTGATGAAGCAAATGATACACCGTTGGATAGATATCGTCGAGGCGCATCTTTTCCATATATAAATCTTTCTCGAGTTCGTTACGGTTTAAGAGCAGTTTCAAATTTACTAAATTGCGGAATTCTGTTTTTCAATTTTTTTCAAATTTTCGGTACTGTTTTTGCTCTAGTTTTTGAACCGTTTGTCGAAACGAGACGTATGATACGTCGTTGGAAAGATATGGACAAGGCGCAACTTTCATATGTAGGAATCGTTTCGAGATTCCTTACGGTTTTAAGTTAATTTTGAAAATAGTGCGGCTCACGACGGGAGGCAGCGGGCGTTTTTCGTGAAATTTTTGCAAACTGCTGGTCGAAATGATTCGAATTATAAGCCATTGGAAAGATATCGACGAGGCGCAACTTTTTCATGTAGAACATGCTCTCTAATTCCTTACGGTTTAAAAGCTTTTTTGAATTTACCAAAATGCGAACACTCTGTTTTTCGCGACCTCAGAATCGACCAGTGTACTGCATCAGACAGAAGAACGCACTGCTTTGGAAAAGAAAACCGCACTGCATCAGACTGAAAACCGCACTGCAATGTCTATAAAAGGATCTGTATTATCACAATTTTTGCTAACTTTTCATTTTGTAATTTCATCTAAACTACGAGGCCGAGTGTAGTGAACCACAGACAACTCCCGATGCATTTTACATTTTTTAGGCCTTCCTGAAACACAGGGCGGGATGAGTGTAGCTCACTTCACGAATAATTGAAGTGCAGCACGAAGTTAAAGTGAAGTACATAGTTCTCCTATTGTCTTTCTCTATTTTTGTTTTATAGAAAAACGTGTGTACTCCATAGTCAAGGCAAGTGAGCTGCATTAGACATGACTAATAAACTACATCTAAATATTTTTGTTTTATAGAAACACGTGTGCACTCCATAGTCAAGGCAAGTGAGCTGCATTAGACATGACTAATAAATTGCATCTAAATAAATGGACTTCTGAAAAGAAAACCGTCAGACTTTTCAAACAAGTGCAAATGCACTGCACGGTGGAGTCGAGAGAACTGCAATGTTCTTTTTTATAGTTACAAATTTTACCCTCCAAGTTTACATAAAAACTTCTCAAACAAAAATTGACGAACTGCGAGGCAGAGGCTGGTGAGTTGCATGCCCGCCCGCCCGTGTGAACCATATTTTTTTGCAAATCCTGGATGCAATCCCAACGTCGCCCAAGTGTACTACATGTGAGATCCCCGTCGGAGTGACAAACTTTAGCGAACCGCAAAGATGTCCGTGCAAACACCACAATAATATAGAGATGGACTGATTTGTAGCGCCAACAGCCAAACTACACCACATTTTTTGTACAATGAACCACTATTTTAAACATTTCTTACAAACGTATTGGAAAATCTGTGAAATCAACAGAAAAATAGTAACTGGTCAGCCAACCGCACCGCACTGTGAGCACAAGCAAACTGCAGTGTTGTGCACTAGCAAAAGGGAGTGCTTCCGAACCGGCAAAACAGAGGAGGCATTGGGAATCAGTCGAAGGAACAATAGAAAAGGAAGGGACGAACGAGGAGCAGGGGGCAGAAGGAGAGAATGGCCGGAGCAGACCGCCGGAGAGCCCCGCCATGCCAATAATGCCGGAGGGGGCGAGGAGAAGGACTAGGGAGGCGTCCATCAGGGAGGACGGTTGGAAGGGGCATGCCCGCGGTGGGGATCCCGCCATGGCCGCGGGATGCGCCGGGGCACCTGCCGGCGGCGCAACTGGATCTGCGCCATCTCCTCCAACCCCGGCCACGCCGCTGCGTCAATCTCCAGCGGGCCGCGGCGGTTGGCAGGAGATTCAGGGGGAGCCACTCCTTTGCGTCTCCCACGTGATGGATCAAGGCGTGGCGGGTCCCGATGTGCCCTCACGTCGTAGGTGCTCCTGCACAGAAGGCCGTCATGGCAGCGGTGGCGGCGGCCGGATCTTGTGATGCTGGCCGTGCCCGGGGCCGTGGCGACCGAATCTGGTGGCGGGGTTCCAGCGTTTGGTTTGGGCGGCGATGAGTTGTGCGCAGGTAGTGTGTGCTGCAGCCGGTGGTAGGGGTGGGATTTCGGGGCGGACGGTGGGGAGCGGTGGGCGGCCTTCGAGGAAAGGTGGGGCAGGTGGTGTGGGCTGCGGCACGACGGAGGTGGTGGGCGGCG
>NC_041393.1:558045578-558104980 GCF_002162155.2 Triticum dicoccoides | reverse complement strand
GGTGGTTGTTGGGGGGAGGTGGGAAGGAGAGGGAGTGGGTGGGGCGCGGGGTGGTGTGGAGGACCGTGGGGCTCGAATGGACAAAGTGGGATGTAATCCAGATGCAGTTTGTTTTCACGGTCCGAGGCAGCACGAAACTGTTAGCAGAATAAGGCGTTTGGTGTGCATAATAAGACTCTAAAGGGTGTTATCATAATAGACCCACCCTATATATATATATATATATATATATATATATATATATATATATATATATATATATATATATATATATATATATATATATATATGTATTGTTCATTAGTTCATCACAGAATATATATAATATCATCACATATATGTGATGATACTTAACTACTAGGTACAATGCATAAAATTGAAAACGAACAATACTAAAACTAATAATCCCTCCTGGGGGCAGTCTTTTGATAGCCCCTCACCAGCAGCTCCCTAGTGTGCGGTGTCTTCCCAATGCGGAGGCAGTACTCTGCCTCCTCCACCTCGCAGCGCTTGACGTACTGATCTGCCTCTTGCCGGCGGACGAGCGTGAACGAACTTGCCATTTCATTGAGCGCCCACCAGAGCTCCTCATCGGTGGCATGCTGGAGCTTATCGTCCCACCTACACGCAGTGATGAGGCGCCTAGCGTCTTTGACCTTCCTCGCGAAGTACCCATCTTCGTACACCTCCTTCGCACGAGGACGCGCCCGCCCCCAAAGCTCCACCGCCTCCTTTTTCCAGGCGGAATCACGGGCTTCACAGGCCGTGGGTACTTGGCTTCCTCCTCTGCCATCTACTTCTTGAAAGCCACTTGCCTGGCTTTCTCAGCCGGCAGTAGCAACTTCCAAAGATAAAGATTGTACTGGCCCCAAAACCAATCCAAAGTAGCCTCATCCGGCAGCACGTAGAGGGTCCTCATTGCTGCTCTTCGAGTGAGCGTCCTAGGGGGGCGGCGACTCCTCGTCGGTGCGTGGGCAGACTGGCGGCACCATGGCAGAGATTTGAGAGAGAGAGAGAGGGCGAGTTAGGGGAGGATGTAGATGAGAATGCAGGTGGGACGATGTGAGCACGGTAGTATTTAATGGCAGCAGGAATCTATATCGCCGGGAACAGTACACACGTCGGTCGCAACTCACCTTCCAAACCTCGAGGTGCGAAATAGAGTGTCAATCATGTGGGTTGGTTGTCTTGCCAGATCTTTACATTTTCTTTTATGAACACCAGATATTTACATTTTCTGATGATTTTTTAACTCGCACACAAGTACACAAAAATATGTAGCCGTTGCATGTAGATGTAGTTCAAATTTGAATTACGGTCATTAAGTGGCTAGAAAATCACTTAAATGTCTTTAAAAGGTCAAATGACCCCTAAAAATTTCCAAATTTTCACATGACAATTCTATTACCGCACGTTAAACATAGAAAAAGTTTGAAGGCCGCAAGAGGAAGCTATTTCCCGTTCGTCATCAAACATGCATTGTTCCCTCTCGGAACCACGAGCCTTCTAGTGAGTTGCTCCGGCTTGTGAGGGGTGTGTGTCCAAACTTTCGTCAAACAGTTCAATTTTTTTACCACATCATCTTGGTGGCATGACATTACATCAAGCAAGGTTTCATGTTTTTCTGAACATTTTTTAATTTTTGGGAATTAAAATGCCATGGCACTCCATGCATGTGTCCATGTCGTGAGACCAATATGTTTGAAAATTCCTTCTAATTTACTGCACATGGAATTAACTCGCACACACCTACACAAATATGATTTTTCAAACTGTTATGGTTAGGGATGGGCATAAAAACCGATGAACCGAAGACAGAACCGAAGCCGAAACCAAAAAACCGAATTTCGGTTTTTATCACTGTTAAAGAAAAATTCGGTTTCCATCTGTATAAAATGAAATCAAATCGGATAGTTCGGTTTTATACCGATTTATCGAAACAAAAACCGAAGTTACCTAAAGAAGTGGCATCGAGCTAGCTTTACTGCACACATCGCTCATGTACGAAGTCTGTAGCCAGCGTGGCTGTGCAACCAATGCCTCTCGGGAGTCACGCCCATGAATCGGGAGTCACTCCCATGATCGCAACCAACGCACGTCGCTATCACATAATGTGGGTGGTGGTCCTACCTGACCATAGTGCATGCAAGGCCCAGCTCGTGTGGGATTTTTCTGGTGGACTGTGTGCCTACGTGTGCGATTCTGAGAACAGCCTGTGAGGTCATTTGGTTCCTTTAGTCCCACCTTGCCCGACTGAGAAGATGTGGCAGATATCTTTGCCTATATAAGAGGGTACCGCTGTTGTTATCTAAGCAGAAAATAACGTGGCACTTCGGTATAAAACTGAAAATTGGACCAAAATTTTGATTAACCGAATTTTCGGCTAGTTATTTTTAGCCACCATTTTCGGTTTCTAGTTTTCCAAACCGAATTTAAGAAAAAACTGAATGGTAGAAACCGAATTTTCGGTTTATACCGAATGCCCACCCCTAGTTATGGTTAGCCGTTGCATGTACATGTAGTTCAAATTTGAATTATGGTCATGAAATGGCTAGAAAATCACTTAAATGTCTTTAAAAGGTCAAATGACCCTTGAAATTTTCCAAATTTTCACTTGATAGTTTTATTAGTGCACGTTGAACGTAGAAAAAATTTGAAGGCCGTAAGAGGAAGCTATCTCGCGTTCGTCATCAAACATGCATTGTTATCTCTCAAAACCATGAGCCTTCTAGTGAGTTGCTCCGCTTGTGAGGGTTGTGTGTCCAAACTTTCGTCTAACAGGCCAACTTTTTAACCACATCATCTTGGTGGCATTACATTACATCAAGCAAGGTTCCATGTTTTTCTGATTATTTTTAATTTTTTGGAATTAAAATGCCATGGAACTCCATGCATGTGTCCACGCCGTGGGACCAATATGTTTGAAAATTCCTTCTAATTTACAGCACATGGAATTAACTCGCACACAAGTACACAAATATGATTTTGCAAACCGTTATGGTTAGCCATTGCATGTAGATGTAGTTCAAATTTGAATTACGGTCATTAAATGGCTAGAAAATCACTTAAATGTCTTTAAAAGGTCAAATGACCCCTGAAATTTTCTAAATTTTCACATGACAATTGTATTAATGCACGTTAAAGGTAGAAAAATTTTGAAGGCCGTAAGAGGAAGCTATCTCCCGTTCGTCATCAAACATGCATTGTTCCCTCTTAGAACCACGAGCCTTCTAGTGAGTTGCTCTGGTTTGTGAGGGGTGTGTGTCCAAACTTTCATCAAACAGTCCAATTTCTTACTACATCATCTTGGTGGCATGACGTTTCATCAAGCAAGGTTTCTTGTTTTTCTGATCATTTTTAAATTTTTTGGAATTAAAATGCATGGCACGCCATCCATGTCTCCATGTCGTGAGACCAATATGTTTGAAAATTCTTTTTAATTTATTGCATATGGAATTAGCTCGCACACAAGTACACAAATATGATTTTTCAAACCGTTATGGTTAGTAGTTGCATGTACATGTAGTTCAAATTAGAATTATTCACTTAAATGTCTTCAAAAGGTCAAATGACTCCTCACATTTTCCAAATTTGCACATGACAGTTGTATTACCGCATGTTAAACATAGAAAAAAATTGAAGGCTGTAAGAGGAAGCTATCTCCCGTTCGTTATCAAACATGCATTGTTCCCTCTCGGAACCACGAGCATTCTAGTGAGTTGCTCCAGTTTGTGAGGTGTGTGTATCCAAACTTTCATCAAACAGGCCAATTTTTTTACCACATCATCTTGGTGGCATGACATTACATCAAGCAAGGTTTCATCTTTTCTGATCATTTTCTAAATTTTCACATGACAATTGTATTAATGCACGTTAAAGGTAGAAAAATTTTGAAGGCCGTAAGAGGAAGCTATCTCCCGTTCGTCATCAAACATGCATTGTTCCCTCTTAGAACCACGAGCCTTCTAGTGAGTTGCTCTGGTTTGTGAGGGGTGTGTGTCCAAACTTTCATCAAACAGTCCAATTTCTTACTACATCATCTTGGTGGCATGACGTTTCATCAAGCAAGGTTTCTTGTTTTTCTGATCATTTTTAAATTTTTTGGAATTAAAATGCATGGCACGCCATCCATGTCTCCATGTCGTGAGACCAATATGTTTGAAAATTCTTTTTAATTTATTGCATATGGAATTAGCTCGCACACAAGTACACAAATATGATTTTTCAAACCGTTATGGTTAGTAGTTGCATGTACATGTAGTTCAAATTAGAATTATTCACTTAAATGTCTTCAAAAGGTCAAATGACTCCTGACATTTTCCAAATTTGCACATGACAGTTGTATTACCGCATGTTAAACATAGAAAAAAATTGAAGGCTGTAAGAGGAAGCTATCTCCCGTTCGTTATCAAACATGCATTGTTCCCTCTCGGAACCACGAGCATTCTAGTGAGTTGCTCCAGTTTGTGAGGTGTGTGTATCCAAACTTTCATCAAACAGGCCAATTTTTTTACCACATCATCTTGGTGGCATGACATTACATCAAGCAAGGTTTCATCTTTTCTGATCATTTTTTAATTTTTTGGGACTAAAATGTCATGGCACTCCATGCATGTGTCCATGTTGTGAGACCAATATGTTTGAAAATTCCTTCTAACTTACTGCACATGGAATTAACTCGCACACAAGTACAAAAATATGAATTTTCAAACCGTTTTGGTTAGCCGTGGCATGTACATGTAGTTCAAGTTTGAATTATGGTCATTAAATGGCTAGAAAATCACTTAAATGTCTTTAAAAGGTCAAATGACCCCTAAAATTTTCCATTTTCACATGACAGTTGTATTAGTGCATGTTAAATGTAGGAAAAATGAAGGCCGTAAGGGGAAGCTATCTCCCGTTCGTCATCAAACATGCATTGTTCCCTCTCGGAACCACGAGCCTTCTAGTGAGTTGCTTCGGTTTGTGAGGGGTGTGTGCCCAAACTTTCATTAATCATGCCAATTTTTTTACCACATCATCTTGGTGGCATGACATTACATCAAGCAAGGTTTCATGTGTTTCTAATCTTTTTCTAATTTTTTGGAATTTAAATGCTATGGCACTCCATGCTTAGTTGTGTCATAGCCGTTGGACCAATAAGTTTGAAAATTCCTTCCAATTTACTGCACATGGAATTAAATCACACACAAGTACACAAAATATGACTTTTCAAACCGTTATGGTTAGTTGTTGCATGTATATGTAGTTCAAATTTGAATTACGATCATTAAATTTCTAGAGAATCACTAAAATGTCTTAAAAGGTCAAATGACCCCTGAAATTTTCCAAAATTTGACATGGCAGTTGTATTAGTACAATAAATTTTCTAGTACATTTAAAACACCATCCATTGCCACTTTACTCGAAGTTCATCTTTCACAGCTAATAAAAAATATCCACAACATCACACACAGTTTTTTTTGTAGGAACCGTTTGCGATGAAAATTTCTGAATCGATTTAAGTCTTCCTCCTTAAGCTTCGCAGGCTCGTCTTCTCTAGTGCCGGCAACCCCCGAATCCACGAATCTCTATCCCCATTCCCGCACCCCCTTCTTGCAAATATGACATCGTGGAAATGCTTCATGAAGGACCGTACGATGGCCGCGTCCTCCCCGAGCGCCGCCGCCTGCGCCAAGAGCGTGGCTGCCTACGCAGAGAGTGTCGCTGCACCACATTGAGCATGGTTGCATCCGCTGAGAGGGCGTCTGCGGCAGCCGACAGGGCAGCTATAGCAGCCGAGATGGCTACAGCAGCTGCTGTGATGGTGGTTGTAAACACCGAGAGCACTCGAGCTGTCATCTGTG
The DNA here is from genome assembly GCF_002162155.2 of Triticum dicoccoides. Lineage (NCBI taxonomy): Eukaryota > Viridiplantae > Streptophyta > Magnoliopsida > Poales > Poaceae > Triticum > Triticum dicoccoides. The sequence goes on along the minus strand of NC_041393.1, from coordinate 558,099,134 downwards.
CCGCCGATATCGCCCTGGCACGGGTCGAGGCCATTCATGCCAAGATTGAGGATGCACACGCAACATATTCCAGGCCACCTCGGAATCCAGCATGCAACCCATGTCTGAAAAGCCGATGGTGGCCATGGAGCACCTGCTTCCTCATGAGATCGCCGAGCGGGAGCTGGAGATGCAGGAGGCGGCGGAGATCGAGGAGTGCCGGGAAGAGGAGTTGCGCATGGCCGAGGTCAAGGTAGAGAAGAGTCTGTCCATCGAGGAATCAGCGCTGGATACCAACGCGAGCTCTGGTGCAACCACTACTACAAGTACTACAACCTTGAGGGCAGCGCTGAGAACGAGGAAGAGGATGAGGATGAGACATCAGCAGGGGGGCCGCGAAGTCCACCAACGGCGGCATGTCGCCAGGACAAGTCATCGACATCTCATCTCACACCAGTGATTCATAAGCCGGCACAGTGGTGGATTTGTTAAAATTATGCGTACTTAGGCTTTGCTTTTAATGCTGGTCTTTTGTTAGAGCAATGTTTAGGTCAACTGGCTCTGTTTAATTACTAAAATTGCTCAATTCAGTAAGTGTGTTATGTGTGTTGTACGCTCTTTTATGTGCCCAAATTAGCAAGCGATGTTAAATTATGCAATGACGTACCTGGGGAAATTTCCACCAAAATTTGAATTATCAAACTCATTCCATGCGCATAAGAAGAAGAGTCCTTTGCGATGCACACAACCGTTCAAAGTGAATGGTGTCCGACGGCACCGCACGCAAAGTTTCCCTCCACATTTCGAAACTTTTGGCCTACCGCCGAAATATCTACCCCCACCCCCCTTCCCCACCCCCTTTTCTCCCTGACCACAAGTCACATTTCCCATATTTCCTCCTTCCTTCCTTCCTAATCTATAACCACATCCTCGCTCTCGTTGTCTCGCATCCTACCTCCAGGGTCGCCATGGTCTTCTTCAAAGACCTCTCCAGCGGTTCCTCCTCTGATGATGACTCCTTCACCACTCGGGTATGTATCTCTCTTCTCTCTCTCGAGCTATGACTTGGAATGAAGGATTTTTACCCGGCAGTCGATTTGAGTCATTTCTTTCTCTTGTAGTTCCCTAGGACCATCAGTTGCAATGAATGGAGCGGGGTGGCTGAAGATATGTCTGCTCGTTGTCACCATCAATCTCCATGCATGAAGCTAGTTGCATTTGAATATGTGGACAGTGGGAGGAAGTTTCTGGCATGTGCAGAGAAGGTTTGACCTCTTTTGTTGTTACAAATCATTTGTTAGCTGTGATTCAAACACTGTCATGGTCCCAACCCATTCATACCACACCTTCAACCAAACACATCCTAAGACAGTGTCATAGTTTGTACCTAGTATCTAAAAATGTTGCCATCTCATCAGCGGTGCCATTAGAAAATTATTTGCCACCACTTTAGTAGTTTCTGTAGCCAACTTTGGTCCACACATCCGAGAAGCCAAGCAGTAAAATACTAAATCTTTATGGCACGAAGGAACTGGGCATCAGAGCAACTAGGTGCTCCGGAGTCCGGGTCCCTGATTGTTTTCCGTTGCATTGGCTCGCCAGAGCAGGGCACCGGTGCGAGATGTAGCAACACTTGTCTTTACACCGGTTTTGGCATACATAGTGGACGACCTTAGTGTTATTAGTTATATGTTACTAATTTTGTGCATGCACACACCTGTTAGTATCAATTTGTTGTCATCCAACACTGTCGCTATGCTGTTGCAGTTATATTTACCTTCCTCTTAAAATGTTCAATTTGTTATTTATAGTACATGAGTAAGAACTTGTAGCGTTCTTGTAGTTAATTATAGCTTCTGATGTTTCAGAATTTGGTTGTTGTCTCAGTAGAAATTAATTCATTTGCACATTGATCTTTTTGAGAAGATATATCATAATTAACTTGTTTCTTCAGTTTTTCAAAATAAGTATTGGTGATTTTATATGTTGCTATAAACCCATTTACCCTACGATTGATACTGATCTAGTTTTAAATATTATAGGATGAACGGAAGTGTTCTTACTTGGAGTGGGTTGATCAAGAGTGGCCACAGTCTTTGAAGATGTGCCTAGCAAAGCTCTAGAGCATGTATGAGGAAGAGAATAGAGGTAGGCCTAGAGAAATTGTTGTCAACATTGAAGAATATTTTAAGATGTGAGACAAAAAGAGAAGGTGGAGAATGAGCTTAGTTTTTTAAAATTAGACTTTGCTAAGATGGTGTTGGCGAAGGAGGAGGCACTTTCCCAGTTGGCCAGTGCAAAACGGGTTCTTACTGAACTGAAAGCAGAGGTGGATAAGACGAGCCTGGATGATCTCGATTAGGGAAATGAATATATTGTTCTAATATTGTTCTTATGAAGTTGAACTACCTATATGTTGTATTGTGCTGTTTTCAGGTAGCTATCGTACTATCATGTTAAAATATATCTATGTGCCTGATATGAAATTGGCAAACAGTTGTTCGATATGAAACGTGAATTTGAGCAATACTGGAATTATTAATTGTAAACTAATAAACCTGCTAAATGGGTCATGGAACTTTGCAAATGGTTCTAGTAGTAAAAGCGCTTGTGATGGATAGCCCAATGCCACAGAGTGTTCTTCATCAAATCGTGTGTGATGTAGTTGATAAAAGCAAATGGTTAACCAAGGCAGAGCATGTGTGATAGTTACACCTATCACACACGAGCCTATACATAAAGTTGTGTGGTATGTACATACGAACAGAAATGTTTTCCCTCAATTGACTGTGTGGGATGTACATATGAACGGAAACGTTTTCCCTGGATTGACTGTGTGGGATGTACATACGAACAGAAAGGTTTTCCCCGGATTGACTATGTGGTGTGTACATAAGAACGGAAACGTATTCTTTGGATTCACTATGTGTGATATACATACGAATGGAAATGTTTTTCTAGGATTCACCATGTGGGATGTACATACGAACGAAAACGATTAGGTTTAGATGCCTCGCCCGATCGCACACGGGCTCATTTTGCCCCATCCTATGTGCCAAGAGGGCCTATCCCTGATGGTTTCTGGGTCGTGTGGGAAGGACCCCCTATCGCCTACACTCACTTGGCGACGGTTCCAAATGCCATAGCGGAAAGGGGTTAAAAACTGTGTATATAGCACCGACGCGTATGAGTGGTAGGTTCGCCTTGGTCTAATAACATGACTTCCAGAACAGGATTACCATACCACTCTGGTGTGGATCATGCTCTGCTTAACCTACGAGGTTCAGTAGCAACTTGATCTGAAGTTTCATGATCATTATCATTATCTTCCTCTCTAGTTGGTGTAGACATCATGGGAACGGTTTTCTGTGATGTGCTACTCTCCAATTCGAGAGAAGGTACAATTACCTCATCAAGTTCTACTTTCCTCCCACTAACTTCTTTGAGAGAAACTCCTCTAGAAAGGTTCTATTCTTGGCAACAAAGATCTTGCCATCGGATATGTGGTAGAAGGTGTCACTACAAAAAAATACACTTTCGTGATGATACATGTTTGTCACAGTAGGTCACGTTTTCTGTCATGCATGTACATCCATGACAATTTTATGACAGAATCAAGATAGTCATACATGTGTTGTCATAGAAGTGTTCCATGACATTACCAAAATTATCATCACGGAAGTGTCCACTTCCATGACGATAAATCGCGTGTCACAGAAGTGCTTTCGTCAAGGGTGACCGACACGTGGCATCCACCGTAACGAAACACTGTTAAGCTATCGGGTCCGGTTTTGGATCCGATAACCGATTAACAGCCCCGACCAATGGGGATTTTCCACATGTAAAATCATCATTGGCTGGAGGAAACACGTGTCGGCTCACTGTTGGAACAGATGTCATCCACTCATTGGACCGAAGGTGCCTATGATATGTCGACACATGGCACGGCCCAACAAAGGCCCATTCCTATGGAAAGGCCGGCCCGTTTGACTTGGTCAAAAGGTGGTGGGCCGGCCCACGGAAAGCATATTAACGGCCTGTTTGCATATAGCCCATTTACAGCCCGCTAACCCAGGGCCCGTTACGACCTATCCGAATTAGGACCAGTAGTGTCATCTGGGCCGTCCAATATGATTCCAGCCCGTTTTTAAATTCCGTCCCATGTATGGCCCATGACGTCTTTCGGCCCATATGAGGCCCTTTGTAACTCTTGGCCCATTAATGATCCGTGGTGAAACTGGCCCGTAATGAATGGTGTATCACTTTATACCCATTAACGACCCATTCTTCTATTAGGCCGTTTCCAGCCCCTGTTATCTTTCGGCCTTCTCAGGGTCATTTATTCTTGGGCTCATTTCCAGCATTCGGTTACGTACGACCCATTACTGTCATTTTCTGCTGGTGGGCCAAATTCAGCCTGTGGTTATAGTCGGCCCATTTGTGTCCCGTTAATACGTTGGGTCGTTTTCATGTCAATAAAAAACCCATTGGGCTGTTTTCATAGAGTTACCAAATACGGCCTATTAACGGCTCGTTATGGTCCATGAATAGTATGACCCGTGATTGGTGAAATGATTATACGCCCCGTAGAAGGCCCATGGATCATACAGCCCGTAGAAGGCCCATGGATTGTATGGCCCGTAGAAGGCCCATGGATCGTACGGCCCATAGAAGGACCATGGGTCCTATGACCTGTAGAAGGCCCATGGATCCTTTTTTTTGACTGTACACAGTAGGGCAGAACCCCACTGCAATTTTTATGTTATTAAAAAAGTCAAAAACAAGAAGGTTCTATTGTACAAAAGGCTTGAGATAAGCCAGAAGGAGCAAAAAAGGAAAGAAAAATCAAGGAAAAAGAACTAGCTACTAAGATTACAGCACAAGATTATCCAGCCAAGAACCAGTAGGCTCCAGCATAGCTCTTCTTAATTCTAAATCTGAGTAGGTTGAGCTCCTCCAAGAAGATAACTTTCCACCTCTGAATGCTAGGATGAATTGCTTGGAAGATCAAGTTGTTCCTTGAGATCCAGATAGCCCAAGAAGCAAGGATGATTATTTCCATGAAAAAAGGTACATGAAGTTTCTGCTTGAGATCAAGAAAAGCTTCCAGAACTGAAACATTTGCCTGTCTTGAAGGGCATATCAGGTCCCAACACTGAGCTGCAAAAGGACAGGTCCTGAAAACATGCTGGAGAGTTTCCTCCCGTGGGCAATTGTTGACAGCACAGTTATAGTTGTCCAGATGAAAAGTTTTCCTTCTCAGATGATTTCTAGTATTGAGCCTATCATGAAGTAGCCTCCAAAAAAACACCTTGTGTTTAGGCTGACAGGAGCTGTTCCAGATCCAATTGAATTGTTGTGGCACAATTTTAACTCCCATCATAACTGTATATGCCTTAGCAACTGAAAATTGCTCATTTCTCCAAATGTAACTCCAGGTGTCTGTGCAGTTCACGGTATCAAAGGCCCTTAAAGTAATGCAAATGTCTTCCATAGCTTCAAATTCCTGGAAGGCTTGCACAGTCAGAGGTAAATGAAATGGACCCTCCAAGTATTCAGTTTGGAGAATGGTGTGGACAGTAGCATCCTTGTTTTTCACAAAAGAGAATAAGTGAGGGAACATGTCTTGCAAACAAGCTGAGTGCCACAGATCAGTCCAAAATAAAGCACTCTTGCCATCACCTATGTTGCATCTGGCCAAGGACTTATAGTTATCAATAAGCTTAAGGTTTGCCTTCCACCAGAAGGATCCAATCAAGCTATTACTAGGCAGTGAATCATTGTTGTAATATGATTCCCAGATCAAGTTGACCCAAGGAATAATGTGCCTGTTATAGAACTTGTGCAGGTTCTTAAGTAGCAGAGCTTTATTCTGAACAAAGATATCCATCACCCCCAAACCACCCTGATTTTTGGGTCTACAAACAGTGTTCCAAGCCACCATGGCAGGCCTATGGTCCTCCAGATCAGGGCCTCTCCAAATGCTATGCCTCAAATACTTTATGGCTTGAGTTTTGATGGTGACAGGCACATCAAGGCATCCCATGAGATAGATTAACAAAGAATTTAGGACAGATTTGACCAGCATCAATCTCCCAGCCATTGTCATGAAGGAGGACAAACCCACAAGCTTCTTCTGCAGTCTTGTGACAAGAGGGAAGCATTGCTCAACAGTAGGCTTCTGAAGACCTAAGGGTGCTCCCACATATTGAATTGGAAAAGTTTCCTTCTTGCAATGAAAAGTATTTATCAGAATCTCCACCTTCTCTTCTGGCACAATTATTGGAATCATACTTGATTTATTATAGTTTACTTTAAGGCCAGTGGCATCTGCAAATGTATTGAGAAGGGCTTTGAGACAATGTAGTTGCTTTGCATCTGCTTGAAGGAGAACCAGGGTGTCATCAGCATACTGGACAATTGGAAAATTAGGGCATGACTCCACTTGCAAGGGAGAAGATAATAAACCCAGGTGCATGGCCCTGTTTAGAACTGACTGAAGTAGGTCTGCAGCAAGCACAAAAAGAAGAGGGGACAGAGGGTCCCCCTTCCTAACACCTCTAAGGCAGTAAAACTTTTTGCCAGGAACACCGTTTAGTAAGATAGCAGATGAAGCAGAGGTGAACAACATTTTTATCCAAGTAATCCATCTGTCTCCAAAACCTTTGGCCTTTAAAATATCCAACATTACCTGGTGCTCAATGGTGTCAAAAGCCTTTTCAAAGTCCAATTTAAGAACAATTATTTCTTCCTTAGACTTATGGCATTGGTGCAGATATTCATATGCCCAACCCAAACAATCATGCATGGATCTCTCTTTAAGAAAACCATATTGATTGATGTGCACCAACTTGAGAATCACCTTCTGTAGCCTGTTTGCTAACAGCTTAGTGACAAGCTTCAGACAGCAATCCAGTAGAGAAATTGGCCTAAAATCATTTGCTGTCAATGAAGTACTCCTTTTGGAATGAGGGTTATGTATGAAGTATTTAAACTCTCAAGTGAAATTTGCCCTGCATGAAAGTCATATATGAATTTGAGCACATCTCCCTTAATAATGTCCCAGCAAGACTTGAGAAATTCATTGTTAAAACCATCAGGGCCTGGTGATTTGTCTATTGGTAGATCTTTGACCACAGCATCAATTTCTTCTTCAGTGAAAGGTAATTCAAGGTTATCCAAAATTTCTGAATCTTGTCTCTGTCCAACAAGGAAGCCAAATCAAAATTCATTGAAGTTTTTTGAGATGTGTCCATTCTTTTTTATAAGTATCCAAGAGAATTGCAGCTTTCCCAGCATGATCAGATATCTCAACTTGGTCCTCATTTTGAAGAACAGCAATATGGTTATGCCTATAGTTGATTGAGGCTTTAGTGTGAAAAAAATTGTGTTTTCATCTCCAAACTTCACCCCCTTGATTTTCCCTTTTTGCTTCCAATAAATCTTCTGATTCCTCAACAAAGTAAGCAGATGTTCTTTCAGAATAGCCCTGCAATTTCATTCATGAATGTCCAATTCTCTAAATTCCTCAAAGAAATCCCACAGAAAGATGAGCTCATTTAGCTTTGCAATTTGAGTTTTCAGACAGGACAATGATTTGGCCACAGCTTCAAAGCTCTTCTTAAGTTTTTAAACTTAGCATTCAAAGTTTTTACAGCATCAAGATTTCCCACAAGAATATTCCAAGCAGCAGCAACTACCTGCTTAAAATCGGAATGTTTGAGCCAATAATTTTCAAACCTGAACACTCTTGCTTTTGGGATAGAAGTACCAACTTTTATAACACAGGGCCCATGGATCCTAAGGCCAGTATAGAAGACCAATGGATCCTACAGCCCATAGAAGGCCCATGGATCATACAGCCCGTAGGAGGCCCATGGTTACAACAGTCTGTGTGTTGACATGATTATTGTGGCCTATTTACCAAAAATAGGTTATTGTGGCCACTAGAAAAACACGAAAAAAGAACTGCAATGACTACAAGCAAACAACTACACAAGACAATAAGGAAATAAATAAGCAAGCAACTAACGCTAGCCTATTACCGCTATTACACATATTACATCTACTGGGCATCAAAGTTCGCCACCAGTGTAAATATAGGGAACAAAGCAGTATATTACATACACTGGCCGTCAAAATTGGCCACGAGTGCAAATAAACACAGCAGCAAAACAAGAGCATAACTGAAACAACTTTAGAAGAGCTCAAGAAACCTTATCCTGGGTATCCACAAGGCTGGCAATAAGCTTAGCAAGCTTATTAGCTTTGTCCTGTTTGGCGCTAAAATCCTCCAACGCTTGTTGTTGCACCAGAAAGTATGCATCTGAATGCTCCAGGGACTTCTGCAGTCCTTCCGCTTCTTGTCGCAGCATAGCTAATCGATGTCTTTCAGCTTGTAGTTGAGACTCAAGAAACCAAACTGATTCAGACAGTGAGTTTGAATAGCTTGTGCAAGCGGCAGTGGCCAGTAACTCGAACACTAAACCAAGACAAGACTTTGGGGTTGTCTCACTGTCTTCAAGATAGTCTTCCTTAGCTGTTTTATCAGCTTTGTTGGAGACCAACAAGGATGTCTCACTATCATGAACCTTATCTGCATTACTTCCTTTACCATTGCTTAATAAGGCACTCTTCCCCAATATTCCGTCAGCATTCTAAAAGAAGAAACAAGCAGACACATAACAGGTTTAGCATGTACTAGTATATGAAACTCATTTCGGTGAACCAGTTTATTAGTAAGGTGGACAGGATTAAACTACCAAGTCTTCTATTGCCAAGTGCTAGTACATAATAAAAGCATCAAACAAACATATATATATATGTCCTATGGTCACTGCATTGTCTTGCCAAATCAAAATAGGGACGCGGTTTAAATCATATCAGTTCAAGACAAAGCAGCAGTGAAAGAATACAAAGCGTGGGAAACTACACGGCACAACAAGATTTCAGATGGATACCACGGGTCTACATGTACAACAACACTATTGGCTCTGTTGTGATGCTAGTAATGTGCATGATATGAGAAGTCAACTGTATACAAAATTGAAATTCAAATCAATAGAGGTATTGATAAGAGCAAACCTGTTAAAGAAACATGCATGAACATACCTGTTGTGACATTGGAGTTTCGATTGGATCCTTCATTTAAAAATAAGCTTGTATGAGTAAATACAATGATACAAGAGCAAAGCAGTATGCACGATAGAAAATTAGCAATGGAATCTTAAATTAGAACAGTTGTTCTTCAGGTTTAGGCACTTGTTCTACATGAACAGAGTATAGTAAGATGCAAGAATATAGTACTTAAAAATAGAAAATGAGCTCATAGACCTTACCACATTCTTGGTTCGGGACAAGTACAGAATAAGGCATTCCCAGTCATCGTCCAGTAAATGTGTCTTAGGAGAACGTAAGGGAATTTGATGAGTTTCTTTATCTGTGAAGTACGTTTTCTTCAGGTAATTCCAATACTGCCACCAAGAATTCTTGAAGATAGCAGAGGTATTAGCACAGGTTACCTCATCCTGAGTTTCCAAATTGGTCCTTCTCTATAGAGAAAAATGGGAAAATTTGTTGTATTATAACCATCATGGAGGTAGGATGTATGGGACAAAGCAAAGTAATTGTCATGAATAACATTACTTACACATAACTCCTGGACAAACACCTGCAACTGGCATTTTCCCTCATCTTCAATATAATATTTCCAAGATGGGAAGATACGCACATAGGATTTAACGACATCAAATGCGATAGATGCTAAGATATGACTAGCTGGTTGTGCTTCCTCCACAGGAATAGGCGTACTAACTGGTGGTGTTGGGGTTCATCGTGGTAGTACTGGCCCTTTGGGCACTAGAGTTGCCTTACTATCTGCTCTTGTTTGGGAGCTCGGTGGTGGAGATGGTGTTGTGTCAACAGGAACTGGGTTACTATCTGCTGGGGTTGGGGTTAGATTGGGTGAAGCTGGTTCTCTGTCCATCGCAGTAGGGGTACAATCTGCGAGAGTTTGGGTTATGTGTGGTAGGGCTGGTTCTCGTGCATGTACAACCGGGGTGCTATCTCCACTAAGAGGTAGCACTGTTTTATTTGAAGACAGTGTTTTTAGTCCGCTAGATACTGGCATCACCCGCTCCAATTCAAATGGCTGATAAACAGGAAACATAGTTGAAGGTACAGATATTGTATGAGAGACAGATGCAATAGATAGTGTGGAAAAAAGAGGGCATGAAATAGTTGACATGTATATTGTTTAACTCAAACGGATAGCATGACATAATTTCACATATATGATGTCTACCTAAACTGGATAGCATAGCATAACATAATTCAAAGATATGATGAATAACTAAACAGGATTGCATGACATAATGCACCTACATGTTATCTAAGTAATCTGGATCACATCATTTAATTCACATATGTGATTTATATGCTAAACAGAGGGTATTCGATATGATGTATGAACTAAGAACATGGTATTGAATATTGTGTATATGATGTCTAAACTATGCAATGCAAGACACCATATGCATGATATGAGCAGTATAACCGTGCCAAGTTAGAGCATACACCTCAGTGGGGGAATAAGACTGGTCATCTGTCTCTGAATCCATCTCTGAGGAGCTATCGGGGCCCAACAAGAGATCTACTTTGACAGATAGCACTGTCTGCTCTGAAGGCCTTGTTTTCACTCCAGATTTTCCATCTCCCACCCAAATGGCTGATTCACAGGAAGAGTAGTTTAATGTACAAACATTGTCGACAAATGGAAATATAATGAAGAAAAGGATGGGAAAGATATCATTAAAATAAATGATGCCTGGTTAAACAGGATGGCATTGCACATTTCACATATATTATGGCTGGCTAAAAGACATGAGACTGCATAATTCCCATATATGATATAGAAACTAAACATGTGGCATTATAGAACATATCTAAACTAATCAGATGACATATATGATGTCAAAAGTAGGCAGTGCAAGGCAACATATGCATGATATGACTAACATCATCATGCCAAGGTAGAGCAAACACCTTGGGGGGTAAATAGGAGTGGTCAGCTGCGTCTGAATCCGCCTCAGAACAATCTGGGGAGGGGGGAGGGTTTGCCATTGAACCCACAATGGAGCGATGTTTACATGACATTGTATTGCCGCGCAAAACTCTTCTCTTTTATCTACATGTTGAGCATGACTGTGTACAATATATGACATGCATATGAAAAAAATATGGCGAGATTATGTAAGGAGAGCATGCAGAAATTTAGAGTGATGGTAACAACCAGTGGATCGATCCAAAAATAATGATAGCAGGCTGATGATTGCTTTAATTTAATAAAAAGACAAATGATGATTGCTTTACTATTTGTTTCCCACCCAAGATGAACAACATAGGCATACCCTAGGTGAACCAGATATTAGACAGATATACTATTCATTGCTGCCTCGATATGTGCCCCACAACTAATTTAGGACTCAAGTTTGAACATTAATTTGGACCTGACTTGGAGTCCAAGAGGTGAGCATGACGATAAAGTAGCAGGTAATTTTAAGCAATGCATAACATAAGCAGAAACAACAGAGTGCGGCCTCTATTGTGGACCCGTGTACTCCTCAGGTTCATCTACTGAGTCGATGATGGTGATGTCGTTGCGGTGGGTGCTGGCGGTAGGGAAGGAGATCTGAGGCGGCGAAAGACGGTCAAGAGTCGTGATGTCTGGTTTGGTGGATGCTTCTGTCGATGGAGAAGCTCAGGTGAGGTGGACGACGTCGCGACAGGAGCAGGACAAACCACACAAAGTTCCCTTCGCACCTACCTGTAACTGAAGTAATTCTGTAAGGGCTAATTTGGCTTGCATGATTCTAAAAACACATGAATAGGAAAAACACCGGAATAGGATAGGAATGCACATGGTAAACAGAGCATTTGTAAACACATGATTTATGTCAACTTGGGTGTTTGGTTCACATGAATTGGAAGAGCAGAGGAATGCAAATAAACATGGCCAAAATAAAGTGAAACCATATGAAAGCATGTACAGTTAGAATGTTATTTTGCCACTAATGTACTTGGTCTTGTTTTCATGCATAGGATTTTGAAAAGTAGGTCCAGGTGGATGTTTTGCTCCATTCCTTTCAACAAAATGCATGAATAGTTGAATAGTAGAGTGCCATAGGAAAATTCTCTATTGCTATGTTTTTCCGTTGAACCAAAATAGCCCTAATGGATCGATGTGAATGTATAGTAATAAGTGATGCAACAAGTGTACAACCTCTTTGCCGTAGCCGTATCGAACTTAGCATCACTGGGTTGGTCGCTGAAGCAGTTGAGGCAGAGGTGGCTGTTGGAGGTGTGGAGGAAGATTTGAGGAATCTGTAGACGGTGTCAAGGGCACTGCTCTGTTGTGATGGATCATTCTGTCGTTGGAGCAGCTCTGGTGAGCCGTAAGACGTCAAGGCTGAAGCAGCACAAGACATACATCGTCAATCTCAAGTGGGATTCTAATAGCATCTCCAATAGATGATGTAAAATAGATGTAAAATTTACATCACCAAAAACCACATGACTACAACAGAAGAGGTAAAACCTGTTGACTCTGAACTTAACTGTCGAAACTGAAATTTATTGTGGAATCTGAATGTTACTGTCGAAACTGAACGCAATGGTAGCACAGATGCACTTGACATGTAGTTTAGGGAGGGCCTGCAGTTCATCTTCAACCTACACCCCCCTTAGCCGCCAGCCACCACCGGCCTCACCACCGGCCCCAGTGCCACCTCACTGCCCCGAAACAACTCACCACCGCCGGTCCTCTGCCGCCCCGCCGCCCTAGCCAGCCCTCTAGGCCCCCCGCCCCCCACCCTGAACCCTAAGATAGATAGTGGGGTACCTCTCCAGCGAGCCCCCCTCCCCGCTGGGGGTGGTTCTTCCTTAACTCCCGCGAGCTCCCCCCCCCTGTCGGTGTCAAAACCAGCGGATCTCGGGTAGGGGGTCCCAAGCAGTGCGTCTTAGGATCAATGGTAACATGAACACGGGATTTTACCCAGCTTCGAGCTCTCTTGATGAGATAATACCCTACATGCTGCTTGATTGACTATAATGAATATAGGGGTTACAAGAGTTGATCTACCTCGAGATCATATGTAGTGGTCTAAACCCTAGAGGTATGATGAGTAATGTCATAATCCTCTATCAACTAGCCTAGCCTCGGTTTATATAATGTACTAGAAGCCTAGGAAAACAAGAGTCCTAGCCGAATATGCCGGTGGGGGAGGAGTCCTTGTCTTGATCACCAAGTCTTGTGGAATCTTCCTTGTATGCGGCAACTGTCCGAACTAGCCCATGAGTATACGACCATGGGGGTCCTCGTCCCAATCTAACTGATCGGAAGACGACGTGGTGAATACCCCCTAGTCTAGGACACCGTCAGTAGCCCCCTGAACCGGTCTTCAAGTTGGGGACGCTCGTCGATTCTTCTGAACTGTTCTTCATCTTCGGTCGTCGTTCTTGAAAACGGGTTCAACAAATCTTCTCATCTTCGATCTTGAGGATCACGAAGTAAATCCGAAGAGTTTACATGTCGGGTATCTGAGGAGCCCCTTTAAGTTTCCGGCCTTTATCAATGCCTTGTTATTATTGTGCCACACCTCAGGTTTGAAGTTATTCCCGGGCGGCAATGTCCTCTTGCGTCCGAGCTCCAACGCCGGATTGCATTCGAGGTATTTTTTGCAGCCAAGCACCAATGTTGTACTGCTTCCGAGCTCCAACGCCGGAATGTATCCGAGCTCCAACACCGGACTGTATCCGAGATGTCATAGATCATCTTGGTTCAAAAAAGTTGAAGGAGTATAGCCGAGCTTAATGCCGGGAATGCCCTCTATGGAGCCAGCCACTGGCATCCGAGCTTTATGCTAGACTGCTTCCGGGGTGTCTATTGTAGTTGAGCACAAACGTCGGACTGTACCCAAGGTGGTGCACCACCTTGGCCATGGGCTGATTCTTATGAATTTAATTCCGAATTATGCAATGTAATCTCTGCCGAGATGTATAGCCAGTAGCCCTCAAGGTGCCTGTTGGCCTAATATCCGGGACGCACCTGAAGGAAAAAATCAAACCGCTGACCCTAGTAGCCCCTGAGACTCATGTCGATTCATAAAATCAGCTTGAGGATCAATTCCCAGCTCGGCAGCATACTTAGGTATAGAAACGCGGTGTGCAAAGTCCTCAAGACTCAGTTTGGGTGCGATCGACCAACCTTAGGATAATAATCTCCTCGAAAACTATATTGCATTTTAAATTTTCTGCATTGGATTGTCAATGCAGTAGCCCTCGAGACACTGGTCGGGTGGCGACACCAGATCAGGGGATCGATGTACCCCTTTAATATTTGTAAATAATAAGCACAAAGCCCAGTAGCCCCCGAGCCTTAATGTGGGCACGGGTGGCCGAATTAAGGATCGATATCTAAAGTAAAATCACAAATTATGTGTAATGATTCTATGTATCCAAGTACTTTATATCATTAATGCTCGGATCTGCATTGTACAAAACTTTGTTGACCGTCCATCGGCTTCAACCTCCTCGGCCAGTAGCCGGGGAGTGTTTGTCCCACTTTATAAAGCCTTTATGAGGGCAAAGATTTACTGCAAACAAGGCAATCCGGCCATACGGTTTATAAACAAAGGTACGCAGAGAGACATGTTATATTATTGTTTAACATAAGAAACATTGTCCAAAGAAAATAGTCCCGCTATCGGTTCCTTTCTTTGGGATTTCATGCTAAGCATGATCATGAAACCTCAGCTCCGATCAATGTGGGAGGAAAATACTGAGGATTTAGTTCGGGAAAAGCTTCCAAACTCTGTTGTCTAGATGAACCCAAATTTTCACTTCCGTTGCGACCGTTTATAATCTGAAAGTGGCCCATTGTCGGCTTCTACCCCCTTGTAGATGCTATGCAGGGTGTTTCCGAAATAACAAAACAACCCTTAGCCGACGTCTCGGTGCCCGAAGGCGGTTGTGTTGGCGGAAACGAGGCAATCAAATATGTGGGCTTTATAACTTTCACTTAGTCATAGGAGGTTAAAGTTGGGAGGCCAGCAAGTAGCCCCCCGCTTAGTGTTCGGCGACAGCCAAGGTCAAGCCGTAAACACTTCGGCCAATGTTATGAATGGCCCGTCATTTAACATAGTCATCGAATCGCTGACCAGTTTATGCTTTATTGTGACAGTCAGTTTTCGGCTTTCTCCACCGAGGTGCTTAACCATGCAAGCTGGAAGCACAATCGCAGTGGTTCTCCTTTTCCACACCTAACCGAACAAAGCGGAATGTAGGAGGCAAGCACAGGAGCCGGGCAACCCAACTATCGACCGAAGACACAATTTGAAACCGATGCATATATAGCAATATCCGAGAATTTTTGCCGAATCTCTAAAGGTGTCCGGCGTTGCACTGCGAGACTTATGCGGAAAACACACAAATAGTTGAAAAGTGCCATAGGATTGGAAAACCAAAAAACGTCAGTAAAAACTCGACATCCGAACTAGATTAATTGTTCGGTGCCAATCAGAAAATTGGTCTTAGAGAAAAAATTGTGCTTCTGTCGTGCTTTAACATCACATCCTATCTCAAGACTTCAAGCGGGTCAGCCTACGGCTTCAACCTCCTATCCCGAAGGCAGAGTACTTCTCGCTAGGCCGGTTTAGCAAACTTTAGCGGCTTTGAGAGGGAAATCCCGCTATTGACCACACACTCTCGTCGAAAAAAGGAGTGATAGAAAAAAGACTTTCCAACGACTAGGAAGGAGAAACACTTATTATAAAACAGCTCACATAAATTTAAGAGCCCCTGAGTGACTTGGGTAAAAGAATTTTATGTTATAATGATTGTGTGTACCGAAGTACTTATATCATATCTATGTGCACCCGAACTTTATACGCGTCTTAACC
This sequence comes from Triticum dicoccoides, assembly GCF_002162155.2. Lineage (NCBI taxonomy): Eukaryota > Viridiplantae > Streptophyta > Magnoliopsida > Poales > Poaceae > Triticum > Triticum dicoccoides. The sequence continues at coordinate 558,083,199 of NC_041393.1, read as the reverse complement.
GACCGTCGGCTTCTCCCTCTTCGGTCAGGGACCGAAAAGTGTTATGTACTCCCCCTGTCGAGAATATCGACGGTGTTTCCAATAACCAGGCAATCAGGCCATAAGGCTGTAACAGACAAAGCGTGCTTAGGAACTTATGCTATATTACTGACAAAGTGTAAGAAGCATCTTTGAAGAAAATACTACCCCCACTGATACCTTTCTTCAGTTGCTCATTATTATATGAGACTTGTGCAATAGATTTTTTGTACTCATGAGTTCCGTTGTGTGCCGACCATTGTTGAAAACAGTAAGAGTTCTAGCTTTTGGCTTCACCCAGTCTGAGGTCCGGCTCAGATGAACCGATCATGACAATCGCAGAGGTGCTCCCTTTACTCCCTAGCCGAACAATCAGGAACATAGGGGTAAGCACAGGAGCCAGGCAACCCAGCTTGCAAATCGCTTAAGTCAACATGGTGCATATTGTGGCGTAATACACGAACAAGGAACAAAGCCGTACAAGTATAATCATATGCAAGAGGAAAAGCTCCATCAAGGGAGCCCCCAAATAAACGGGGTATTTGAATATGTGTGTCACAAACAAAGTTTTGACAAGTAACTTTGTCACAAACAACTTTTTGCCAAAAAGTATAATGCTTGTTCAAACCGAACAAAATTTAAGACTGGAAGTTTTTGAGCATGAAAGCAACTTAGCTGGTTGATATGTTCGACATTGATGACGCGGTCCAAGCTTGATGCGGGACAAGGTTCGAGCCTCCAGGCTGGTCCCGAGGTGGCCGAGCAGAGAGTTCGGCACCCCGAGAAGATGAAGCCCCCAGCCGCGATAATGGAGCAGGTCGGCGCGCCAAGGCGACAACACAATTCGGTCGAAGGAGGCGACAACGTGGCTCAGTCTGAGTCAATTGGCTGCATAGATAAAATAGCGCAAACCAAAAGTAATGAAAAATAAAGATAATAATGTATATTAAAAAATTCTTCTACTTATTTAATACAAGTGAAGGAAATAATGAAAGAGATGTGGCCTGAGCGTCGAGGTTAATGTCGATGCAGGGCATCGGCATGACGCAGTGAAGGCGTGACAAAGCCAGAATTCACAGGTCGGTCCGAGTTCCGGATACGGTGTTCACCGAACTATGCACGGAAACTGACCAAACCACCATGCAATCGTTGCTAATGTGGCCACCAATTGATAGACCTGTGTACAGATGATGGAACAAAGAAAATTAATAATTCCATGGGAAAAATGAACCCAAACGAGCAAACATTGCTAGGATTAATAGCACCTGGTTTATTTGTTGTAGCAGTCCAAAGAAAGGTTACTCCCAAAATTGGGACTCGGTCCGCACACCCATTGCCTTATGGGTGATGAAGCGATGGTCATGGCAATCCTGGCAAAGGTTGGCTCACCACGGCGAAGCCCGTGGTCCAGCTAATGTGATGAAGTTGGTCGGCTGGTGACGCCGAAGTCTCCGAAGTAAGTTAATGAAGAGATGACGAAGTCCTCGGTCTAGCCGAGGTGACGGAGCAGGTCGATAAGGAGATGTTGCAGCTATCGTGTCAGCCAAGGTGTTGAAGTAGTTCGGCGTGATGGACATCGGCTTGAAGAAGCAACAGTGCGGCTATGCCGAGGCAGATCGTAACTTGTGATGTGGTCAATGATGGCTTGATGAAGTGACCGCGCGGCGATGCCGGTGTGCCCGCTCCGTGTAATCCATGGGGCAGTGATGTTGGTGATGATTTATCCTTTGTGATGCCGAACTATTGTTTGGCTGGCCGAGATGATGATCTGAAGAAGTTGAGCTCGACTCAACAAAGCGACAACGTGCCTAATGCAGGTCGACCACCGTGGAGTGATGTTGTCGAGCTGGTTTGACACCGGCGCGACGGTGAAGTTCATATTGTAAGAATACTTTTAATATTAGTGGGATGTGTTTGAGAATAAAACACAATACCCCATACGAAAACGTCCTTCAAAAAGGATGTTAGAAATCCCGTTCGTAAAGAAGATGAACTTGGGTCAGATTCATTCTCGCGTAGAAAACAGATCCGAAAAGTGATGCACTAAAAGGAAGGTTCCCGGAGTTTGGACGGTCGGATCGAGCTAAAGTTTTGGCAGGTGGTAGATATGGGAATTCCGCATCCAATCAACGGTTGGATCTTCCAAAGGATGTCCGAGCTAGATGCTGGACACCCCGCTCCAAACTCGTCCAAATTCTCGTCCAGATTCAACAGGGCTCCACTATATCGGAGATTGTCGGACATTCCTCCATCGGAACTCAACAAAAAAATTTCAGGGTTGTTGTAGACTTAATTCCGCATAATTCTACCAAAGCAATCATTTAAGCGACACTCGACGAGGCGGTGGCGGCAGATACAAGTTTCTTGTCCAGAAAAACAGCACGGTCGCCCGAGGGCAATGTTGATGTTGAGCCCACGAGCACCATGGATGAGTCCTCCATGATCTTGATAGAGATTGGAGTTGATGTTGATGAAGGCCCTCATCCAAACATGACGATCAGAGGTAGGGCGTAGTCCTCGGTCAAGCCAAGGTGACCAGTCGAGCTGGTGATGAAGAAACCGATGTTGCAGTTGACCTGCAGTCGAGCCATTGATCCTTTCGCCGATCACACAGCAGAATTCTCCATGAAAGCACCAATGTCGGTGTCAAAACCGGCGGATCTTGGGTAGGGGGTCCCAAGCAGTGCGTCTTAGGATCAATGATAACATGAACATGGGAGTTTACCCAGCTTCGGGCTCTCTTGATGAGATAATACCCTACATGCTACTTGATTGACTACAATGAATATAGGGGTTACAAGAGTTGATCTACCTCGAGATCATATGTAGTGGTCTAAACCCTAGAGGTATGATGAGTAATGTCATAATCCTCTATCGACTAGCCTAGCCTCGGTTTATATAATGTACTAGAGGCTAGGAAACAAGAGTATTAGCCGAATACGCCGGTGGGGGAGGAGTCCTTGTCTTGATCACCAAGTCTTGTGGAATCTTCCTTGTATGCGGCAACTATCTGAACTGGCCCATGAGTATACGGCCATGGGGGTCCTCGGCCCAATCTAACTGATCGGGAGACGACGTGGTGAGTACCCCCTAGTCCAGGACACCGTCACCCCCCCACCCCACCCCCTGAAAATTGACTGACCCAAAAGTCGATTCAGTCGACTGAAGTGTAGCTAAATCGGAGCAGAGCAACAGCACGAGTGAGAGGGAGAGCAGAAGCAGTAACCAAGGTTGTCAGAATCGCGATTCTATCATCCGATTCTACGACTTTACGATCCAAACTAACCCCTCTGATTCTATGATTTTAGTTCTTAGAATCTACGTTTCTAAGATCCTGATAGTGAAGATTCTACGATTTGCGATCCTATCATTGAAGCTCCGATCCGATTCAAAATCGTGATTCTGACAACCTTGGCAGTAACGCGAGCGAGCGAGCAAGAGCCGAAGCAGCAGTAGCAGATCCGGCTGGTATGGATGCCGCCGCCAAAGGGGCCTCGCACTGGGGGTGAGCCACCGTGGAGATGTCGCCCGCGGCCCCGGCTTCAAGGTAGCCACTCCATGGGGGTGCGGAATGGAGCACCGTCAGCGCCGGGAGGTCGAGTTAAGGAGAAGGTGCGATGCGATGAGTGTACAACCTCTTTGGTGGCACCGAGTAGGCCTCGTCTTCGTCCGAGGAGTTGGTGAGGATGATGTGGTTCCAGTGGAGCAGGTTAACTCGGTGCTGTGGGGATGGAGCAGCCGCGATAGACGACGTGATCGTCAGAGCAGCTCCTTGGAGGTGGAGGACGGGGTGGCTGAACCACGGGATGATGAGATGGACGTCGAGCTTTTGCGATGGACGACGTCGTCGGGGAAGAGGCTCTGGCTGGGCAGCGGTGAGGTGGCGGACGGAGGAGGGTGGGGTTTCGCGGCTGGAGCGGAGAGGTTATGGCGGCCTGGGATTTCGAATGGCAAAAAGGAGGCGATGGGAGGGGGTGAACCATGACTTAGGGACGCGCTTGTCCAAAATGTAGGGTGTGTTACAAAATTACCCCCACCGACTTAAACTAGCGGCCCTTTCAGCTCAAGGTTAGAAGGGGGATTTTGCGTGTCGGGAATTGGCAGCTGGAGGGAGTTTTCGCGCGTGTTGTAATTTTGGTATAGCAAGGTGCGGATTGTGAAGGCGCTAGTTTTGGGAGCATGATATCTGAATTTTCGAGTTTAGGGACAAGCCTAACGTGTAATATTGTACTTGTATGTACCAAATAAATTCGCACTTCCCTCAACCAAAAATAAAACGAAAAAATAAAACTATTCACACTACACAAAGAGAGAGTCTTGCCCCGTTTTACTATACAAATGCTATTCAAAGCTACTCCCTCCTTCCATCTATATAGGGCCTAATGCGTTTTTCGATACTAACTTTGACCAAATATTAGAGCAATAACATATGACATGCAACTTACACAAAGGACACCACTAAATTCATGTGTGAAAGGAGCTTTCAATGATATAATTTTCACATTGTGCATGTCATGTACTATTAATCTTGTCAATAGTCAAAGGCGGTCTTAAAAACGCATTACGCCCTATATAGATGGAAGGAGGGAGTATGAACCCATGTTATGTCCAATTAAAATTTTTCGCTGGCTGTATAATGCGTGTAACCTACTTATACCAACATTTTAGTGCATTCCAAATGTTTATACTACCGCTGCAATTCAAACTGACTTTGAGTTCATTTTCTATTTCAATAAGAATCTACAATCATGATTGTTGGCAACTTCAACCATCATTCATGTATTACCTTAATAACACACCACATGATTACTATAGAGATAGATATGAACTATGTGTACTATATAAACTCGAATTCTATTTTTTGAATACATTTGATGTTCATTCCAAATAATAGTACATTTTAAGTACTAACTATATATTCATAATCTAAAGCATGTTCCATACGTACACCGTGTTTATCACACAAAGTATAGCGCCCCACCCCCTACATTATGACAAGTATTTAGAACTGAGCTGCAAAAGCCACACATTAGCCCAAATTATAATAAATGTTCTACATTGTGATATCTTCTTCAAGTATCTCTATCCACTTTTTTATAATGAATTATGATCTTTGTTCGTCTTTTACACCTTCACGATCCTCTGTTGGGGAACGTAGTAATTTCAAAAATTCCTTACGCACACGCAAGATCATGGTGATGGCATAGCAACGAGAGGGGAGAGTGTTGTCCATGTACCCTCGTAGACCGTAAGCAGAAGTGTTATGACAACGCGGTTGATGTAGTCGTACGTCTTCACGATCCGACCGATCCAAGTACCAAACGTACAGCACCTCCGAGTTCAGCACACGTTCAGCTCGATGATGATCCCCGGGCTCCGATCCAGCAAAGCTTCGGGGATGAGTTCCGTCAGCACGATGGCGTGGTGACGATGATGATATTCTACCGGCGCAGGGCTTTGCCTAAACTCCGCGACAATATGACCGAGGTGGAATATGGTGGAGGGGGGCACCCCACACGGCTAAGGAACGATCAGTAGATCAACTTGTGTGTCATGGGGTGCCCCCCTGCCTCCGTATATAAAGGAGCAAGGGGAGGAGGGCCGGCCAAGGAGGAGGAGGCGTGCCCAAGGGGGGAGTCCTACTCCCACCGGGAGTAGGACTCCACCTTTCCTAGTAGGAGTAGGAGAGAAGGAAGGGGAAGAGAGAAGGGAAGGAAGGAGGGGGTGCGGCCCCTCCCCCTAGTCCAATTCGGACTAGGCCTTGGGGGGGCGTGCGGCCTGCCCTAGGCAGCCCCTCTCTCTTTCCCGTATGGCCCAATAAGGCCCAATACTTCTCCCCGGAGAATTCCCGTAACTCTCCGATACTCCGATAAATACCCGAATCACTCGGAACCTTTCTGAAGTCCGAATATAGTCGTCCAATATATCGATCTTTACGTCTCGACCATTTCGACACTCCTCGTCATGTCCCCGGTCTCATACGGGACTCCAAACTCCTTCGGTACATCAAACATATAAACTCATAATAAAACTGTCATCGTAACGTTAAGCGTGCGGACCCTACGGGTTCGAGAACTATGTAGGCATGACCTAGAACTATTCTTGGTCAATAACCAATAGCGGAACCTGGATGCCCATATTGGTTCCTACATATTCTACGAAGATCTTTATCGGTCAAACCGCACAACAACAAGCGTTGTTCCCTTTGTCATCGGTATGTTACTTGCCCGAGATTTGATCGTCAGTATCCAATACCTAGTCCAATCTCGTCACTGGCAAGTCTCTTTACTCATTACGTAATGCATCATCCCGTAACCAACTCATTGGTCACATTGCTTGCAAGGCTTATAGTGACGTGCATTACCGAGAGGGCCTAGAGATACCTCTCCGACAATCGAAGTGACAAAACCTAATCTCGAAATATGCCAACTCAAGATGTACCTTCGGAGACACCTGTAGTACTCCTTTATAATCACCCAGTTACGTTGTGACGTTTGGTAGTACCCAAAGTGTTCCTCCGATAAACGGGAGTTGCATAATCTCATAGTTACAGGAACATGTATAAGTCATGAAGAAAGCAATAGCAATATACTAAACGATCAAGTGCTATGCTAACGGAATGTGTCATGTCAATCACATCATTCTCCTAATGATGTGATCCCATTAATCAAATGACAACTCTTTTGTCCATGGCTAGGAAACATAACCATCTTTGATAAACGAGCTAGTCAAGTAGAGGCATACTAGTGACACTATGTTTGTCTATGTATTCACACATGTATTATGTTTCCGGTTAATACAATTCTAGCATGAATAATAAACATTTATCATGATATAAGGAAATAAATAATAACTTTATTATTGCCTCTAGGGCATATTTCCTTCAGTCTCCCACTTGCACTAGAGTCAATAATTTAGTTCACATCATCATGTGATTTAACACCAATATTCATATCTGTATATGATTAACACCCATAGTTCACATTGTCATGTGATCAACACCCAAAGGGTTTACTAGATTCATTAATCTAGTTCACATCGCTATGTGATTAACACCCAAAGAGTACTAAGGTATGATCATGTTTTGCTCGTGAGAGAAGTTTAGTCTACGGGTCTGTCACATTCAGAGTCGTATGTATTTTGCAAATATTCTATGTCTACAATGCTCTGCATTGAGCTACTCTAGCTAATTGCTCCCACTTTCAATATGTATCCAGATTGAGACTTAGAGTCATCTGGATCAGTGTAAAAGTTTGCATCGATGTAACTTTTACGACGAACTCTTTTATCACCTCCATAATCGAGAAACATCTCCTTAGTCCTCACGAAGGATATTCTTGACCGCTGTCCAGTGATCTACTATTAGATCAAAATTGTATTCCTTTGCCAAACTCAGAGCAAGGTATACAATAGGTTTGGCATACAGCATAGCATACTTTATAGAACCTATGACTGAGGCATAGGGAATGACTTTTCATTCTCTTTCTATTTTCTGCCATGGTCGGGTCTTGAGTCTTACTCAACTTCACACCTTTGCATCACAGGCAAGAACTCCTTCTTTGACTGTTCCATTTTGAACTATTTCAAAAATTTATCAAGGTATGTACTCATTGAAAAATCTTATCAAGCGTCTTGATCTATCTATATAGATCTTGATGCTCAATGTGTAAGCAGCTTCACCGAGGTCTTTCTTTGAAAAACTCTTATTCAAGTATCCTTTCATGTTATTCAGAATTTCTATATCATTTCTAATCAACAATATGTTATCCACATATAATATTAGAAATGCTACAGAGCTCCCACTCACTTTCTTGTAAATACAGGCTTCTCAAAAAGTCTGTATAAAACCATATGCTTTGATCAACTCATCAAAGCGTATATTCCAACTCCAAGAGACTTGCACTAGTCCATAAATGGATCGCTGGAGCTTGCACACTTTGTTAGCACCTTTAGGATTAACAAAACCTTCTGGTTGCATCATATGTAACTCTTCTTTAATAAATCCATTAAGGAATGCAGTTTTGACATCCATTTGCCAGATTTCATAAAATGTGGCAATTGCTAACATGATTCGGACAGACTTAAGCATCGTTACGAGTGAGAAAATATCATCGTATTCAACACCTTGAACTTGTCGAAAACCTTTTGCAACAAGTCGAGCTTTGTAGATAGTAACACTACTATCAATGTCCGTCTTCCTCTTGAAGATCCATTTATTTAACATGGCTTGCTGATTAGAGCAAGTCAATCAAAGTCCATACTTTGTTCTCATACATGGATCGTATCTCAGATTTTATGGCCTCAAGCCATTTCGTGGAATCTGGGCTCACCATCGCTTCTTCATAGTTCGTAGGTTCATCATGATCTAGTAGCATGACTTCCAGAACAGGATTGCCGTACCACTCTGGTGCGGATCTTACTCTGGTTTACCTACGAGATTCGATAGTAACTTGATCTGAAGTTACATGATCATCATCATTAGCTTCCTCACTAATTGGTGAAGTAGTCACAGGAACAGATTTCTGTGATGAACTACTTTCCAATAAGGGAGAAGGTACAATTACCTTATCAAGTTCTACTTTCCTCCCACTCACTTCTTTCGAGAGAAACTCCTTCTCTAGAAAGGATCCATTCTTAGCAACGAATGTTTTGCCTTCGGATCTGTGATAGAAGGTGTACCCAACAATTTCCTTTGGGTATTCTATGAAGACGCACTTCTCCGATTTTGGTTCGAGCTTATCAGGTTGAAACTTTTTCACATAAGCATCGCAGCCCCAAACTTTTAAGAAACGACAACTTTGGTTTCTTGCCAAACCACAGTTCATAAGGTGTCATCTAAACGGATTTAGATGGTGCCCTTTTAACGTGAATGCAGCTGTCTCTAATGCATAACCCCAAAACGATAATGGTAAATCAATAAGAGACATCATAGATTGCACCATATCCAATAAAGTGCGGTTACGATGTTCGGACACACCATAACGTTGTGGTGTTCCAGGTGGCGTGAGCTGTGAAACTATTCCACATTATTTTAATTAAAGACCAAACTCGTAACTCAAATATTCGTTTCCGCAATCAGATCGCAGAAACTTTATTTTCTTGTTACGATGATTTTTCCACTTCACTATGAAATTCTTTGAACTTTTCAACTATTTCAGAGTTATGTTTCATCAAGTAGATATACCCATATCTGCTCAAATCATTTGTGAAGGTTAGAAAATAACGATACTTGCCACGAGCCTTAACACTCATCGGATCGCACACATCGGTATGTATTATTTCTAATAAGTCAGTAGCTCGTTCCATTGTTCCGGAGAACGGAGTTTTAGTCATCTTGCCCATAAGGCACGGTTCGCAAGCATCAAATGATTCATAACCAAGTGATTCCAAAAATCCATCTTTATGGAGTTTCTTCATGCGCTTTACACCGATATGACCCAAATGGCAGTGCCACAAATAAGTTGCACTATCATTATTAACTTTGCATCTTTTGGCATCAACATTATGAATATGTGTATCACTACGATCGAGATCCAACAAACTATTTTCATTGGGTGTATGACCATCGAAGGTTTTATTCATGTAAATAGAACAACAATTATTCTTTGATTTTAAATGAATAACCGTATCGCAATAAACATGATCAAATCATATTCATGTTCAACGCAAACGCCAAATAACATTTATTTAGGTTTAACACTAATCCCGAAAGTATAGGGAGTGTGCGATGATGATCATATCAATCTTGGAACTACTTCCAACACTCATCGTCACTTCACCCTCAACTAGTCTCTGTTTATTCTGTAACTCCTGTTTCGAGTCACTAATTTTTAGCAACCGAACAAGTATCAAATACTCAGGGGCTACTATAAACACTAGTAAGGTATATATCAATAATCTGTATATCAAATATACCCTTGTTCACTCTGCCATCCTTCTTATCCACCAAATATTCAGGGTATTTCCGTTTACAGTGACCATTTCCTTTGCAGTAGAAGCACTTAGTTTCAGGCTTTGGTCCAGCTTTGGGCTTCTTCACGGGAGTGACAACTTGCTTGTCATTCTACTTGAAGTTCCCTTTCTTTCCCTTTGCCCTTTTCTTGAAACTAGTGATCTTGTCAACCATCAACACTTGATGCTCTTTCTTGATTTCTACCTTCGTCGATTTCAACATCACGAAGAGCTCAGGAATCATTATCGTCATCCCTTGCATACTATAGTTCATCACAAAGTTATACTAACTTGGTGATGGTGACTAGAGAACTCTGTCAATCACTATCTTATCTGGAAGATTAACTCCCACTTGATTCAAGCGATTGAAGTACCCAGACAATCTGAGCACATGCTCACTAGTTGAGCGATTCTCCTCCATCTTTTAGCTATAGAACTTGTTGGAGACTTCATATCTCTCAACTCGGGTATTTTCTTAAAATATTAACTTCAACTCCTGGAACATCTCATATGGTCCATGACGTTCAAAACGTCTTTGAAGTCCCGATTCTAAGCCGTTAAGCATGGTGCACTAAACTATCAAGTAGTCATCATATTGAGCTAGCCAAACATTCATAACGTCTGCATCTGCTCCTACAATAGGTCTATCACCTAGCGGTGCATTAAGGACATAATTCTTCTGTGCAACAATGAGGATAAACCTCAGATCACGGATCCAATCCGCATCATTGCTACTAACATCTTTCAACACAATTTTCTCTAGGAACATATGAAAGCAACAACGCAAGCTATTGATCTACAACATAATTTGCAAAATACTACCAGGACCAAGTTCATGATAAATTTAAGTTCAATTAATCATATTACTTAAGAACTCCCACTTAGATAGATATCCCTCTTATCCTCTAAGTGATTACGTGATCCATATCAACTACACCATGTCCAATCGTCACGTGAGATGGAGTAGTTTCAACGGTGAACATCAATATGTTGATCATATCTACTATATGATCACGCTCGACCTTTCGGTCTCCGTGTTCCGAGGCCATATCTGTATATGCTAGGCTCGTCAAGTTTAACCCGAGTATTCCGCGTGTGTAACTTTTTTGCACCCGTTGTATTTGAACATAGAGCCTATCACACCCGATCATCACGTGGTGTCTCAGCACGAAGAACTTTCGCAACGGTGCATACTCAGGGAGAACACTTCTTGATAATTAGTGAGAGATCATCTTAAAATGCTACTGTCAATCAAAGCAAGATAAGATGCATAAAGGATAAACATCACATGCAATCAATATAAGTGATATGATATGGCCATCATCATCTTGTGCTTGTGATCTCCATCTTCGAAGCACCGTCGTGATCACCATCGTCATCGGCGCGACACCTTGATCTCCATCGTAGCATCATTGTCGTTACGCCATCTATTGCTTCTACGACTATCGCTACCACTTAGTGATAAAGTACAGCAATTACAGAGCGTTTGCATTTCATACAATAAAGAGACAACCATATGGCTCCTGCCAGTTGCCGATAACTTCGGTTACAAAACATGATCATCTCATACAATAAAATATAGCATCACGTCTTGACCATATTACATCACAACATGCCCTGCAAAAACAAGTTAGACGTCCTCTACTTTGTTGTTGCAAATTTTACGTGGCTGCTACGGGCTTAGCAAGAACCGTTCTTACCTACGCATCAAAACCACAATGATAGTTCATCAAGTTAGTGTTGTTTTAACCTTCGCAAGGACCAGGCGTAGCCACACTCAATTCAGCTAAAGTGAGAGAGACAGACACCCGCCAGCCACCTTTAAGCACAAGTGCTCGTAACGGTGAAACCAGTCTCGCGTAAGCATACGCGTAATGTCGGTCCGGGCCGCTTCATCTCACAATACCGCCGAACCAAAGTATGACATGCCGGTAAGCAGTATGACTTGTATCGCCCACAACTCACTTGTGTTCTACTCGTGCATATAACATCAACGCATAAAACCTAGGCTCGGATGCCACTGTTGGGGAACGTAGTAATTTCAAAAATTTCCTACGCACACGCAAGATCATGGTGATGGCATAGCAACGAGAGGGGAGAGTGTTTTCCACGTACCCTCGTAGACCGTAAGCGGAAGCGTTGTGACAATGCGGTTGATGTAGTCGTACGTCTTCACGATCTGACAGATCCAAGTACCGAACGTACGGCACCTCCAAGTTCAGCACACGTTCAGCTCGATGACGATCCCCGGGCTCCGATCCAGCAAAGCTTCGGGGATGAGTTCCGTCAGCACGATGGCGTGGTGACGATGATGATGTTCTACCGGCGCAGGGCTTCGCCTAAACTCCGCGACAATATGACCGAGGTGGAATATGGTGGAGGGGGGCACCGCACACGGCTAAGGAATGATCCGTTGATCAACTTGCGTGTCATGGGGTGCCCCCCTGCCCCCGTATATAAAGGAGCAACGGGAGGAGGGCCGGCCAAGGAGGAGGAGGCGCGCCCAAGGGGGGAGTCCTACTCCCACCGTGAGTAGGACTCCACCTTTCCTAGTAGGAGTAGGAGAGAAGGAAGGGGAAGAGAGAAGGGAAGGAAGGAGGGGGTGCGGCCCCTCCCCCTAGTCCAATTCGGACTAGGCCTTGGGGGGGCGCGCGGCCTGCCCTAGGCAGCCCCTCTCTCTTTCCCGTATGGCCCAATAAGGCCCAATACTTCTCCCCGGCGAATTCCCGTAACTCTCCGGTACTCCGATAAATACCCGAATCACTCGGAACCTTTCCGAAGTCCGAATATAGTCGTCCAATATGTCGATCTTTACGTCTTGACCATTTCGAGACTCCTCGTCATGTCCCCGATCTCATCCGGGACTTCGAACTCCTTCGGTACATCAAACATATAAACTCATAATAAAACTGTCATCATAACGTTAAGCGTGCGGACCCTACGGGTTCGAGAACTATGTAGACATGACCTAGAACTATTCTCGGTCAATAACCAATAGCGGAACCTGGATGCCCATATTGGTTCCTACATATTCTACGAAGATCTTTATCGGTCAAACCGCACAACAACATACGTTGTTCCCTTTGTCATCGGTATGTTACTTGCCCGAGATTTGATCGTCGGTATCCAATACCTAGTTCAATATCGTCACTGGCAAGTCTCTTTACTCGTTATGTAATGCATCATCCCGTAACCAACTCATTGGTCACATTGCTTGCAAGGCTTATAGTGATGTGCATTATCGAGAGGGCCCAGAGATACCTCTCCGACAATCGAAGTGACAAAACCTAATCTCGAAATACGCCAACTCAACATGTACCTTCGGAGACACCTGTAGTACTCCTTTATAATCACCCAGTTACGTTGTGACGTTTGGTAGTACCCAAAGTGTTCCTCCGGTAAACGGGAGTTGCATAATCTCATAGTTACAGGAACATGTATAAGTCATGAAGAAAGCAATAGCAATATACTAAACGATCAAGTGCTATGCTAACGGAATGGGTCATGTCAATCACATCATTCTCCTAATGATGTGATCCCATTAATCAAATGACAACTCTTTTGTCCATGGCTAGGAAACATAACCATCTTTGATAAACGAGCTAGTCAAGTAGAGGCATACTAGTGACACTATGTTTGTCTCTGTATTCACACATGTATTATGTTTCCGGTTAATACAATTCTAGCATGAATAATAAACATTTATCATGATATAAGGAAATAAATAATAACTTTATTATTGCCTCTATGGCATATTTCCTTCATCCTCTTCTATTTTTAGCTAGCTAGCGCTAACTTTCTATCGTGCATGCACACGCCCGCCCCCCTCTCACCCTCCCTCAGCGTCCCCTCCATCACGCACGTTCGCTATTTCTCTTTAGGTCGTTCACCCGCGGTGTGTGTAGGCCCCCGACTCCTTCTTTTCGGCACACACTGGTCGACATACCTCTCTAGCCAGGTGTGCCTACCACAAACACATATATACTTCCCCTCTTCTCTTCTCACCGTCCATGCTCCCCTATGTCCAATACGGTTCCACGCAGGTGCACACTCCCGCCCCTCTTTTCATTGATCTCATACTAGCACACTCCTCCCCCTCGACATGGTAGGCCTCTCGCACCACCTCCTAGCCGCACCCCTCTCCCCTTGTCTGTCTCTCCGGACCTTATTTGCTTCTAACACATGCATGCATGTATACGTACCGATCTCCCTACATATAGCCAGGTCGACTATAATTCATTTTCCCCACGCACTGATACACTTACCTCACTAGTCATGTCTCTCCCTTTCTCGGACACACGGCGGTTGATCTTCCTATGTAGTTACGTATGCTTACCACAACCATATCGTCTCCCCTCATCATCCTTGCATACCTCCCGACCCGTCTCTCACACGCACGTGCATAGACAGATAGACATCCCCCGCCCTCTCTTATTGATATTGCACTCGTACCCTCCGTTTGACTAGCAGGCCTCTCCCACCATTTGTGAGACGCCACTCCACCACCAACCCTCCGACACTCTACCTTTGTCTTTCTCCCAACCTTATTCCTATGCTTCACATATCCATGGATGTCGATCTATCTCCCTCAATACATAGATAGGTCTCTCTCCTTCCCCACACATATACTATTCGATCGGTCTCTGCCCCCTCCCCCCTCCCCCACACACACACACACCGGTAGTCGAACGCTGTAGGTAGGTATCCATGCCATAGAGAAAAACTGCACCTCTGCCCTCTCAAATTCCAGTAGGCCAGCCGCCTTGTCTCTTTGACGTGGGCAAACACAAATTCGATGGCACTCTTTATCAATCGCGCAGCCACACACTTCATCCCTGTTTTCAATTCTATCGATATCTCACGTCCATGACTCCGTTTCACACACATTGTTGCATATGTTACGTTTTTTTTTTGAGATATCATCAACACATTGCCTCTGTTTTGCACAAACCATCTCTCTCTCACCCACCCACGTATGTACCTGCACCTAAAGAAGATGTGCACGCAGGACGCACGTACTCACGTCTCGTTCCCGGCCACACCTGCGCCGGTAGATAGTGGAGTTTGTTTCTATACGAAAAGGCAGTCCACGTGATAATTTGACGCGTGTAGCGGTTGTTTACTCGAAGGAGGGTCAGGTACCACGCCTAGACGGAACAAAGTTCGACTTGACGCATTAGTATTAAATAAAGTTATATATTCCTCAATGGCACGTAAATGCAAAAATGGGTTTGTCTCTCGTCACACCATCTCCCACAAGGCGGCAGTGGCCTCTCTCTCTCAGCATTGGTCAGTGATCCGGCCGCATCCCGTCCGCCGGCGGAAAGAGAGGATGTGCATCGTCTCTCCGTTCGACGGCGTTGAGGCAGCACGTCCCGATCTGCGATACCCGTCGTTCTCTCTGACCAAGCTCCGGCGCGGTAGGGCCTTCGCCACTTGCTCGCTACCGCAGTATGGGCAGATCTCGGCCGCCGGCGCCCTCCTAGTAACATCCCGATGACCCTCAGGTACAGCTTCCTCCGACCTTGCTCCACTGCCCATCTTGCCATGTTGCTGCATGTGGATCTTCTTTAGTTGTTTGCCTAAAACGTATCTCGGCTGGCGTACTTTCCATCTTGCAATCTCGTCCTCAAACCATTTTTGATAAGCCACCATGTGCTATCTTTCCCTTATTACATGGAATATGCTTCTTTTTTGTCGGCGTATGTGTCTTCAACTTGTGTTATTGGGCAGTAATTGTTTCCTTTCTACCTCCTTTTGCAAACAGGGCTATCCATTTTCACCTCGTTGCTACTTCGACCTTTTGGTGAACTGCACAAATCACTTTTTTCTTAAGAGTGTTTTGTGCAGTTCCGCCAAAATGTCACACGGGCAGTGTTTTTACATTTCTGTGGGACTGCAGAAAGGGAGATTGGTTTTTCTATCCTCCTCATCCAACTCCGTGCCTAATATTCTCCAACAAGTAGTTAGTCCTAAAGAGAGATCGTAGAGGTGATCGGCTTCTATTTGTGTGTGTTATGTTTCATCATCTAGTTCCACTATTGTTGTAATCACACTGACTGGATATCTTTGCAAACAGGGATGGTCCGGTCGATTTTAGTGGAGCTGCACAAAATGATCGGATTGTGGTGTCCTCCATACACCTCTTTTTTGGCTACAGAGCTGGGTGAAACTAGCTGCCAAGCAATGAACATTGTGCCAAGGAAATGGAGCCATGCCTATGAACAACATCAATCAATTATATATTTTTCTTTATTTGTAAACCTTCTCACAACTTTGTCTTCAGTTGTGATGTGAATATTGGCGCTGGTCTGTGAACCATTGAGATGCATTAGCAGCCATGGTAGTTTCATTTGTATTTGATGGAATGTTGTAACAAGATAATCTTGAGGCGAGACACATGAATCCTAAGTTGAAACCTTTTTTTCCTGCGGGACCAAAGTTGAAACCTTCATAGCATCACAGTACAATTTCATTAAAATTATGCGTACTCCCTCCGTCTAGGTGTGTAAATCATCTTACGAAAACCAAATAATCCCAAAACACTTAGGCGCGGTGCATTAACTTCTACCTTGTTTCTTGTTTCTTGACATATCAACCAATAAGAGATGAGGGGTGTGCATGCTTTTAATGACTTGAGATTGCCAAACACGACATGTAGTGGTTAGTTCATTGCATGCAATGCTATTAATTAGCAAATAAACATTAAAGTCTCTCATTTTTTTCCTCCTCCTTGGTCACGGTGCACAACCTAAGATGACTTACTCACCTAGACAGAGGGAGTACATATAAACAAATCCTGAAGGATTGATAGCAATGCCAGAAACAATTCAACTTCGTTTCGCCGACATGTGGGACATCCTTCATCCGCCTCCATATGCCATGCATCAATATTGAGTGCACAACTACAGGGAAGGATTCACCCCAGCCGTTGCACCGCAGTAGTAATGACTAGTGAGCAGTCAAATCACAGAGCCTCGCCTTTGCCACAGTAAGTTGCTCGGACGAAGCAACCATCATTTCTCTGTTCCTTGAATCCGCTGGTACTCCCATATTCCCAGAGTAATAAGTTGCTCGGGCAAATCAACCATCGTTTCACCTTTCCCACAGTAAGTACTAGTACATCCTTTTTTACTCTAGAAACAACCACACGCGAATATTGGACGGTAGCAGCACAACAACTGAATCAAAAATCGAAACCAACCAATGAACTACTACTACTCGTGAGCGTTTGCGAGTATACACATGGACAGACGGAGTACATGATACGTACTAGCAAACACTCACCAGTAGTAGTAGTTCATTGGTTGGTTTCGATTTTTGATTCAGTTGATGTGCTGCTACCATCCAATATTCGCGTGCGGTTGTTTCTAGAATAAAAAAAGGAGGTACCCCTACTTATGTTACTCCTACTACGCCTAGTCTAAGGTTAGCAGGTGACCTTGCGCTTGGCTCTTCGCCTCCTCCAGAAGTTGATGTTCTACATTAGTACTTCTGGCAATCTGACACCAAATGAACTGCTACACGTCCACCGCTTGTAAGCAAAAGTTCCTCCTCGTGTTGTGATCCACCGCGCATGCATTGGCAAGGGAGAAGGCGTAGTAAGCAAGCTTCTCGTCATTCTGTGAGTTGACAGGAAAAATCAAAGTTATTTAGTACATACTCTCAAAAGGGCTGACCATGCCATGGCTACCATCCCGTGCTCCATCGTTGAGTATGTGCACTGTTCATGTGCCATCGAGGAGAAAAAATAGTGTGTAGTAGGTGCCATCGAAGTGCACGACTCACTTACGCACTGCTTATCGGATTATCTCCATTTTCTTGCATGACACGAGCACCTTGATGCTAGATGTCTCGCATGTTGGCAAAAGGATGAACAAAGCTCATGTAAAAAAAGAGTTGAAGAACATAGATTCCCGATGATCGAGGAGGAGGAACCTCGCGGTGGAGCGTCTGCAAGGAACCTTGCGCGTTTTCTCCTGTTTTTTGCCGCCTGCCCACCTATAAACAAATAAAAGAACATGAACTCTTCGCTAACCACTAGAGACGATACATCAGGATGCTAAGTTGAAGATGTTTTATAGTTTATATTGATAAGCACGCAACAAGCCACGCATGTACAGGACGCATGCAACCACGCATGTACACACGCCAACACACTAACTCCATCTAATCCAACTCATGCAAATATGCGCACAGCCTGGAGCACATAACGCACGTACACAACACGTGCATGCACACACACTCGGCCGCAGAATGCACATGAATAACACATGCATGCACACACACTCGGCTGCATGGAGGCGTGCGCCATCTACGGCGATGTCTGGTTCATCCTGCTATGGTGAATCTCGCACACAACAGCGCCTACGCATCTCTTGCAGCACCTCTTTGCTATCATTCCTCAATGACTAGTCAGAGACGAAGACGACCGCAGCCTCGGGCCTTAGAGCTACTAGCACCAATGGAAAAACACGCACGCTACACGCACACGAGCATGTACGGAGTTCCCACAACATGGTGCGTCCCCAGTCTCCTCTACTCCTTCTGCGCATGTTGTCTATCAAGGCGACTGCATGCCTAATGATGATGCGACTGCACGTTGTCACCACAGATATGTTACTATAGAGGTAGTAACATAGACTAGTGTCATATGCATGAAACTACTAGTGAGTATGGGAGCACATGACATTTCCCCGTCTGAACCGATCCCAAGTTGGCTTCTCACCTTCTTGGCCCAACAAAAACCCCTCCCCCCCCTCCCGCGCGCGCTTCTCGCCCGGCACTAACTGAGCCCGCAGCTCCACATTGATGGCAAGTCAGGGTGACGCGACCTCTCACTTCTTCCGCCATTGAAGCGGTACGCCGACCGAGGGCACTGCCCGCTACACGCCTGGCATTTCAGACTACATAATGGAGAGTAACTTTAGAGCAAGTACTATAATTAGATGACATAAGCAGGCTATAAGGATTTAACTATAGTGTTGGGGATATTACCACTAGGTATAAACCGGCTTACTTGGGCCGGGTTAACTTCATTAGTGGTGTAAACAGATGAAGGCCCAAGGCCTGTAGACGGTTAGGACATATAGCCGTAAACCGGCCGCATGTATGGCTTGTGTTGTAAGTAAGGAATAGAAAGATAGCAACCGGAGTACGAGTATGAACCGGTTAGGACTCTATGAACCGACGGGCGCCACCCGTGTATATAAGGGGGCGACCCGGTGGCGGTTCAGGAGAGACAACTACAACTCGAGCCTAGGCGAAGCTTGTTTGCTCCCTAGCCATCGAGATCATATCAATTTCACCACAACTAGACGTAGGCTGTTACCTTCATCGAAGGGGCCGAACTAGTATAGAACCCTCGTGTCTTTGTGTCCGCTTTAACCCCTTCAAGTAAACTCGTAGCGATGGCTCCACGACTAAGTCCTTCGCTAGGACACCTGCCGTGACAAATCCATGACAGTTGGCGCCCACCGTGGGGCTATCGCACGATGGTTTGACGATCTTGGAGGGCAAGCTCAAGGGACTCGAAGGCCATGTTGTGGGTCGGATGACCAAGAGTCGTCGGGGCAGGATCTACATCGATGATGCAGGATGGGGTCCCGAGGCCGATTCGATCGTGTATGGGTACCGGGTCCCCTTTGGCAGCGTACACGTCTTCATCGGAAAGATCGGTGAGCCTGGGCCTGAGCCGGACATCTACACCGACCCTGTCGAGACGGCTCAGCGTGCGAGATCTACCCAGGTTAAACCGGCCATGAAGCGTGCCTTCGTTGGAGTCATCTACGGAGGAGAGCGTGAGGACGAATCAGAGCACGGTAGCAAGACCGTCGCCTATTCCAGCGACGAGTCCTCGACCGGAGAGACCGAGTCGCTATACCGGATGCAAGATGATCAGGTTAGGGGTTGTTCCGATGGCGACAGTATTCCGGACCCCCCAGGCCAGATCAACCGGGTTGGAATATTCATGGCTGGCACCCAGGCGGCGAATTATTCTTCGACTGCCGCAGCAATGCTCTCCGGATCCGCAGCGGCAGCAGCAGCAGGGGCAGGAGGCCTTGTGCGCCCGCCGGTTCAAGTTCTATCTGATCTGTTTGACGCACTAGCCGCGCTTATGGCAGAGGATGATCCGGCGGATCAAGAGGCTCATAATGCAGAAATCGCGAAGGTGAGAGAGCAGATCATGCAAGCCAAAGCGGATCTGGCAGCAGAAAAAGACCGGATGGCTGCAGAGCGGGCCGCTTTGGACGCACAGGCCTATAAACTCATGCTTGACCAGAATGCATCACAGGAGGTTTTGAAGCGGAAGCACAGATCACGCCTGCCGTTAGGGTTTGACCCCCGAAATCTCTTTCACACTCCAGGAGCTGGACCCAGTAATCCACCGCGGTACCAGGAGACAAACCAGATTGAGGCGCTAGGGCCAGGAGCGACGGTCCAACCTCGCCTGATGGAACCCCCTCACCAAAATATTGTGGTTCCTCCGCCGGTCCAGACGCCCCCGGGTCATTATTCGAATCCTATGGACAACCTTGTCGCGGCCGCAGCACGGTTAGAGGCCATCCCAGTCGAAGGGGATTCTCCGCAAGCAATAGAGACACCCCGGGTTAAGGAGCTTCTCCGGACCACGCTGATTCAGCAGGAGGCATACTCATACAGCCGTGATCGGATTCATTCTACGCCCCGTCCGAGCCGGAGCTATAGCAGGCGCATAGATGAACCAGCCATATCAAGCAATGCGCAAGGCCGTGAAGCGGCCCGTGGTGATGACCCGGCAGGTGGTGTTGTCGATGCTCGGCCGCAATGTGCACGCATATGTGGATGATATTGTAGTAAAATCAAGGCAGAAGGAGACACTGGTGGATGATTTGAAGGAGACCTTTGACAACTTGCGAGCTTACAGGATGATGCTTAATCCGGCCAAGTGTGTTTTTGGTGTTCCAGCAGGCAAGTTACTGGGTTTCTTGGTGTCTAACAGAGGAATTGAGGCTAATCCGGAGAAGATTACGGCTATTACATCTCTAGCTAAACCGGAGTGTATCAACGATGTTCAGCGTTTGGCAGGCCGAATCGCTGCGCTTAGCCGGTTTATCAGCCGCCTCGGGGAGAAGGCTATCCCTTTGTACCAAATGCTGAGGAAGACAGACAATTTCGTCTGGAGTCCAGCTGCTGACGAGGCATTTGAGGACCTGAAGCGGCAGTTAGCCAATCAGCCTGTTCTTGCAGCTCGGGTCGACAAGGAGCCACTATTATTATACGTAGCGGCTAATGCTCGGGCAGTTAGCGTGGCTATCGTGGTGGAGCGCAAAGAGGCAGGCAAGGAATATCCGGTTCAGCGGCCGGTTTATTATATCAGTGAGGTGCTGATTGAATCCAAGCAAAGGTATCCGCATTGGCAGAAGCTCGTCTATGGTGTTTTTATGGCCAGTCGGAAGTTGAAGCAGTATTTTCAAGGGCACCCCATCACAGTGGTCAGTTCAGCTCCCTTGGGTGATATCATACAGAATCGGGAGGCGACTGGCCGGATCGCCAAGTGGGCTATAGAGCTGGGGCCGCACGGACTGAAGTACGTGCCTCGGGCGGCAGTGAAGTCTCAAGCACTTGTTGATTTTATCAATGGTTGGACGGAATTACAAGCACCAGAGGAGAAGCCGGATGACACATATTGGACTATTCATTTTGACGGATCCAGGCAATTGGAAGGCTCGGGGGCTGGAGTCGTATTAACTTCCCCGCGAGGTGATAAGTTTTGTTATGTTCTCCGCTTAATGTTCCCTTGTACTAATAATGCAGCTGAGTATGAAGCCTTGCTCCATGGTCTGCGGATGGCTAAAGAGATGAATTTAAGCTGGGTTAAGTGTTTTGGTGACTCGGACCTAGTGGCTCAACAGGTGTCTGGCACTTGGGATTCTAAAGACCCGCTCATGGCTGCATATCGTCGGGAAGTGGATAATATTGCAGGTTGTTTCAAGGGTTATCAAGTGGATCAGGTGGACCGTCGGAAGAATGAAGCGGCGGATGCTTTAAGCCGGTTGGGCTCTCAGCGTAAACCGGTTCCACCTAACGTCTTTTTGGATGTGTTGCACAATCCGTCAGTCAAGCTCCCAGGTGAAGCGGATTTGGCTATTCCTGATCCGGAGTCCCAATTGGTGGCAGCCCTGCGTGTTATTCCGGATTGGACAGTTCCTTATCTTGCGTACATGACAAGGGGGGAGTTGCCAGAGGATGAGATTCTGGCCAGGCAGATAGTCCGGCGATCCAAGTCTATGATGATTGTCAAGGGTGAATTACATCATTGCAGTGTATCAGGGGCATTTCAACGTTGTGTTTCTCCTGAGGAAGGCCGTGAAATCTTAAGAGAAATCCATGAAGGGGATTGTGGGCACCACGCCGGTTCAAAGTCTCTGGTTGCAAAGGTGTTTCGTCACGGGTTCTACTGGTTGACAGCACATGCTGACGCGGAGGACTTAGTTAAACTGTGTGATGGATGTCAGAAATTTTCAAGGCGTGCTCATGTGCCGGCTCAGGAATTGAGGATGATCCCAATAACATGGCCGTTTGCAACTTGGGGGCTAGACATGGTTGGACCTTTTAAAAGATCCAAGGATAAGAAAACTCACCTTTTGGTGGCAGTTGATAAATTTACCAAGTCGGTTGAAGCGGAGCCTGTCAGCAAGTGTGATGCAGCAACAGCGGTACAGTTCATCAAGAAGGTGATTTTCCGGTTTGGTTTTCCACACAGTATCATTACTGATAATGGTACCAATTTATCCAAGGGCGCTATGAAGGAGTTCTGTGAACGTGAGCACATCCAACTTAATGTGTCGTCAGTGGCACACCCCCAGTCCAATGGACAGGCAGAACGAGCTAATCAGGAAATCTTGCGAGGCATCAAACCCCGGCTTTTGATCCCATTGCAAAGAACACCAGGATGTTGGGTTGAAGAGCTACCATCTGTATTATGGAGTATCAATACTACGCCAAACCGGTCCACAGGATACACGCCATTTTTCATGGTCTATGGAGCAGAGGCAGTTCTCCCTAGTGACATCCGGCACGATTCGCCTCGTGTGGTAGCTTATGTTGAGGCAGACAATGAGACAGCACGACAAGATGCTTTGGACCTATTGGACGAGGAGCGTGATATAGCGGCTGCCCGTTCGGCGATTTACCAGCAAGATATTCGTCGCTATCACAGTCACCGGGTTAGAACCAGAACTTTTCAAGAAGGAGATTTGGTGCTTCGATTCATCCAAGATCAAACGAATATGCACAAGTTATCCCCACCTTGGGAGGGACCTTTCGTAGTCAGCAAGAATCTGAATAACGGGTCGTATTATCTGATTGATATTCGAGAGCATCAAGACTCACGTACATCAGAGGAGGAGACCAGCAGACCGTGGAATATAGCTCATCTTCGGCCTTACTATACTTGAGCCATTGGCTCTATCTATGTACATATCATGACAATGTATATATTATCTTTGATATATCAAACCGGAGCCTCAGCTGAAGCGGGGTCTCTGTCTGTCTCATCATGCGAGGTTACACGGAGTGGTTCTGCTTAAAGCGGCCTCCGGTTTACCCCTTGACATTTGTTTTATGTATCACTGGGGGCCTTGGTCGTGTCTGAACCAACGAACACCCTTTGATAGGCGACAGCCACCAGATCATTTGGGGACTTGGTCAAGTCTGAACCAGTCACGCCTCTTGGTCGGCCTAAGGCCACAAAATCACTTGGGGGCATGGTCGGGCCCGAGCCATTGCCACGCCTCTTGATCTGGCATATATGCCACGAGTCATTTGGGGACCTGGCTGACCTGAATCATTGTCACTCCTATTGGGGGCCTTGATCCTGTCCGACCATGGTAATGCCATCTGAACAGCTCAGTATAGCATATTTTTGCAAATGGTTTTTATTATTACTTTTGCTTCCATGTTGTTTTCATGGTTTGTTCGTTTTTTGATTTTGTTGGATTTCTTTATGTCAACAAGTATATTTTTTCCGGTTCAGCCAATGATTTTTGATCCCCCTTCTAATCCGGAGGATTCTGCCCGGTTAACCTTTTCCTTGTTAACATCATGGAGTAACCAGGGGGCTTGTATTAAGTCAGTACGGTTTGTACGGGGGCTACTTTCTCCCTTTTTGACGGTAATGGTTTATAAAAACCACTGCTTCAGGCTTGGATAAGCCAGCCTTATACCCAAACATGTTCAAATTTTTCTGATTGCAGGAAATATGAGTTAAAGTTTTTTAAGTAAAAGTTTCAGTACTTATGCGTGAAGGCATATTCCAGGTAGAAGGTTTAATTATCCTATTACAAGGCAGCATGGTGCCCAGACAAAATCATTGTTTTTGTGGAAGGATGTTGCAAATAGCTCTTCAAACCGGCTTCCGGTTCAAGCCTGCTCCTCATCCTCCGCCGCTTCAGCTTCCTCGTCTCTACCCATTGGCTGGAAATCAACAGTGGTCCAGTCGATTCCCATTAAAGCTTGGAAAACAGCCTCTTCATGGATCAGGGAAGACGGTTCAATATCAGGGGCGTAAGTGTGCTTACGGATTGGAGGAATCAGATTCTCCGCTTCAACAGTTGGGGCAGGCACTCGCTTGTTTTGATTATTATATTGCGCTTGATAATGCGTCAAATCTGCCTCTTCAGCTAGCTGGCAAGCCAGAGGGCGCACTGCACGGTTTATGACCCTTAAATCTTCTTCGTTGAATTCAGAGCCATCTTCTTTCAGACTGGGATAGCCTTGAGCTGCTTCCACAGGATCAAAGTCGGGCACCCATGCCTTTGCCCGAATTAAGGCATTGATGGCTCCGGTTCGGGCAGCGGATTTTTTCAGCTCGTCAATCCGGGCTGGAAGCATTGACAGCTTGCTAAGAGTGTCCTGGATTAAAGAGGGCGCCGGGTTGTTGTAAGAAGCTGTGGTGATGATCCGTTGGGCTCCGGTATACAATTGTTCTACCAAGGTGTAGGCAGCTTTCAATTTCTTCCGCACATCATTTCCTAAGTGCCCAATACGTGTGCCTACAACAGGATTGGAATCGTCTCAAACCGGACTTATGATACAGCAGATTCAAATTCATCACAGAAGTTACAAGGAGCTTACCAAAGATTGCAGCAGTCATGGAGTGTATTTGCCGCTGTACGGCCGTCAGTTCATCCACCACCGGTTTAAGGGCTGCTTCAGCATTTTCTGCTCTTTTGGTTAAACCGGCCTTCTCAGTGGCCCAGTCAGCCCGCTCTTTCTTGAAATTTTCTTTCAGTCGTTCAGCAGTGCTCAACGCGCTGGTTAATTCTTGCTTGGCCTTATCTGTTTCAGCTTGCTGGGTCTTCAGGGCCTCCTGCAAATCGGCAATCCGGTCCTCCTTGATTTTAATCTCAGCCTTCATACAGATGGCATTTTAAAGCTTTGCACAGGCGAGCCAAGAAATTGAAGTATCAACCACATAACAAAGTTGTATGCCTGATACTTGGGGGCTAATGTACCTTCAATTTTTTGTATATTGCTCGATTACAAAGTCCCAAGCTCAATACAAGTATTCAACTTGGCACTTGGGGGCTAATGGCTATTTGATCAAGTCATGTTCTAAGGACAGCTTTTTCTTTTTTAGCCCCGGTTTGCTTATGCTAAACCGGCCCTCGAGGGTTATGCCGACGGATTTCAAAAAAAAAAAATATATATATATATATGTATTCAGGATCAAGTCCCGGTTGGACCAAACTCACAAACCGGCCCTTGGGGGCTACTGGGATGAATGCAATGGCAGAAAAGAAAGATGGAACTTACCTCAAATTTATCCCTCATCATTTTGACCAGACCAGCTTCACAGTCACGGCTAGTGTAAAGTCGGTTTAAATAGCCAGAGTGAAGATCTTGAGCATTCAGAGCGGCATATGTTTCTAATTCAACATCCCATTTTCCTTTGTTCAAAGGGGAAGAATCCTCTTTGATGGTATGCCTGGTAAGGGTGGCAGGATTCCCGGGTTCAGAACGGCCTACACCGGTAATCACAACATCATCATCTTTTGACTCGCCGGTTTGGTTTGGTGCGGCCGTTTTGTCAGCAGGAGTGTGGGATTTTTCAATATGGACAGAGCTGGCAGGTGGATCAGCAGACGCTGGAGTATTAATAAGACCTTCTTCAGGGATAACGTCGTCTTGCAGAGGAGGATCATTGGGGATATCTTCAGAAGTAAACATTTCACGATCCGGCGCTTGGTCATGTTCTGGGGCCACATTTTCTTCAGCCGCTCTATCCAGGCGGGCCTTCTTGCTTGGCTTCGGTTTAGCCCTGAAAGAAAAATAAAAATTAAGGAAAAGTATAAACCATTGCGCAGTATACCGGAAGCATATGTTCGGTTTAACTTACCCAGCAACTGTTTTCAAAGGTGGTAGCTGGGTGGCCGACGATTCACCAGATGATGAATGAGAAGTGACCTGATAATCGGAGTCGGATGGATTAAGTGGTTGACGGAAGAAACCCGTTTTACGATTTAAATCAATAAAAAGGTCGGAGACCTCGGAGCGGCGTTTTCGAACCGGACTGTTTGGTAAACCGGCAGAGGTAACTACCTGGCCACTGTGCCGGGTTGTGCGGCGAGCTTCGTGTTGCTGGGTCTTCATAAGAAATTGGGAATCCAGATAAGCAAGAGGATGAGAAAATTTAATTTTCCGGTTTGCCCGGCGAAATTTTGGCAAAGGCAGGATTTCTGAATCAGAAGAGAGAATGGTTACCTCAACGAAACCCGCGTTGCTGGCTTCAGCGTCATCCTGGCAAGCATTATCGTCAATAAGGCGTGTAAAAAGCAAGCCAAGTGAATCAAGTTCTACCTCAAGATCCGGATTACCCACATCATCGCCAATGGCTGGGTCAGATGAAGCGGTGGTTTTTCTCTTATGAGCTGGTTTCTTGATAACCTTGGTCTTGGGCCAGGTTGGCCGTCCTGCCTTCACCGTTTTGTCTTGAGGAAGTTTCTTACTCCAAAACGGATTATCACCCTGGATCAGCAGCAATTAAACGTTGAACGTACAAAATAGTAAACTGGTTCAACAATAGAGCAATTAAAATATTACCGCTGGCGGTTTGTTGGTGGTGCAGTAAGGAAGCAGACCGGTTTGAGCACAGAGGTGCTCCGGTTCATTCAGCATCTTTTTCACAGATTATGTGACTTCGTCCTCAGGAAGTTGGATTTTAGTGTGTCGGAGTGGGTCATCGACACTATCAGTATACTCACACATCAAATTTGGGCGCCGGCTTAGAGGCAAAATGCTCCATGATATCCAGCAGCGTGCAAGGTCTATTCCTGTTAAACCATTGGCCATGAAGGCCCGGAGCTTGGACAGTTGAGGAGCATATTTAATTCTCTCCTTGGCGCTTAGCCTTTGTGGAAAAGGGTGAGTGTTGCTGAGCCGTTCCGGACGGAAGCCAGGCAAGGGATTTTCATTGGCAGGAGATGTATCCTTGCAATAAAACCAAGTTACGTTCCATTCTTTGGGGTGCGTATGGAGTTTGACGTGAGGGTAGGTGATTTCTTTCCTCTTCTGAATGGCCATACTGCCCAGTTCGGTATTAGGGCCGTCAGTGAATTCAGTACGACGGTTCAGATGAAAGAGATCTCTAAATAACTCGACTGAAGGCTCCTCTTGAATATATGCCTCAGAAAGTAGTTGAAAATGACATAGATTGGTGACGGAGTTGGGGCTGATATCCTGTGGACGGAGTTGAAAGTTGGCTAACACATCCCGATAAAATTTGGAACCGGGCGGTTTGAAGCCCCGGGCCATATGATCTGTGAAGACCACGACCTCTCCTTCCTGGGGCGTAGGAGGACATTCATCTCCAGGAACCCTCCAATGAATCGTGTCTTTGTTATCCAAAGCGCCAATCAGAACTAGATCGTTCAGCTGTGATTCTGTGACACGGGAGGGAACCCAGTTGCACTCGTACACTTGTTTGGCCATGACGAGATCTACAAGAAATAAGTGATCCGGTTCAAGAACATGCCGGATGAAACGGTGTTGATCTAATTACGATAAACCGGAGGCAGTACCCATAAACCGGTCTTCTACAACGCAGCATCAGATGGATTCTGGTGGTTCAACCAGGGGACTAATGACATATATACCGGTCTAGCAATTTTTTCTCTATGGTGAAGTTAAACCGCCTGGCCTAAGCATCAGAAGCAATTGAAACTATGGATAACTGGTTATGCAGAAACAAGTTTCACAAAATTATGTTACAACCGCGGATCTACAGCAAGCTCATAAAAGCAGGAAATATTTCGAAGACTAAGGCGGAAACAGAAGTGAACCATCGAGCAGATATGTGCAGGAGATTTATGAGCTTGGATGAGAAATAGCAAGCGGATACTAAAGGGATCGCTATTAAGCACAGCAAGAGTTCACAGATGCATTCAAGGACAGAGAACAGCCATGAACGCGCAATGAACATAGCAAGAACATGGAACCCTAAGAACAGATCTAGGTTAAGAAGGAGAGAGGACTTGCCGGGAACGGAGAAGATGCGGAAAGACGCCGCAACACTCTGGTACGTTCAGGTTGATGCAGCGGCCCGAGACGAGGCAGAGGTCGACGATGGTGGCGGAGCTGCAAAGCCGGCGACATGAGGAAGAAGAAGAAGAAGAAGAAGGGACGAAGGGGAAGAGAAAGGAAATGAACCTTCGGTTTTATTTATAAGGCAGCCGAGCTAGGTCAAACGCGCGAATCCAGGAGCTGTCATTAAGAGGGCGTTATGAATTTCATGATGACGTCATGCCGGTTTACAGTAACCAAAACTGATGACGTCATGCCGGTTTACAGCAACTAAAAATAATGACGACATGGAGATTTGCCAATTAACAGAAGATATCCAAGACGCAAGATGGTGTGAAGGATTGACATGAACCAGTTCAAATCAATCTGGGGCCTAATGTTGGGGATATTACCACTAGGTATAAACCGGCTTACTTGGGTCGGGTTAACTTCATTAGTGGTGTAAACAGATGAAGGCCCAAGGCCTGTAGACGGTTAGGACATATAGCCATAAACCGGCCGCATGTATGGCTTGTGTTGTAAGTAAGGAATAGAAAGATAGCAACCGGAGTACGAGTATGAACCGGTTAGGACTCTATGAACCGACGGGCGCCACCCGTGTATATAAGGGGGCGACCCGGTGGCGGTTCAGGAGAGACAACTACAACTCGAGCCTAGGCGAAGCTTGTTTGCTCCCTAGCCATCGAGATCATATCAATTTCACCACAACTAGACGTAGGCTGTTACCTTCATCGAAGGGGCCGAACTAGTATAAAACCCTCGTGTCTTTGTGTCCGCTTTAACCCCTTCAAGTAAACTCGTAGCGATGGCTCCACGACTAAGTCCTTTCGCTAGGACACCTACCGTGACAAATCCACGACATATAGTATTTGTGCTTAGTTGAAGGAGAGAGAATGGGAGAGAGAAGAGAAGCGGGTTGTAAACTTGTAGCCTGTTGTAGCAGGAGCCCCAACATACTTTGTGAGACAAAAGGTGGGGCCATTATTAATGATATAGTATTTATACTAAAGGGACTAACGGATGCCTTAATTACTCAGTTTTTTTAGACAAACCTTGGTGGGGCTATTATTGACTTGGACATGGGGTTTGGGGGCCAAAGGCCTACTATTATACTTGGTCTTACTCGCATGACCGACCTGACATGCTCTACCCTAGTCGTCGCTGTATCATATGGTTTTGCATCATTCCAGATCTTAGCACCGCCACACAATTCTTCTCCAGCCCTCCTTCCGATGTGCACCGCGAGAAGGGACAGCAGTCCTTCGAACCCCGCCTTTTGTGATCCTGTACGGGAGAGGGGCGATAAGGTTTTTGGGGAGCACACTCCTGTGACTGCTGCCAGCGACGACTTCCTCAGCGACAGCCTTCTTCCCCGACCTCGGTAACCTCTTCATCAACGACATGAGTGACAACATCAACCACAACGTTCTGCTCCTGCTATACAGTATGTGATTCTGTCCTCCTGGTTTAGTCCGAATCATTACTTTGATGTTTGCAATTGTCATCATGATCTATTTACTACTGATTCAGATTAAATCTCATAGTAAATTGCTCATATATTCAACAATCCAATCCAAAAACCTGATTATAGGAAATTTACTCCGAGTGGTTTTGCTGCACTTTTGAAGCTGCCTACTTTTAAGGGGGTGCAATATAAAAGGTGGCGCACAAGAGCAGTATATTGGTTTCAGATCATGTACTGCTATGACGCCACTAAGGGTAAGCCTGAGGGCGATCTTAATCCTACACAGCAGGAAGCTTTTGAGAACATGGATACCCTCTTCAAAGCCGCCCTGCTGAGTGTTCTTGACGATTCCATTGTGGATTCATATATGTCGTTTGACAGCGGCAAAGACATGTGGGTTGCGCTCGAAGAAACATTTGGGGCCTCAGGTGCTGGCAATGGTTGTACGTATGGAGCAATTCTGTGACTACAAGATGACTGATGAGCGCTCTGTTGTTCAGCAGACTCATGAGATACAGTCACTCTCTAAGGAACTTGAGTACTTTAAGTGTGTGTTGCCGGACAAATTTGTTGACGGGACCATCATTTCCAAGCTTCCACCTTCGTGGAACGATTTTGCTACTTCTCTGAAAAACAAGAGACATGAGTTTTCTATTTTGGATCTCATTAGCACTCCTGATTTTGAAGAGAAGGCGAGAGAAAAAGACACACGTGCTCGGGTCGCTCAGGGAGCTTCTAGTACCCACATGGTACACAAGAAGAACTTTCGGCCCAACCAGCCCCAAAACAACAAGAACAAATCTCAGGGGAAAGGCAAGTTTGATGCAAAGAACAAGCCGTCACATTCGACCAACTTCAAGAAGAATTCTCATAACGGGAAGGGATACAAACCTCAATTTTGGTAGCACCGCACAAAATTTATATGGCTGCATCTACCTGTTGTCAGCTAACCTCATGGTGCTCCAGGTATTCCTACACTCGTAACTAGGTACAATGACCACCTCAAGATGAAATAAGTTATTCGTACGTTGACTTGCTGATTGTAGTGTGGAACGATCCTGTCATGTGTGGAGGAGCAAACAAGCAGTGCAGCCAAAGGTGGAAATCAACCATGGACTTATGAAATTATATATAATCTTCCTCAGGCAGGTCAGTATCCCCTTCGTCCAGATGATCGTGTTTTGTCATGCCGAGCTATTGATATGTGCTACTATTTTGCAACACCGTTTAAGTATAGCTACTGTTTTCCTATCTTTTCAGATTCAGGACAATGAAGATGGTTTCAGGGGAACTGCACAATATGGACTCATGTTGAGTCATCTCTATTGCCTCATGTGTTTGCTGCAAATGTGTCAGCATCAATTGCAAGATGAGGCAGCTAGCTAGCTGTGGAGTTGCCAACATGCTCAAAGTGCTCGCAACATTGAGAAGAAACAAGCATGGCCAAGAAATTAATGTGTGTGTGCAGGGAGGCCCTTTTCTCAGAGAAGCATTGACCGGTTTTCTTTATTTCCACACCTTCTCACAGCTTTGTATTGGTTATAGTATGGTGAATCATTGAGATGCATAAACATGCTGAGCTTTTGTTCTTATACTCCCCCCGTCCTGGTTTATTAGGCCCATGAGCCAATTCCTAAGACCAAGAAGATGCACACAGAGAAAATAAATCTCCTTAATTTACTCCATAACCACCCTATTAAATATGCCTAGTAACAAACTAGGCGCATGCAGTGGCTGGCGGGCACATGCATCCTGCATGCATGGCCAGTCAGCCAAGTCCATGCGCCAGCTCCAATGCAGCAACGCAAAAGAAGAGAGCGATACTTGGGAAAGAGCGAGTAGTTAGTGCAGCAGGCCTTATAAGCATGAACAGCTCGCTCTCCCGCTTCCGTCTCCCCCCAATTCCCCCGCTCCCCAATCTTCCTCACTCGTCCAGAAAACCCCCGCTCATCTTCTTCCCCACTCGTACAGAATACGCCTGCTCCTCTTCTTACACTCCTACAGATATCCCCAGCCCTCCTTCTTCCCCACTCGCACTGCCACTAGGATCGTCTCTTGATACTCTACTCAAACCCGTGAGCTCGGCACGACGCCCACAAGGAAAATGGAGTCGGCTAGCCCCAGCGCCAAGAAGATGAAGCTCCCGCCCGCGGCGACGCCGGTAGTAGATCCCGCACCCGGTAGCGCAGGGAGAAGCGGTGAGCCCCCCCCCACCCGGATCTGAGGAACCAGTAGAATCTCCGGTGGACCACATCAGAGATCTCCCGGACGGCATCCTTGAGGAGATCATCTCGCTTCTCCCCACCAAGGATTGCTGCCGCACACAAGTCCTCTCAACTCGGTGGTGCCCTCTATGGTGCACCGCGCCCCTCAATCTCGACTGTCATCAGATATTTATCCTTCCTGAATTTGATCTCCTCAGAGCCATCGTCTCCTCTCACCAGCAGGGCCCCATTCAATGCCTCTGCATCTTGACACACTACTTGATGTCCATACCCGGCATGGTGGACGCTTGGCTGACATCCCCTGAATTCGGAAAACTCCAGCAGTTTGAGTTGTACCATTACCACAAAAGTTTCATACCACGAACACACCAAGAATTCGTGCCCACACCATTGTTGTCCATCTCGCGGTTTTCCTCCTCTCTCCACACCGCCACCTTCGCCCAGTGCCATCTACCAGACAATCTAGTACAAATGCTTCGACTCCCACTGCTAAAAAAAACTTTTGCTTGTGGTGGTTTATCTGTCAGAGGCCTCACTGCACAGCATCATCCACTCTAGTTGCCCAGCCCTGGAGCGCTTGCTGATTGTTTCGGGAATAGAAATCCGTATTAGTTGTCTCCAAATAAAGTTGCCTCACCTTAAAAGCATTGGAATTTGTTTTGAAGGACATCAGCTCATCATCGAAGATGCCCCTTCACTTCAAAAGTTGCTCCTTGATAATTGTTAAAGATCTTCACAAATAACTGTCGTCTTTGTGCCCAAACTGGAGACCTTGGGTGTAATTCGTGACCCGTTTAATGATCAAAGGAGTTGGTGTTTGGCTCCTCACTTTTTCAAGTACCGTATATTATCATCTACACATTTGTAATCATAAGCTGCATTTTTCATTTGTGTGCATAAATTTTATATCATCTTGGAGTATACTTTGGGTACTAATATTATGTTATATGCTTAATGTAGAGTTCGTCCATTGGTAGCCTATCAATGATGATGGATTCTGTCAAGATCATATATATCAGAATGTTTAGATTTGATCTGAACATAATTATTGACTTGCTGCGATGCTTTGGATCTCTGGAGAATTTATATATAGAGGTGATGATTTCATGCACATTGAAAGCCCGTATATATTGTACTAGAATTAACTGTTCAGCTGTCGTTCTTTTGACATACTCTTTTTTCAGACCTTAACTGTTTTCAATCTTCATGTCTACTTAGGCACAACCACACGGAGCAAAACATATAAGCAATCGGTGGCGTAATAAGCACCAGGATTTTCTCAGTTCTCATGATATTCATTTGAGGACAATAACGATGGAAGGATATGCATCCAACCAGGCAAACAGAAGCTTTGTCACATTCTTCATGTTGAATGCGAGGTTACTATTGGCCATGAGGCTTAATTTTTACCGCAAGAGATTTCTCACTGACGGACACGTTGAAGAGAAAAAAAAAGAAGTTTCAGGTGGACAAATGGGCTTCTAAACATGCTCGGCTTCTATTTACAACAAGTTGTAGTCATCCTGAAATAATTTTTTTTGCACAGGATGTTGATTTTATGGATCAGACCGATCCATTTGTTTGTGACTGCAAAAAAGAGTGGTTGGGCTAGATGTTACTGCCATGTTCTGTCTGTGTTTTGTCTAAAAATTTGATGAACAATTAATCCTTGGGCTTTTTGTACCATTTGTATGCTTGAGTTGCATGTTGTTGCCCTCGTACTCCCCTCCACCTACCACTATAGTGCCGCATCTTCCACGGCTGCTGTTCGTTCCCGTCCGAGGCCTCGCCGTCGTTCTCCACCTTGGTTCGCTCATTGTGCCCGCCGCCGTCTAGCGTTGTCAACATGGTCAACGACCAAGAGGAATCAGGAGATGACTGTACATGGAGAGGCTGACAGTAGGGACCCACAAGGGTCATTGCATTTGGCAAGCAGGTGCCTCGTTATTACAAGCCAAAAAAAACACTTCCTCCTAATTGTTTGACAACTAGGTCCCACGCCATTGTCAATGTAGTCAATAAACGAGAAAATTACACAACAAGCGGATAACACCAGGGACCCAGCAGCTCGCCCAGTTGTTTTTTAGTTTCAGAGACGGGGCTCAACTGCGCATTGTGCGGGGGCTGTGGCCCGTCTAGCCCATGCTTATGCTTTTATTTAAGCACGTGATGAGCCCAATTGATATATTTTTTTCTTTCTGAAAATGGCTAGCCCAGTTCTTTTTTTTTTGGAGAATACCAAAACCGAGGCCTACTTGCTTTTCTCAGCCCTGCTGGGCTGCAAATCCTTCAAGACGAGGAGGGATGTAAGTAGTAAGAAATGGCTTCCCTAGAAAATGGGCTATAAGTTGTAAGAAATGGGTTGTAAATTTTTAAACCAAAGCCAACCGGCAATTGCATTAAAATATCATTTTTTCAGGATTTCTCTACCCTCTACTCTTATAATAACCAAAGCCAACTGGCAATTACATTAAAATATCATATTTTCTCCCATAAGATAAACTACTCATACAAATGCATCTTCATGTTCCGTGCAACGAACGGGCATCTTGCTAGTTAAGATTCTAAATTTCATTCATTTTTTAGGAGAATTGTTTTTCGAATTTTATTTTGATATAAGTTTTAAAAAATTATTTTTAACGTGACTCAAAATTTCGTGATTAAAAGAGTTTGAACCCCACCGAAATATGCAAAATTTCGTTGAAATTTTAGCAGTGCCCAGAATATATGGTCTGTAATGCTAATAAAAAGAATATGGGCTTCAAATATCCTTAAAAATTAGCAAATGGGTTGTAAATTATTGAAAATAATGGCTAATGGGTTGTATGCTATTTTCCACAGATTTGGAGGCTGACTTCTGGGCCTACTAGGTTGACGATGACGTTGTCCTAAAAAACTTTTGACGCGTACGCAAGGCTTTGTCAACTTAGTCAACATAGAGCAGTGACTGTTGGATGTCCATCCAACGGCCTCCGTGCTTCTTCAATCTCTGATCTTCCTGATCCAGCCACCCAAACTAGCGTCGGCGGGACTGCCTGCTCCCTCATCTCGTGGTTGGTTGTGCTGCCGCCAGGCCATCCCTCTAACCACCCACACATCCTGTTATTTTCCGATGACGTCAGCCTCACCCCGCAGCCGACCAGTCAGTGCTTGTACTCCCCTCAGCGTGGGCATCCACTGCGGTGGCTTCGCCGGCTCCGGGTGATTCCCTTCCTGGGCCTCGCCCTCGTCCACCGCGTTTGTGCTCTCGGCGCGGCGAGGTCAACATGGTCAACAAACAACAGCCATCGGAAGAGGCTGACAGTAGGGGCCCACACCAAGAAATGCCTCCTTATTACGCGCAAAATAATGATTCCTCCACCTGATAGTTGGGACCCACCGGAAGGGCCTCTGTATTTCACGAAAAAAATGTTCCCCCCGCTGTCAGCTCGGATCCACCGGAAGTGCCTCCTTATTACACACAAAAAAATGAATACCCCCCTGCTAGCTGGGACCCACCTCTGTGGGAGGCTGACTTGTGGGCCTACTAAGTTGACGGGGATGGAGGGCTTTGTCAACTTAGTCAATATGAATGATTCTAGCTCCAGTGATCGTACGATGTCCATCCAACGGCCATAGTGCTTCTTCAACCTCTGGTCTTCTTGCTCCAGCTGCCCAAACCAGCGCCGGTTGTGCCGTGTGCTCCTGCCTCCCATGGCCGGCTGTGATGCCGCGGAGGCCTCACCGCCCCTACTACTCCCACCGCTGGCCAGGCCATCCCTCTACTCACCCACATCCCCTGTTATTCTACGGTGACGGCAGCCTCACACCGTAGCCGAACCAGTGAACCCTCATACTCCTCTACGTGTGGGCATCCACTACCGCATCTTCCTTGGCTCCACGTCGTCCCCTTCCTAGGCCTCGTCGTTGTCCCCTTCCTAGGCCTCACCGTCGTCCCCTTCCTAGGCCTCGTCATCGTCCACCGCCTTGGTGCTCTCGGTGTGGCGTGGTCAATGCGGTCAAGAAACGACTTCCATCGGAAGAGTACTATACGTTGATAGGCTGGCAGCTGGGTCCACGGTAGCCGCAAGGAATTGGCTCCTTATTACGCACAAAATAATTATTCCTCCACCTGACAACAGGGACCCACCAGACGGGCCTTTGTATTTCACGAAAAAAGGTTTCCCCCTTGACTGCTGGGACCCACCAGCTACATCTTCGCACGCAAGGAAGTGCGTCCGGGCAAAAAAAAGATTCACCCCCTTGACTGCTAGGACCCACCAGCTACATCTTCGCACGCAAGGAAGTGCCTAACAGTCGGGACCCACCTCGTCGAAGCATACGTAGCGTTGTCATTCTGGTCGCGAACGTGTACGTACATACTGGTCAATGTAGAGGCGCGCACGTGTCATAGTAGAGGCGCGCACGTGTCGTAGTAGAGGCGCGCACGTGTCGTAGTAAAGGCGCACATGTAGCATGTACATGTACATACAGCGGCCAGGGTGCAAGAAAGAAAATACGGCCACGGACGTACATACGGGTGGGGTCTCGAACGCCTACTCGCGCATACGTACGGCCAGGGCTCGTGTACATGGCTGGGTCGGAACAGAGAAACTGCATCGTCGTCGTGTTCATGGGGAGCCAACCGGCTTGGTCGGAACGGAATGCGTCGTCGGGTTCATCGGGAGGGCTTGGACGGAACAGCCGGTGGAAATGAGGCCTGGCGTACCACAGAACGGAAGAAACGGCCTTGTGTTCGACCAGCCACGGTCTAAATAGGATCATGTTCATCGGGAGGGGTCTGGTGTACCGCAAAACGGAGGAAACAGACTTCTGTTGGACCTCCTACGATCGAAATGGGGTCCTGTTGATCGGGAGGGGTGTGGCATACCGCAAAACGGAGGAAACGGACTTGTGTTGGAGTGCTACGGTCGAAACGGGGATCCTGATCATTGGGAGGGGTGTGGTGTACCGCAAAATGGGACTCCACGAGATACTGTTCATCTCCACCGTCGACCTCCTCCAGCCTCCACGGGCTAATGTTCATCCACCGTCAACCTCCTCCAGCCTCCACCTGCGACTGTTCATCCACGGACTCATGTTCATCCATCCTTCACCGCACGCTACTCCACCGGCTACTGTTCAACCAACCCTCTCCACGGGCTCCTGTTCAACCACCCCTCCACGGGCTACTGTTCAACCAGCCCTCCACCGGCTACTGTTGAACCAGCCCTCCACCGGCTACTGTTCAACCAGCCCTCCACCGGCTATTGTTCATCCAGCCCTCCACGGGGTCGTCCTGTTCATCCATCCCTCCACGGGGTCCTGTTCATCCAGCCCCAACCGGCTCGATCGGGGTCCTGTTCATCCAGAGGCAACACCACGGGGTCCTGTTCATCCACCCCCACTGGGAACTATT
>NC_041393.1:558035193-558045293 GCF_002162155.2 Triticum dicoccoides | reverse complement strand
GAACGCTCATTGTTCATCCAGAGGCAGCATCGATCGGCTTCAGTTAGCAGTAGTAGCGAAGGAATCGCTCGATCGCTCGGGTTCAGTAGCGCGTAGCCTCTAGTGCAATCGCTCGGGTTTAGTTAGAGCCCAACGCCTCGCACCCACACGCGTACGGTACAAGAGAAACGCGCATCGCTCTTCCCTCGACCACCCACCGTAACTGGGAACTCCCCGATATTTTCCTCGCCCTCGCTTCTACCATGGTTTTTTCTGTCATGGACGGCCCAAAGAATGTCACGCGGCTGCGTCTCCGACCTGCCCAGGATGAAAAGCCCATTTTCTGTCATGATTTTTTGTCATAGAAGTAGGATCCCACCACATCTATGATGATACCGGATTTTGTCACAATTATCATCATAGAAGTGTCATAAGTATGACAGAAAAAAATTCGTTCGGCCCAAAATGTCACGGATGTGTATTTTTTTTGTAGTGTGTACCCAATTGTTTCCTTAGGGTATCCTATGAAGACGCACTTCTCCGATTTCAGTTCAAGCTTATCAGGTTGAAGCCTTTTGACATAAGTGTGGCAACCCCAAACTTTAAGAAACGACAACTTAGGTTTCTTGCCAAACCACAGTTCATACGATGTCGTCTCAATGGATTTAGACGGTGCCCTATTTAACGTGAATGCAGTTGTCTCTAATGCATATCCCCAAAATGATAGTGGTAAATCAGTAAGAGACATCATAGATCGCACCATATATAATAAAGCATGGTTACAATGTTTGGACACACCATTACACTGTGGTGTTCCAGGTGGCGTGAGTTGTGAAACAATTCCACATTGTTTTAAATGAAGGACAAACTCATAACTCAAATATTCGCCTCCGCGATCATGTCATAGAAACTTTATTGTCTTGTTACAATGATTCTCCACTTCACTCTGAAATTCCTTGAACTTTTCAGATGTTTTAGACTTGTGTTTCATTAAGTAGATATACCCATATCTTCTTAAATCATCTGTGAAGGTCAGAAAATAATGATACCCGCCGTGTGCCTCAATACTCATCGGACCGCATACATCGGTATGTATTATTTCCAATAAGTCATTAGCTCTCTCCATTGTTCTGGAGAACGGAGTTTTAGCCATCTTGCCCATGAGGCATGGTTCGCAAGTACCAAATGATTCATAATCAAGTGATTCCAAAAGTCCATATGTATGGAGTTTCTTCATGCGCTTTACACCAATATGACCTAAACGGCAGCGCCACAAATATGTTGCACTATCATTATCAACTTTGCATCTTTTGGCATCAATACTATGAATATGTGTATCACTATGATCGTGATTCAACAAGAATATACCACTCTTCAAGGGTGCATGACCATAAAAGATATTACTCATATAAATAGAACAACCATTATTCTCTGATTTAAATGAATGACCGTCTCACACTAAACAACATCCATATATAATGTTCATGATCAATGTTGGCACCAAATAACAATTATTCAGGTCTAAAATTAATCCAGAAGGTAGATGTAGAGGTAGCGGGCCGACGGCGATCACATCGACCTTGGAACCATTCCCGACGCGCATCGTCACCTCGTCCTTAGCCAATCTTCATTTAATCCGTAGCTCCGGTTTTGAGTTACAAATATGAGCAACTGAACCAATATCAAATACCCAGGCGCTACTACAAGAATTAGTAAGGTACACATCAATAACATGTATATCAAATATACCTTTGTTCACTTTGACATCCTTCTTATCAGCCAAGTATTTGGGGTAGTTCCGCTTCCAGTGACTAGTCCCTTTGCAGTAGAAGCACTCAGTTTCAGGCTTGGGTTCAACTATGGGCTTCTTCCCGGGAGTGGCAACTTGCTTGCAATTCTTCTTGAAGTTCCCTTTTATTCCTTGCCCTTTTTCTTGAAACTACTGGTCTTGTTAACCATCAAAACTTGATGCTCCTTCTTGATTTCTACCTCCGCAGCCTTAAGCATTGTGAAGAGCTCGGAAATTGCTTTGTTCATCCCTTACATATTATAGTTGATCACGAAGCCTTTGTAGCTTGGTGGCAGTGATTGAAGAACTCTGTCAATGACACAATCAACTAGAAGATCAACTCCCAGCCGAGTCAAGTGATTATAATACCCAGACATTTTGAGTATGTGTTCATTGACAGAACTGTTCCCCTCCATCTTGCAGCTATAGAACTTGTTAGAGACTTCATATCTCTCAACCCGGGCATTTGCTTGAAATATTTACTTCAACTCTTGGAACATCTCATATGCTCCATGACGTTCGAAACATCTTTGAAGTCCCGGTTCTAAGCCGTAAAGCATGGCATGCTGAACTATAGAGTAGTCATTAGACCGCGTTTGTCACGTCTAGATTAGGGGAGGGGGCTTGTCACCTAGCGGTGCATCAAGGACATAATTCTTCCGTGCAGCAATGAGGATAATCCTCAAGTTACAGATCCAGTCTGTGTAGTTGCTACCCTCATCTTTCAACTTAGCTTTCTCTAGAAACGCATTAAAATTCAGGGGAACAGTAGCTCGGACCATCGATCTACAACATAGATATGCAAAACTATAAGACTGAGTTCATGATAAATTAAGTTCAGTTAATCAAATTACTTAAGAACTCCCACTTAAATATACATCCCTCAAGTCATCTAAGTGATACGTGATCCAAATCAACTAACCAATGCCGGATCATCTCGTGAGATGGGGTAGTCATCAATGGTGAACATCTCTATGTTGATCATATCTACTATATGATTCATGTTCGACCTTTCGGTCTCAAGTGTTCCGAGGCCATGTATGTACATGCTAGGCTCGTCAAGTTTAACCCAAGTATTCTGCATGTGTAAAATTGTCTTACACCTGTTGTATGTGAATGTAGAGTCTATCACACCTGATCAGCACGTGGTGTCTCAAAATGACAAACTGTAGCAACGATGCATACTCAGGGAGAACACTTTTACCTTGAAATTTACTGAAGGGATCATCTTATAATGCTACCGTCGTTCTAAGCAAAATAAGATGCATATAAGATAAACATCACATGTGATCAAAATATGTGACATGATATTGCCATCATCATCTTGTGCTTTTGATCTCCATCTCCAAAGCGTCGTCATGATCTCCATCGTCACCGGCTTGACACCTTTATCTCCACCGTTGCCTCATGGTCGTCTCGCCAACTATTTCTTCAACAACTATTGCTAACTCATAGAGATAAAGTAAAGCAATTACATGATGTTTGCATTTCATACAATAAAGAGACAACCATAAGGCTCCTGGTGGTTGCCTGATATCTTACAAAACATGACCATCTCATACGATAACGTATATCACATCATGTCTTGACCATATCACATCACAACATACCCTGCAAAAACAAGTTAGACGTCCTGTACTTTGTTGTTGCAAGTTTTGCGTGCCTGCCATGGGTTTCTAGCAAGAACCATTCTTACCTACGGCAAAACCACAATAGTGATTCGTCAAGTTTGCTGTTTTAACCTTCTTCAAGGACCGGCCGTAGTCAAATTAGATTCAACTAAAGTAGGAGAAACAGACACTCGCCATCCACCTTTATGCAAAACTAGTTGCCTGTCAGTTAGTGGAACCGGTCTCATGTGCGTGGACATGTAAGGTTGGTTCGGGCCGCTTCATCCAACAATACCGCTGAATCAAAATAAGACATTGGTGGTAATTAGTATGACTATCACCTCCCACAACTCTCCGTGTTCTACTCATGCATATCATCTACGCATAGACCTGGCTCATGATGCCACTGTTGGGAAACATTGCATGGAAAACAAAAAAAAATCTACGCACACGCAATGATATATCCATGGAGAAGCATAGAAAACAAGGGGGAGAGTGTATCTACGTACCCTCATAGACCGTAAGCGGAAGCGTTTAACAACGCGGTTTATGTAGTCGAACTTCTTCGTGCTCCAACCGATCAAGTACCAAACGTACAACAACTTCGCGTTCTGCACACGTTTAGCTCAGTGACATCCTCTGTCTTCTTGATCCAGCAAGACGGCAAGGTGGTAGATGAGTTCCAGCAGCACGACGGCGTGGTGATGGTGATGGTGAAGTTATCTCCGCAGGGCTTCGCCTAAGCACTACGAAAATATCACCGGGGGTGTAAATGGTGTAGGGGGCGTCGCACACGGCTATGCAATTGTCTATGGTGTGCTAGGCGCCCCTCCTCATATATATAGGTGGCAGGGAGAGGGGAGTGGCCAAGGGGCACCCCAAGTAGGTCTGAATCCTACTTGGGCTCCTGCCCTTGGCCGCCCCCCTGCCATGTTTGTTGGAGGGGGAAAGGAAAGGGGGGAGAGGAAGGAAGGGGGAGGCTGAGTCCCCCCACCCCTTTCCTTTCCCCACTAGGGCGTCTGCCATGGGGGTGCGTCAGCCCCTTATGGGCTGGTGTGCTCCCCTCTTATGGCCCAATAGGCCCACTAACCTCAACGGGGTGTCCGGTACCCCCTCAAGTACTCCGATAATCACCTGGTACACTCTGAAACACTACCAGCGTCCGAATATCATCGTCCTATATATCAATCTTTACCTATCGACCATTTTGAGACTCCTCGTCATGTTCGTGATAACATCCGGCACTCCGAACAAAATTCGTTCACCAAATCATATAACTCATATAACATTATATCGTCAATGAACGTTAAGCGTGCGTACACTACGGGTTCGAGACTATGTAGACATGACCGAGACACCTCTCCGGTCAATAACCAATAGCGGAACCTGGATGCCCATATTGGTTCCTACATATTCTATGAAGACCTTTATCGGTTGAACTGTTATGACAATATATGTAATTCCCTTTGTCTATTGGTATGTTACTTGCCCGAGATTCGATCGTCGGTATCTCTATACCTAGTTCAATATTGTTACCGACAAGTCTCTTTACTCGTTCCGTAATACATCACCTCGTGACCAACTCCTTAGTCATTTTCCTGCAAGCTTATGATGTGTATTACCGAGAGGGCCTAGAGATACCTCTCCGATACTCGGAGTGACAAATCCTAATCTCGATCTATGCCAACTCAACAAACACCTTTGGAGATACTTGTAGGGCAACTTAATGATCACCCAGTTATGTTGTGACATTTGATAGGATACATGGTATTCCTACGGTATCTGGGAGTTGCATAATCTCATAGTCGAAGGAATATGTATTTGACATGAAGAAAGTAATAGCAATAAAACTGAACTGTCATTATGATAAGCTAACGGATGGGTATTGTCCATCACA
Organism: Triticum dicoccoides; assembly: GCF_002162155.2. NCBI lineage: Eukaryota > Viridiplantae > Streptophyta > Magnoliopsida > Poales > Poaceae > Triticum > Triticum dicoccoides. The sequence goes on along the minus strand of NC_041393.1, from coordinate 558,040,018 downwards.
TCATTCTCCTAATGATGTGATCCCATTATAAAATGACAACTCATGTCCATGGTTTGGAAACCTTAACCATATTTGATCAATGAGCTAGTCTAGTAGAGGCTTACTAGGGACACGGTGTTTGTTTATGTATTCACACATGTATTTAAGTTTTTGATAACCCACAAGTATAGGGGATCGCAACAGTTTTCGAGGGTAGAGTATTCAACCCAAATTTATTGATTCGACACAAGGGGAGCCAAAGAATATTCTCAAGTATTAGCAGTTGAGTTTTCAATTCAACCACACCTGGATAACTTAATATTTGCAGCAAAGTATTTAGTAGCAAAGTAGTATGGAAGTAACGGTAACAGTGGCAAAAGTAACAGTAGCAGTTTTGTAGTAATTGTAACAGTGGCAACGGTAAAGTAACTAAGCAAAGATCAACATGTGAAAAGCTCGTAGGCATTGGATCAGTGATGGATAATTATGTCGGATGTGATTCCTCATGTAATAGTTATAGCATAGGGTGACATAGAACTAGCTCCAGTTCATCAATGTAATGTAGGCATGTATTTCGAATATAGTCATACGTGCTTATGGAAAAGAACTTGCATAACATCTTTTGCCCTACCCTCCCATGGCAGCGGGGTCCTATTGGAAACTAAGGGATATTAAGGCGTCCTTTTAATAGAGTACCAGACCAAAGCATTAACACTTAGTGAATACATGAACTCCTCAAACTACGGTAATCACCGGTAAGTATCCTGATTATTGTCACTTCGGGGTTAACGGATCATAACACATAATGGTGACTATAGACTTGCAAGATAGGATCAAGAACTCACATATATTCATAAAAACATAATAGGTTCAGATTTGAAATCATGGCACTCAGGCCCTAGTGACAAGCATTAAGCATAGCAAAGTCATAGCAACATCAATCTCGGAACATAGTGGATACTAGGGATCAAACCCTAATAAAACTAACTCGATTACATGGTAAATCTCATCCAACCCATCACCGTCCAGCAAGCCTACGATGGAATTACTCATGCACGGCGGTGAGCATCATGAAATTGGTGATGGAGGATGGTTGATGATGATGACGGCGACGGATTCCCCTCTCCGGAGCCCCGAACGGACTCCAGATCAGCCCTCCCGAGAGAGTTTAGGGCTTGGCGGCGGCTCCGTATCGTAAAACACAATGAATCCTTCTCTCTGGGTTTTTTCTCCCCGAACATGGATATATGGAGTGTGAGTTGAGGTCGGTGGAGCTCTAGGGGGCCCACGAGGCAGTGGGCGCGCCCTAGGGGGGGCGCCCCCCGCCCTCGTGGACAGGTGTGGGCCCCTGGCCTTGATTCTTTCGCCAGTATTTTTTATTAATTCCAAAAATAACTTCTGTGGAGTTCCAGGTCATTCCGAGAACTTTTATTTCTGCACAAAAATAACACCATGGCAGTTCTGCTGAAAACAGCGTCAGTCCGGGTTAGTTTCATTCAAATCATGCAAGTTAGAGTCCAAAACAAGGGCAAAAGTGTTTGGAAAAGTAGATACGATGGAGACGTATCAGTTTCTGATCAATACAATTATATCATGAATAATAAACCTTTATCATGAATAAGGAAATATAAAATAACAACTTTATTATTACCTCTAAGGCATATTTCCTTCACATTTATCTTTTCGAGAATGTCCCACAATTCCTTTGCAGATTCACACTAACGATAACGAAGAAATTGAGCACGAGAGAGATGGCCACCAATTTCTTCTTTGGCTTGTGCATTCAGTTGAATGAGTCTCTTCTCTCGGTCGTTGGGGACTTGGGGCAATTCAAGCGTGACTCCATTCTACACCACATTCCACATATCATCATCAATTGCTTAGAGACAGATCTTCATCTTCTCCTTCCAGAAGGAGTATTCCATCCCATCGAATATGGGAATCTTGAGGTGCGACTTGTAGCTCACTGTAGACATACTTAAACTCCAAGGTTGTTAGACCAAAATGAGCAGATTCAAGGAGTACCTTGCTCTGATACCAACTGTGGGAATGAAGTATGTCTACCAGAGGGGGTGAATGGGAGTTTTAAATTTTCTTCGGAAATCTCAAAACTCTCATAACCCAGAAGTGGAGTGAATGAACATACAGAACAGTGAGCGAATATAAACTACTGAGTGGAAACTGATAGAAGCACCAAAGCAAATCACATGACTGAGATAATATGAATGAAAGAGGAGGGACGGATGAAACCAGTGATGCTCGATGGCGACATGGTATTTGTTTGACTAGTTCGTCCTTCTGCACAAGGACTATGTCTGGTTGGAGGGGTTGTGACTTAACACGGAAGATAAAATATTTTCACCCTATTCTTCTCGACAATTGGTTCGTCAACCAATGTCGGTCACTCGTGGTAGACACTTGATGTGATCTTTGAACCTTTACAGACTTCTTCGAGAATCACAATCACTCTTGGTCTCTGAAGAAATTGACACCTAACCGTCTAGAGGGTTTGCAACTCTCAAGAGTAATAGGCGAAGCGTACTGGACTTAGCTTCGAGTGATGTTGAACCACTATCTAATTTTTCGGATCTAGGGATTTTCTCTCGGTGGATTTTAAACTCAAATCACTCAGAGAGGGGGTTGCTCAACAATCTTCTCAGAATCAAATGGAGCAGCCACCGGACTACGCTGGCGTGGGGTGGCTATTTATAGCCGCAGCCTTCCCTGGTGGGAAATGATCATTTTGGACACGTGGTCCAACCAATGGCCGACCGACACGTTCTCAATGATCGGATTTCAAAGAGCAATGGTAACATTACTTGAGGAACAAATAATGCTAAATCCTCGGTCTGAGACAAATCTCTCGCAGCAAAAAAGATCTCAGTCTCTTGCTAGCAAGTATTTGCTCATAACACAAAGAGGTTTCTCTCACAACTTTCATAGGATTTGGGTTTAGCATCAGAGAATCAAAGTTCTGAATGCTACACCCCTCTTAATAGTATGGTGGTCCTATGACTCAATAAAGAGAAGAAGAAGAACGAAATAAATGCTACGTCTTCACTTCGTCTTCAATCTCCTCGGTCACAGTCACTTCCTTCGGACGAGTACCGAACCAATTGCTTTACGTCAGCAATTTTTGAGGGGTCACTCTTGTTATCATTATCCTCAGTGATAACCTTCACTGTAGCGCACGGAGATTACCTTCATCGTTTGCATCAAACTCCTCATGACTTCAGGGACCTGTTACTCTGTGTGCACTAGCAAACACATAAGTCCTATACTGTTTATGTCAACAAACTCCAACACATAAGGGGCCAATCATTGTACCAACATATATGTTCAGATACATTATGCTATTTAATACCCCTCTAATCGTAAGCATGAATATTATTTGTGAGTAGTTACTTTTGTTCTTGAGGTCACGGGAGAAGTCACATTGCAAGTAATCATGTGAATTTGATATGTCTTTGATATTTTGATGATATGTATGTTGTGATTCCCTTAGTGGTGTCATATGGACGTCGACTACATAGCACTTCACCATCTTTGGGCCTAAGGGAATGCAATGTGGAGTAGTTATTAGATGATGGGTTGCTAGAGTGACAGAAGCTTAACCCTAGTTTATGCACTACTCCCTCCATCCCAAAATAAGTGACTCAAAACTTACTCAACTTTGTACTAACATTAGTACAAAGTTGAGTCATTTTTGAGTCACTTATTTTGGGACGGAGGGAGTACTTTGTAAGGGACTGATTTGGATCCATATGTTTAATGCTATGGTTAGATTTTGTCTTAATACTTTTCTCATAGTTGCGGATGCTTGCGAGGGGGTTAATCATAAGTGGAAGGTTTTTTCAAGTAAGAATAGCACCCAAGCACCGGTCACCCACATATCAAATTATCAAAGTAGCGAACGTGAATCAAACCAACATGATGAAAGTGACTAGACGAAATTGCCGTGTGCCCTCAAGAATGTTTGCTTATTATAATAGATCATTTTGGCATGTCCTTTGCTACAAAAAGGAGGGCTACTTTGCTACACTTTATTTACTGTTACCAGTATTTGTCTGTTACAAATTATCTTGCGATCAAACTACCTGTTACTGACAGTTTCAGTGTTTGCAGAAATTATCTTGCTGCAAACCACTTGTCATTTCCTTCTGCTCCTCGTTGGGTGCGCAGCCCCCCTCTGGTCCGAATTGGACAAGGGGTGCAGCCCCCTTTTCCTTCCTCCTCTCCCCCTCTTTCCTTCTCTCCTACTCCAACAAGGAAGGAGGGAGTCCTACTCCTGGTGGGAGGAAGACTCCTCCTGGCGCGCCCCTCCTGGCCGGCCGCACCTCCCCCCTCCCTCCTTTATATACAGGGGCAGGGGGCACCCCATAGACACACAAGTTGATCTACGTGATCGTTCCTTAGCCGTGTGCGGTGCCCCCCTCCACCATATTCCACCTCGATCATATCGTCGCGGAGTTTAGGCGAAGCCCTGCGCCGGTAGAACATCATCATCGTTACCACGCCGTCGTGCTGACGGAACTCATCCCCGACACTTTGCTGGATCGGAGTCCGGGGATCGTCATCGAGCTGAACGTGTGCTGAACTCGGAGGTGTCGTACGTTCGGTACTTGGATCGGTCGGATCATGAAGATGTACGACTACATCAACCGTGTTGTCATAACGCAGCAGCAACAACAACAACAACAACAACAACAACAACAACAACAGCAACAACAACAACAACAACAACAACAACAACAACAACAACAATAACAACAACAACAGCAACAACAACAGCAACAACAACAACACAGCAACAACAGCAACAACAACAGCAACAACAGCAACAACA
>NC_041393.1:557896437-557978547 GCF_002162155.2 Triticum dicoccoides | reverse complement strand
AACACCACCAACAACAGCACCAGCAACAACACCAGCAACAACAGCACCAGCAACAACAGCACCAGCAACAACAACAGCAACAGCAACAACAGCAACAGCAACACCAGCAACAGCAACACCAGCAACAGCAACACCAGCAACAGCACCAGCAACAACAACAACAGCAACAACACCAGCAACAACAACACCAACAACAACAGCAGCAACAACAACAACAACAATAACAACAACAACACCAACAACAGAAATGCAAATGGCCCATTTACATCTGTGCCCCTAACTTGAAACCACTACTCAGATTTGCCCCTAATTTTGAAGCATGCTCAAATTTTCCCCTCCGCCATTAAGTCACTACTCAGAAATGCCCTTCAGTACAATACTATAGCACTTTTTGTCCAATACTATAGCACTTTCCGTCTGCTACAGTACACATGGGCCTTTGGCGGTCAAAGGCCTTTGACTGGACGGAAGGGCATTTCTGAGTAGTGACTTAACGGCAGAGGGGCAAATTTGAGCATGCTTTGAAATTAGGGGCAAATCTGAGTAGGTGGTTCGAGTTAGGGGCAGAAATGCAAACACGTAGAGAACACTGTCGTCGATCTTTTTCATCCATAGGGAATGCCTAATCGTCTTACACCCAACATAGAGTAGCCGAAGAACTTGGCACACGATTATACCACAAGGAGAGTTGTCATCATCACCAAAACACAAAGGCGGGAAATTCCTTAACAATTGCAAAATGACTCCATATTACACTGAAAATGCCACTGCTTAGACCTGCGTCACACCAACAAAACACGCAAGGGTTCGCTCCCCTGCCAGCTCGCAGCTCCTCTCCCCTTTCCCTCTAGTTTGATCCTCCCTGTAGCGCTAATGTTCCCTACTCTCTCAAGTGAGGCTACATGATCGTCGGTGGAACCCCATCTTCTCGGCTGCTCATCCTTCTCCTGGTCTCATGTAGCTGCTCCGCTATGGATCGACCAATGCTCCACTCCAAAGGTCGCCGCCCAAATCCGGTTGATGCCCCACTCCGGCAGAAGGCCCCCAGTCCCCCCCCCCTCCTCCCAGAACGTGGTCGTAAGGTGTTGTTGTGGGATGAGCTCATCCAACAAGCTGAGGATCTCCTATGGGTTCTTTTTTACCAAATTCTTATTCTGATCTGCTATATGATGAATTGTTATGAGTTGTTGCTGCTATATGATGAATTGCTATGAGTCACTGATGTATATGATGCTTTCAGGTGTTGCTGCTAAATGATGAAAACAGCTACTTGGACCATGGAATTTTGACAAATAATGGTTCTCTACTTAATTTAGACAATTATCCTCTGTTTGGAAGACATTGATCCAAGTAGATTGTGCCAAGTAGATGGTATCTTTGCATCTTCATTTTGACTAAATGATGATGGTATGTTTCTCTTTGATATTAATTACTGCGATGGGTTCCATTCTGGATGTTTGGAAGTCAAATTTATATTCATTTGGGCAGTAAAATGATAAAATACAACGCGATATCATTTAACCGGAACAATAATATAGTACAAGGGTAATATAGACTTTTCACTGACCATACCATAGATAAGCCCCTCTTCGATTCGTAGGATTCTCAAAACGCAGGAATAGAAAAGAAATAAAGGATTGGAGTGGCATGCCCACTTGAATCCCATAGAATTAGCATAGAGTGTTTGATGCCATAGGAAAAACAAAGGAAGTGAAAAAGAGGTTGGAGTGGATGCTAGATTTCCAATGAAATACAATACACATGATTCCATAGGAAAAATCCTATAGGATTCAATCCTATGAATCAAACGACCAATGTAGGAAAAATCCTATGGAATCTCCTTGAATCAAAGGAGACCGAAGCTGAAAAACAGGAAATGAAAAGAACTGGTTGTCTTGTTATCTGGAGCTTATATTTATAGGAGCTTACTTTTATAGGGTAGCTCAAAAGAACTAGCCCTAAGAACCATGGCCAACAACAATGCCAAACAAATAACATGTTACACTAACTGAAATATAGTGACTTACCATACCATGTTGTATAGGCTCACTGTTGCACCACCTTTTTTTGACGATGTTCCATGAAAATGCCCCATACATCTTGTACCAAGAAATCTTGTAATTTATCACTGCTACACCTCATCTGCAAGTTGACACGGCTAATTTGAGATATCTTTACATGATAATACACTGCATATCCCTTGCACATAATTAACCACCAATTAACGATTGTGTGTGTCGCATAAACTAGTCATATCCCTTGCACTGGTATTCCTTCATGCCACGTATGACTTTGTGTAATGTATGATATCTATATCTCTAATTTAGTAGCCAGTAGTAGTAATCATTAGCTACACAAAGGGGTTGTTGGTCGAAAATCCTAGTAAAACATGCTCGTAGGCACACAACAATACAAGAGAGAGACACACTTACAAGATCATAGCAATGCTTCAGTCCAGCATTTTGGTTCACCAAGGTGTTAGATCTAGAAGAAACGTTGTCCTTGTAGCGCTTACTCGCTCCATAACATGCCGCTATGATGACTGTCGAGGTCCGGGAAGGAGATTTGGGACCATGGACGAGGGTGTTTGTGAAGCGACTCCGGTAGGGTGGACGATGATGTGGACGAATTGGACCCGGGGCCGTGGACTAGTGCATCGGTGAAGCTGCTCTGATAGGGTTGAGGATGGTATCGACGAAGCGGATCTGTGGTCGTGGACGAGGGCGTCGTGAAGCTTCTCTGGTAGGGTGGACAAGAGCATCGTGAAGCTGCTCCGGTAGTGGATGGATGATAGTGTCGACGAGGCGGATCTGAGGCCATGGACGAGGGAATCGGTGAAGCGGATCCGCTAGGGTTGGGGATGGTGTCGATGAAGCGGATCTGTGGCCGTGGATGAAGGCATCAGGAAGCTGCTCCGATAGGGTGGACGACGGTGTTGACGAAGCAGATCTAAGGCCGTGGGGCGAGGGCATCGGCGAAGTGGCTCCAGGCGTGTTGACGATGGTGTCAACGAATCGGCTCCGGGAGTGTGTAGGAAGGTGCCTGTGTAGATGCGCTGCTATAGACGAGAGCACCGACAAAGCAGATTATGTGCAGTGGACAAGGCCGACACTGAATGGCATGTGGTACAATGATGGTTGAGCAATCTACGGTTTCTAGGGGAGGTGGGAGAGGTAGATGCAGCCGTGGAAGCAGATCTGGCATGGTGGACGACATCGGCAGTGAATAGACTCTGGTACGCCGGTGGATGAGTAGTCTAGGGTTTCAAGAGGGGAAGAGGTAGAATCACCGATGAAGTACGGACGACGAGATGTAAGGTGCTCTAGTGCTTTGGAGTAGTCGTTTTTGCGGGAGGAGAGAGAAAATGGGGGTTCCATGTGGTAGGAAAACGGAAAGTTACCAAAGAAGTCCTGGCCTTTTATGTAAATGAGGGTCATGTTGTTCTTCGTGCATCAAGGACAGAAGAGATATTCACATGCTCCATGGAGGCAGGAGATTTTGCCGCCCGTAGGATCATTCGTATCCAGTTCAACTAATTTTAGACAGTGCTATCAGGAAGGTGATGATGTGTGACTGTGTAAACGGAGCACGCCTCAACAATAACTCGTATCAAGTCAACCCCAGAAAAAAGGCAATAACTCTGGATGATGCACTCATAACTTGTTCAAAAAAGAATGTGTGGTAGCGCTAAAAAATATACGTGCCATTTGTAAAAACTATTCAAGTGTTTCCAAAAACGCACTCTTGAAATATATTTGTACAACATAAAAAGTCCGTCTAGTTTTGAAAAAAAAATCATATCATTCAAAAAAAAATGTGCATTACATTTTTAAAAAAGTACACACAATTCAAAACAATTGTACAATGTAAAAAAAATATTTGCGTAGTTTCAGAAAAATATTCTCTACCATTTGTAAAAACTGTTTCAATGTTCATATGAATTTTTTAACACATATTTGTTTCTTTCCAAAACACGTATATAAAAAAACTATGAATCATGTATTTTAAAAAAATTAACATGCAAGAACCAAATTCAGCAGTAGTATAAGGAAAATGTAAAATGTGTGTCCAGAAAAATAGTCATGTATTAAAAATAAAAATAAAAAATAAAAAGGAAAAAAATAAAACCTAAAAAGTAACATATAGAAAATAAAGAAAGAAATAAAAACGAAAAGGGAAAACACCCAAAGAAAAAGCACAGAAAACAGAAAATATAAAATGATGGAAAGATTTTAAAATCGGACTGGTCCATAAAACCTTTCCAAAACCCCTTAGATGGGCCCGCCTACTCATTAAATATTTTTAGTTTTACTAGCAAAAGGGTCCGTGCATTGCAACGAGATTTTTTTCATAATCTTCAATAGCCATGACCATATTTTGCCGCATCACCGAGATACACTATAACTCTCAATTTCGTGAAATCTAGAGCACATTTGAAAATCATGAACATTTTTTTAAACATGTGAATATATTTGAAATCATGGAAACTTTTACATGTTTTAAAACATTTTATAAAATCAAAACAATTTATTGAATTTTTGAACATTTTATACTAGTTCAAACAGTTTTTAAGTAAACTACGAACATTGATTTAAACAATGTCGAAGAACATTTTTTGGAAATTGGTGGAACAATTTTTGAAATTCGTGACCATTTTTGAATTGCATGATCATTTTCTGATCAGCGAACATTTTACGGATGGATACTATTTTGTAAGTCACGAATAGCTTTTGATATTTTAGGATATTTTCCAATGAACAATTTTTGAATTGGTGAAATTTTGCTCAAATTTATTATATTTTTTAATACATGAACTTTAGAAAAATCGTGAACATTTTTCGTTTCCCGAATAATGTTTTTCAAAATTTTGAACATTTTTTTAATAAGCAATTTTTTACAAAATCGTGAACAATTTTTGTATCCACAAATATTTAATGATTTATTAAACATTTTATTTCAAAATTCTATTCTTTTAAATTTTCAAAACTTTTTTGAAGTCCGAAATTATTTAAAGTAGAAAAATAGAAGAACGAAGAAGAAAAATAGAAAATAGAAAACGAAACTAAATAAAGGCCACCTGGAAATGGGGCAGCGACATGCGCCGGCCCAAATATGCACGGTTCATCTTCTCCCAGCGCGCAGAGCGAAGTATAGAAGGTCCTACCTCATGGGCCGGTCCATGTGGGGATTTCTCTGTAATATTTTGTCACTTATAGGTGGCATTGGTGGGTAATATTTTGTAATTTTTAGAGACAATTTGGGTGACGTATCACCAGAAACAATAGCACCTTTATTATTACTAGCAAACCTGCCCGCGTGTTGCACCCGAAGAGTAAAAAGTTACCTCTCATACTCACTCTCTTCACTGCACTATGCCACATGAAAAACAGTATGATAAGTTATGTTGCGCAAAAACTTAAAAATGTGATATTTTTGAAGTGTACTCAAGTTGTTTCTAATTTATAGACAATATGAATATCTATCTAGTTGCAGGTATCTCTTTACGCATTTGTTGTTGTTCCTCCTCGGTGGTGCCCAACAAGTATTTGCATTACGATGAAAACAACAAAGTATGTTTTATTAATTAATGATGGCATATGCATAAGAGCATTATTTTTGACTTCCTGATATATGTTTTTTTTGCAACCCAAGTCAAGTCCTAATTTGGTTGCAAACATATTATACAGCTCTATTGAGAACGATCATTTTGTAAGGACGTGTATACCAAATGTTCAAGGTTGCATATCAATATGGATGTTCTTTAAAAAATATCAAGGAAATAATTAAAACAATATGAAAATTAAAGTCAAGCCATTGGTTTACATAAAACTTGTATCAGCAACATTGTACTTTTTTTATACATCAGAAACATTTTATATATACACATTTAATACTTTCCAATTACATGGTCAACATTTTTGAAAACATATTTATTTGTCATGTCTATTTTTTAATACACATTCTACATTTTTTATACATGATTAACTTTTTTTATATACACATTTAGCATTGTCCAAATACATGATAATATTTTTTGAAAACTTATATTCTTTATCTCTACTTTGTTCCATACACATTATAAAAATTTGTAACTTTGTATACATTTTTCTTATACATCAGAAACATTGTTCCTATGCACATTTAACATGTTAAATACATGATTAACATTTATTAAAAATGGAAAAATGTATTACTATTTTTCTATACGCACTGTACTTTTTATGTATATAGTGGAAACAGTTTTTTATACAACTTTGACATTTCTTAAATGCAAGAGTAACATTTTTAAAAAGTCTGCATATAAGTGATTTTTACAGTTTAAATATTCATAGTATTTTGAAATAAAGCCATCAGAAAAAAATACAAAAGTATGTAAAAGAAGTCAAAAAAAGTAAAGGTCGAGCCTGTCCGGGTGGGCGTGCGCTTTTGATTTGCTGAGGGGTCGTTGTGTATTGAATCAAAAGCGACGGCAGACTTAAAGAAGAAAAAATGAATCATTTTTTCCACTTACGTGTGGCATAGGGGGGTAATTCATACGCACTCTAGGGGCAATTCCGCGACGTACGACCAGAAGCACAACGTACTTTATTATTAGGCAAAGATAAGGTATATCTATATAGATTTCGCGTATGCCCTAGAAATCAATTCGTTTAGATCAAAAGATGGAATCAATTCATTGCTCGGGTCGCTCGCTCAGGTCGTTGGACTAGTCTGGTTTGTTTCTTCTATGCTGTCTAACTGTATGGAATGGTCCGATTGTACTGGTATTTCTTTATTGTTTTTGTGTTTTTTGTTATTGCATTCTTTGGTATTTTATTTATTTTTTGTCTTACAATTTTAATTGTTCAATTGCCTTATTTTATGTATATTTTATACACATTTTCCCCCTTTTTTCTATTAAACGTTTTTATGGTTATATTTTCCTTTTTTACTTTGTATTTTTCTTTGTTTTTATGTTTTTCACTAGCTTTCTTTGTTTTTTATCTCCTTTTCTTTTCTGCATCACATGCAAATTTTTCATATGTATCATACATTTTTGTATACATCAGGAGTATTTTCTATACCTGTTTAATATTTTTCAAATACATGGTTAACTTTTTTCAAACATGTGTTTCGATGTCTAGTTTCTCATGCACATTGTAAAATTTTCGTATACATCTAAAATATTTTTTGTATACATTTAAAACATTTTTGGAAGACGTTTAATATTTTTACATACAGGATTAACATTTTTTCAAATAGAAGTTTTGAAACATTTTTCTGAATTTATTTGAAATATTTTTGAAATACACTTTATTTTTTCGGAATGATATAAAATACTTTACCAACTAGGTAAGCATTTATTAACATTGCATGAATACTTTTCAGAAATGTCACAAGAATAATTCGCGAACACTTTACTAAAAACGTCACGTACATTGTTTTGAATGGTATGACATATTTTTTAATTATGGAACATTTTTAAATTGTATAAACATTTACTTTAAATTATAAAAATATTTTTCCAAAGATGTGTACATATTCATGTATTCTTTTTAATGCTTCAACATTCTTAGAAGTTGCGCAAACATTTTTTAAGCACTGCATAAATATTTTAAATATAATATTTGATTTTAGGATATTTCAGAATATATATCAAAGAAAAAGAAAAACCGAAACAATGAAAGGAAGCGAACCAGGCAGCTATGTTTCTTGGGCTAGTCCATTTACTACAGCATTGTTGGCGAGCTCGATTTATACCTTGTAGTAACATTGTTGCATACGAGTGTCTGTATTTCATGAAGCGCTACAAGTCACTAAAGCATCGTCATTGTGCTCCAAATTAGACATAAGCCAACGACAAAGTTGAGTGCGATTATTTGAGAGCCATCATGATCAAGCTTGGATTTTCAAAGAGATGGGTAAATATTATTATGAACCTTGCACTTTTATTTCTTATTCAGTTTTGTTCAATGGCAAGAAGTTTGAGGAGTTTAAACCAAGTCGAGGTATTCGTCAGGGAGATCATATTTGCCCCTACTTGTTATTGATGGCAGTGCAGGATTTTTCGTCCCTCCTAAAAAAATTAGACCACTCATCGTAGATTTGTGGGTTACAAGTGGCGCCCTCGGCTCCACCGGTGAATCACTTATTGTTTGTGGATGATAGTCTACTATTCTTCAAAGCTAATGGTGTAGGGGCGACGAAGGTATCAAACCCGTGGGATAAGTATTGCCAAGCTTCAGGTCAGAAAATAAATCCAAACAATCCTCTCTATTTTTTTAGTAAGAAATGTTCGGAAAACATAAAGGAGGAGATCAAAACTACTTGAACGTCCCAAACGAATCTCTGAATGACAAGTACCTAGGAATGCCTTCTTACATAGGTACCTCCAAATTTGGAGCCTTCAAGTATCTTAAGGATAGTTTGTGGAGTAAGGTGAAAGGATGGATCGAGAAAACATTATCATTCACTGGTAAGGAAGTGTCTATTAAGTTCATTGCGCAAGTAGTGTCGGTTTATTCTATGTCTTGCTTCAAGCTACCGAGAAGTTTATGTGAGCATTTGAACAAACTTATCGGGCAATTTTGGTGGGGTAGAAGAGAAGGGAAAAGGAGACCAAGTTGGGTCTTGTGGATATCAATGACCCAACCCAAGTATATGGGAGGCGTGGGTTTTCATGATTTTTAACTCTCCAATTTGGCATTGTTGGCACGCCAGGCTTGACGATTACTGCGTGACTCGGCGTCATTGTGGTCACGGTTGCTCCAGGCAATGTATTTTTCTAATGGTTTTATCTTAAATGTTTAATTGGGCAACCACCCATCACAGGTCTGGAGGACTATCATAGAGGGACGGGATGTTCTACGACAGTCTTATAAAGGGGATGGTAATGGGGAGTCTACTCACATATGGGATCAAAATTGGATACCCAGAGATGCAATGATGAGGCCTACTGTGCGTTTAGCAGCTAACCCGCTCAGTAAGGTTAGTGAATTGATAGACAATACAAGTGTAACATGGAGGGGGGATGTGAGTGATACATTTTTTCTGGCAAGTGATGCACAAACTATACTCAGTATTTCGCTTTGTACTAGAAACATGCTTGATTTTTGGGCCTGGTTTGATGAAAAGAAAGGCAACTTTAAAGTGAGAACAGCCTACCGCATGCTAGCTGATATGAAGAGAAGACGAGAGGACTTGTTAAAAGGCAATGCGGGTGGGTCAAACATGCAAGTAGAAGCAAAGTCTTGGTTATCTCTTTGGTTGATTGATGTCTTATGATGATAAATGCCATGTGTGCGGAGCACGAGATTCTTGGATACATTCTCTTATTGGATGCTCTATGTCACATTATGTTTGAGCTCTAGCCGATGTGCAGCTGGTAGACCACATTCAGTCTGTCCAACAGTCGAATGCCAAGCAGTGGTTGTTCTCAATGATCGATGATTTACCACATGCAAGCTTGACCAAACTAGTTGTTGCGCTATGGGCAATCTAGTCAGCAACACGAAAATTAATTCATGAAGAAATTATGCAGAGCCCGCATGCGACACATTCATTCATTGAGAAATAAGTTTCAGAATTGACAACTCTCAAGGTGCAGACAAATCAAAATGTAGCTGCTAGCGCTACTAACGGTTCTGGACAAAGACGAGCTTGGCTTGCTCCAGGTCCAGGTATTGCAAAGATCCATGTTGATGGCGAGTTGTCGAGGAATGAAAGGAGGGGGAGCTGCTGCTGCGATGTGTATGGATCACAATGGACAGTTTCTTGGTTCCAATGCGGTGGTTTTCCCTCACATAACCGATCCGAGAACGTTGGGAGCGCTCGCATGTCACGAGGCACTAGCACTCGCTCTTGATCTCTCGGTGGACAGAGTTATTATTTCATGCGATTGCAAACCGGTTATTTCGGAGATCAAAGACGGCACTGAAGGTACTTATGGGACTATTATCAGATAAATTGTTGCAAGGGCTCAAGATTTCGGTAGCTACAATTTTATTTTTGAGTGTCGTGAGATGAATAAGGAAGCTTAGAACTTCATTAAGTTTGCTTGATCGTTAGAATCGGGTCGCAATTTGTGGCTGGGAGTACCCCATGACCCAGTTGTCATTCCTGTAAACCTCATACTTGATAAATAAAGTTGGTTTACCACTTAAAAAATCTTATAGTAACTTAATAAGCAATAGAGCTCCTATTCCAGGCATTCTCATTTCATGCTTCTGACGCCCGTTCCTATTGTCTTAACAAACAGACGTACACACACTCTCTGCATCTGGGTCGGCCCATTTGCTTTTTTTCCTGTTAATTCTGCAAAAATGGTGCACACGCAACGGATTCGAACTAGGGGCCTCAACCTTCACAAAACAGCGCACCAACCACATATGTCTACTGATTTCGTTTTCTTCCTTTTATTCTTTCCCTAGCTCGTGAAGCCCCCGGTTTTGGGAAGCTTTTAACCAATTTTCTTTTTTCTGAACAGATTTGTTCGATCTTTCTTTTTTTTATTTTCGCCAATTTTTTTTCAAAATCGATGAAACTAAATGCATGAACATTTTTTATATCTTCATGAACTTTTTTTTTCAATATCCATGAAACTTATTTTCAAAAATTATAATTTTTTTTCAAAATGTATAATATTTTTTCAAAACTGATGTCCTTTTTTCAAAAACTATGATTTTTTTTTCAAATTTGATGAACTTGTTGTCAAAATCTATGTACTTTTTTTAAAAAATGGACAGGTTTTTTTTAGAAAATGGGAATTTTGTTTTCAAATTGATGAACTATTTTTGAAAACTTAGTGAAGTATTTTTCAAAATCAGTGAACAGTTTTTGAAATTTGGATGAACTTCAATTCATGAACCTTTTGAAGTTTGTCAACATTGTTACAAATTCCATGAATATTTCTAAATTCATGATTTTTTTCGAATTTTTAAAAATTGAATTTTTAAATTATTTCATATGTTTTTCAAAAGTCTATGGTGATCAGTCAACTAGTCAAGTGGTCAACGGGTCATCCGTTGACTGACAAACCAAAATGCCGAAATGCGCCTGGGAGATGACTGCAGCAGAAGTGGTGAGTGGGCCGGCCCATTCTCTGTAGCTAGTTGGTGCCGAAACTTCTAACTGGCGCAGAAGGCGCCAATTAGAAGCTCCCCATATTCCGTGTTTCAAGCGCCAGGGAAGCTCCCTCGCGCCTACGCATCAACGCTTGTGGGTTGACCTATGGAAATTTCGCATTTCCCCCTGGGTCGCTTGATCGCATTTGAAAAAATATATGCAAAAAAATGTTCGCACATGAACACGTCACCGTGTACCTCCAACGCCGAGGGTAATGCACCGCAACTCACGCCGGAGGAGACCCGTCCGAAAGCGCGGTTCGCAAGCAATCCGGCGGGTGCTTTTCAGGACTCGAAACCCCACGCGCCCGGGAGGGACCCCGTCTGGACGCGCGGCGGCTATGGGCTGCCCTAGGTCGGTTCGCCCGCCCCTAGAGCCTCGAGGATCGCCGCCCTACAAAAGAAGAATGGACGAAGAACGAGAGAGGAAGAACAAGGGAGAGATGTAAACTAGGGTAAAAAGTAGATTGGTTTTGCGATTGTGTGTTATTCAATCGGCCGTCACCTCTTATCTATATAAGAGGCGGATGGACTTCCCGTACAATAAAAGGACTTGCCTTGCCGTTCAAATCATCAAAATCTAACCAAACTCGGACTTCTCACGACCTCTGGCCCGGATGTCTGGCTCTAGGCCCGGATGTCCGGCCTAGCCCGGTTTTTTGACAGCAGCTCACAATTTTGGCTCTAGAATCCATATACTACATCGGATTTGGACGCTTTTTATATCAAAATCAACCGCCTTGACGATATGCACAACTTTCATGTTGAACACATTTCGATCTGAGGCCATCTTGAGGGTGTTTCGGGCTGTTTTCTAAAGTCTATAGCAGAAAAAGCTGTCCGGACGTCCGAACTTCCACCGGATTGTCCGGCCTCCACCCGGATCATCCGGGACTGGACCCAGATCATCCGGCTTCATCATAAGCCTTCAGTTGTTTTTGGTGCTTCAATTTTCCGGATGATCCGGACCCCAGCGCGGATGATCCGGTCAAACATTGCTGCAGCGCATGGTTTTGTCTATAACTTTTGCATACAACCTTGGATAGGAACGATTCTCATATCAAAATCATTCGTTTCAACGAGACGAAGAACTTTGCAGTTGTAGATTTTTCCATCAGAGGCCATCTTGTGGGCCTAACCAGCCGAATAGTATTCTGAATACAAAATCTCAGTACTTCAAACACAACTTCGGCCTTAGAGATGAGATAGGATGGCTATGGCCCAAATATCAAAGTTTCTTATTTTGATGATACGGAACTTTCTCACTTCGAGCACTTTTACATTTGAGGCTCTCTTAATTACGTTTTCACCATGCCAAAATCTGATGTCAACACATGCCCTCCTGTTTTTCGGCAAAACTTGTGTGCCGAAAAATAACTTGGACGAAGTTTGTTCTAAGCACGATGTCAACACTCCATCGGCCATTTTGTACATGCTTTGGAAGATAAGTACATATCGGTCATTTAGATTAGCAGCAAAAGTAAAGCTAATCGAACATATAATGATTTGGTAATACCATTTCATGATGTAAGAAATTATATTGCATTCATGGATTAAAATAAGCCCATTGAGGGTAACCAATCATACCTGATGAAGAATTCCATGGCATAGGCATCAAGGACATTGTTGAAGAAAATGGATAATGTGTGGACCAAAGATGTTGAAACCTTTGGCTTGGTCCTTCGTAGCTTTCACTCTTTTCCTTCTTCACCTTTGCCGCACTCCTTGTAAAAGAAGCTCGCACATAATTATTATTTTGAATATTTCCTTTGGGAACCCATGCCATGTTTCTCTTTTAAAGTTCTTGTGCACTAAGCTTTTGCAACTTCTTCTTTTGCCAATACGATAAGCCGAGTGGGCACCTCGGCTGCGATTTTGTTTGAAGTAATGGCAATTCTTGTTTTACCTTGTGCACTTTGAAAGCACAAGTGCTCCCTAGGTGGTTTTGGTAATTAATGTCAACATATCTCTTGTTGGACTAACACTTTTATCTAGTATATTTCAGACAAGTTCAACATTGGAGTGGCGTGGACTAAAGGATGTGGGAACTCCTTCAAGATGCTAAGGACAAAGGATTGGCTCAAGCTTCAAGCTCAAGACTCTTCATTTTACATTTTAGTGATCCAAGATCACATTGAGTCTATAGGAAAAGCCAATACTATCAAGGAGGGATGAGGTGTTGCTTAATGAGCCTCTTGCTTCATGTGCTTAGTGATATTCTCCAAAACCCTCAGCTACTCTCACTTCCACAAATGACCTAAACCCAAAGCCAAAATCGGTCACACCGATTCTTTCTATCCGGCGCCACCGAGTTTGGATGTCTTAGCCACTGCCACAAACCCTAGGCAAATCGGTCCTACCGACAGGGATCTCGGTCTCACCAAGATGGGATTGTAATCTCTTTGTGTATGTCCATTATCAAAATCGGTCTTACCGAGTTTGAGCAATCGGTACTACCGAGATTACAATGCAAACTCTCTGGTTAACTTATTACCAAAATAGGTCCTACCGAGTTTGAGTAATCGGTCCCACCGAGTTTGCCTTACCAACTCTCTGGTTAGCTAATTACCAAAATCGGTCTCACCTAGTTTGTGTAATCGGTCTCACCGAGATTACGTTAAGCCCTAACCCTAACCATATCGGTCCTACCGAGTTGCATTTCGGTCCCACCGAAAATCCTAACGGTCACTAGATTTGCTGAAACGGTCTGACCGAGTTTGTTGATTCGGTCCCACCGAGTTCGGTAAATTGTGTGTAACGGTTAGATTTTGTGTGGAGGCTATATATACCCCCCCACCTCCTCTTCATTCGTGGAGAGAGCCATCAGACTAAACCTACACTTCCAACTTACCATTTTTGAGAAAGAACTACCTACTCATGTGTTGAGGCCAAGATATTCCATTCCTACCATATGAATCTTGATCTCTAGCCTTCCCCAAGTTGCTTTCCACTCAAATCTTCTTTCCACCAGATCCAAATCCTATGAGAGAGAGTTGAGTGTTTGCGAGACTATCATTTGAAGAACAAGAGCAAGGAGTTCATCATCAACGCACCATTTGTTACTTCTTGGAGAGTAGTGTCTCCTAGATTGGCTAGGTGTCACTTGGGAGCCTCCGACAAGATTGTGGAGTTGAACCAAGGAGTTTGTAAGGGCAAGGAGATCACCTACTTCGTGGAGATCTACCGCTAGTGAGGCAAGTCCTTCGTGGGCGACGGCCATGGTGGGATAGACAAGGTTGCTTCTTCGTGGACCCTTCTTGGGTGGAGCCCTCCATGGACTCGCGCAACCGTTACCCTTCATGGGTTGAAGTCTCCATCAATGTGGATGTACGATAGCACCACCTATCGGAACCACGCCAAAAACATCCGTGTCTCCAATTGCGTTTGAATCCTCCAAAACCCTTCCCTTTACATTCTTGCAAGTTGCATGCTTTACTTTCCGCTGCTCATATACTCTTTGCATGCTTGCTTGCTATGTATTGTGAATGTTAAACTTGTGCCTAAACTCCACTTAAACTTAAATTTGCTAAAAACTGCAACTTTGGTACTTAGTGTCTAATCACCCCCCCCCCCCTCTAGACACCTCTTCTCAAGGTCCTACAAGTGGTATCAGAGCCAGGTTTCCATTGCCTTGGTTTAATCACCATTGGAGGAAGATGGATGAGTCTACTTTGGGGAGTCTTAGACATAAAGTGTCTATTCTTGATGGAGAGTACTTTCATGAGTGGAAAAATGAGATGCTTGTAATTTTCAATCAATATCATTTGAACAAGTACATTGCTAGTCCTTGTGCACCTTGTGTTGATCCTATGCATCCTACCCTTGATGAGTCCATTGACATGATTAGGAATCTTAGAACTGTTAATCTTATCACTAGAGGCTTGCCTACAAACTTGATTATAAAACTGCCTACTCTTGAGTGTGCCTACACTATATGGAAATTTCTTGAGGAATGATTTCCAGATTATTCTTTGAAAAATCTTGATGAAATTCTCCATAAGTCTATCGCTTTGAGTAAGATGAATACTAGTGATCCTACGTTTGGTGATTGTCTATTTGAGATTACGAATCTTATGCGTGCCAAAGGAAATGTTGGAATTATTAGTGATATTATTTCTGAAGCCACTAGAATTCATAAGCAAGATTATTGTCAAACTCATACTAATGAATCACTCTCACTAGGAATTGATCCACCACATGATGATGTTGAACATGGATACTATGATGAGGATGATGATGATGACTTCGATCTTGATAATGCAATGAGACACTTTGGTCTTATGGCAAATCTTCGAGGATATATGTCAGGAGGAAAGGAATGGGTTCTTGATAGTGGATGTACCGATCACATGACCGGAGATAAAGACATGTTTCGTGAGCTTGCTGATAATGATAGTCCTCGAAAGTATGTCACTTTCGGTGACAACTCAAAGGGTAAGGTGGTTGGCCTCGGTAAGGTGGCCATATCACATGATAGCTCCATACAAAATGTTATGCTCGTTGAATCTCTTGGATACAACTTACTTTCAGTATCTAGACTTGCTGACTTTGGTTTCAATGTCTTATTTTCTAAAGTTGATTGCCAAGTGTTTCGTCGAGACAATCATAAAATGGTTTTTACCGGTATACGTAAAGGTGATCTTTACATTGTTGATTTCACTAAAAAGGCTCAACCTAAAACTTGCTTCATTGCTAAATCCTCAAAAGGTTGGTTATGGCACAGACGACTAGGTCACGTTGGCATGAGAAACCTTGACAAGCTTATTAAAGGGAATCATATCCTTGGTGTTAACGATGTCATTTTTGATAAGGATAGACTTTGCAGTGCTTGTCAAGCAGGTAAACGGTTGGAGGAAGGCATCCCGTGAAGAACATCATGAACACAAGGAGGCCACTCAAGCTACTTCACATGGATCTTTTTGGTCCCAACTCTTACAAGAGTCTCGGTGGAAATTCTTTTGGTCTAGTCATAGTTGCTGATTTTTCAAGATTTACGTGGGTGTTCTTTCTCGATGATAAATCGCAGGTCCAAAAGATCTTCAAGAACTTCGCTAGGAAGGCCCAAAATCAATTTGAAGTGAACATCAAGAAGGTTCGCAGCGATAACGGAACGGAGTTCAAGAACGCAAATGTGGACACCTTTCTTGACGAAAAAGGGATTTCACATGAGTTCTCAGCTACGTACACACCTCAACAAAATGGAGTTGTTGAGAGGAAGAACCGGACGCTCATCGAAATGGCGAGAATGATGCTTGATGAGTACAAGACACCGAAGCACTTTTGGGCAGAAGCGGTTGAGACAGCTTGTCATGCAACAAATCGCTTGTATCTTCACAAGCTACTCGGCAAAACGGCATACGAGCTCCTCACCGGTAACAAACCCCTAGTTGGATACTTTCGAGTATTTGGCTCAAAGTGCTACATTCTTGATAAGCATCGTCGTTCTAAATTTGCTTCTAAGTCTCATGAAGGTTTCCTACTAGGTTATGGCTCAAACTCTCACACATACCGTGTCTACAACAATTTCACCTGAAAGGTTGAAGAGATGGTAGATGTGAAGTTTGATGAATCTAACGGCTCACAAGTAGAGCAATTGCCAATTGATGTAGGAGACAAAGATCCGTCGGAAGCAATCCAAGACTTGTCTATTGGCAAGGTTCGTCCAACGGAGGTGAAGGAGAGTACCTCGTCTCTCCAAGTGGAAGCTTCTACTTCATGACAAGGTGAACCAAGAATTGACACGGAAGCATCCACAAGTGGGACACGCCAAGATGAAGAAAACGAGGAAGTGCATCAAGAACGTCAACAACCTCCTTCTCCACCACGACAAGAGAACGACAACGCCAACAACGAAGAAGATCAAGAAGAAGAAGATGATGAAGAAGATGTTCAACCAAGACCCAAGCAAAAGCTTTCACGAGTTCGAGCAAGAATTGCTAAAGACCATCCCGTCGAGAAAATCTACAATGATATTCAAACCGGGAGAATCACTCGCTCTAAAACTCGTTTAGCTAACTTTTGTGAAAACTATTCTTTCATCTCTAGCATTGAACCTATGAAGGTTGAAGAAGCATTGGAAGATCCGGATTGGATAAACGCTATGCATGAAGAGCTACACAACTTTGAGAGAAACCAAGTTTGGACATTGGTTGAGAAGCCCGACAACAAACACAACATCATCGGCACCAAATGGGTGTTTCGCAACAAGCAAGATGAAGATGGACAAGTTGTTCGCAACAAAGCACGTCTCGTCGCCCAAGGCTACACACAAGTCGAAGGTATGGGCTATGGTGAGACTTACGCTCCCGTTGCTAGACTTGAGTCAATTCGCATCTTACTTGCCTGTGCTAATCACCATGATATCACCTTGTACCAAATGGACATTAAAAGTGCCTTTTTAAATGGTGAAATAGTGGAGGAAGTTTATGTTAAACAACCTCCCAGCTTTGTCAATCCTAAGAAACCAAATCATGTTTACAAACTTCACAAAGCTCTTTATGGTATTAAATAAGCTCCTAGAGCTTGGTACAAATGCTTAACTAAGTTTCTTCTTGGAAAGGGATTTGAAATTGGGAAAATTGATTCTACTCTTTTCACTAAAAGGGTTAATGGAGAATTATTTGTATGCCAAATTTATGTTGATGATATCATATTTGGATCAACTAACCCTCATTTTAGTGAGAAGTTTGGAAAGCTAATGTCGGAGAAGTTTGAGATGTCAATGATGAGTGAACTCAAATTCTTTCTTGGGTTGCAAATCAAGCAAACTAAGGAAGGTACTTTTGTCTCTCAAACGAAGTACACTAAGGACTTATTCAAGAAGTTCAATATGCAAGAATGCAAAGGTATGACTACACCCATGCCTACTAGTGGACATCTTGACTTGACCAAAGATGGTGAACCGGTTGATCAAAAGGTTTATCGCTCTATGATTGGTTCATTGTTATATCTATGTGCTTCACGTCCCGATATTATGCTAAGTGTGTGCATGTGTGCAAGATATCAAGCTGATCCTAAATAATGTCATCTTAAGGCTGTGAAAAGGATAGTGAGATACTTAATACATACACCAAATTTTGGCATTTGGTATCCTAAGAGGGCCTCTTTCGATCTTGTTGGCTACTCTGACTCAGACTATGCCGGAGACAAGGTTGATAGAAAGTCCACTTCAGGAACTTGTCAATTTATTGGTAGATCTCTTGTGCCTTGGTCCTCCAAGAAACAAAACTCGGTATCCTTATCCACCACCGAAGCGGAGTACGTTGTCGCTGGGTCATGTTGTGCTCAATTACTTTGGATGACCCAAACTCTTAAAGATTATGGGATATATGTGAAACATGTTCCATTGCTTTGTGACAATGAAAGTGCTATCAAAATTGGACATAATCCTGTGCAACATTCTCGAACTAAGCATATTGAAGTTCGTCATCATTTCATTCGAGATCATGTTGCTAAGGGTGACATTGATCTTAAGCATGTTCGCACCGAAAAGCAATTAGCGGATATATTCACTAAACCTCTTGATGAGAAAGTGTTTTGCAGGTTGAGAGGAGAATTGAACATCATTTATGCTTCAAACTTGGAGTAGAAACTCCATTGGATACATGCAAGACATGAGCTTATGACTAATCCTTGATATTTCTCTTATGATGAAAATCTTATGTCTTGGATATATTTGCATCTTGCATGTTATCTAACCCATGTAGGTACTTGGTTGAATAAAATTCCATGAGATTGTAACCTACTCACATCTTGAGCAATCTCTACATCACCAAGTCTCTATACAAAGGTGGTTGAAGACAACGAAGCACGAAACCATTCAAACATATCCTTTGACAGATTCTATGTTGAGCTTCATGATTGTCATTTTTGGATACACAAGTGCTCTTCCTTGCAAGAAATAACCCATGTAGGTAGATGGACTCAAATTCCAAGTGGTGCTCCCAACTCTTGATGAGCTACATCAACCTTGAGCAACCCACACAAGTTCAACTACATGATCAACACCACCAACCAAGGTATGTTATTCCATCTTAGAGAAGCTTTACTCCGAGTCATGAGCTAAAGCAACTCGACAAGATGAGAATACATCAAGATGCTTAAATGAAAAGTGGTAACCCCATTTTGAGCTTAAACGATGAGTATGACCTATGATCAAGTGATCTCACTTGACTCCTCAGTCAATATACTCTAACATAGGTGACTTTGTCGCCGATCATCTCTAGATGAAGTTCTCTTGTGTTCGTCTTTGTGTTTTTGCATTTGTCTCATGCATATTTGTTTCCCCTTTCAAAAAAAACTTCATCTAGATTTCTTTCTTTTATTTATTTTGTTTGTTTGCCCTGCATTTTATGCATCAATTCATTGCATATCATTTAGTAAATTCCTTGCAAATCTTTGTGAGATCTTTCTAGTCTAGTGAGCTGAGGTGACAAGTGTTTTCTCTGTGATGCACTCGGTTTCACCGATTTGTTACTTTCGATCCGACCGAAAAATTTTGGTACCACCGAATCATACCACTCGGTGCCACCGATTTCACAAGAGGAAAAACGGTTTGCCACTTATTCTGTGTTTCTTCTGATCCAACTCCACTCAATGAATCTTGTCCTCTAACAAGCATCACATTTTTATCAAGTGCTTTATGTTGTGACTCAAGGATCAAACCCATTCACGACAAATTCCAGAGGGAGAGAGAAAAATCACATTTTTATCGAGCCCTTCTTGGAAATTGATGTCAAAGGGGGAGAGAGAGATCACATCAAAGCTTATCATTTTAGAGAGAGTATCACCTTCTCAGGGGGAGAGAGATCCTTCAGGGAGAGAGAGAGAGATCTCCAGGGGGAGAGAATACTAGTAGAAAGTATTTCTCAAGGATCCCAGATGCTTAGTGTTCAAGAGGAGAGATGCCACATGTCTTCTTGAGGGGAAAGACATGTCCATATGTGCTTATTTGCATTAGTTTGCATTAGCTCTGTTCATTTATATCTTTCAGCTCTGATTTTCTGTTCCCTATCTTCTCCCAGTATCCCATGCTAGATTCAGGGGGAGCAAGACATCCAATGGAAAGAATCATTCGAATTCATTGCATATCTTTACTCTTGGGGACATGTCTAATCAAATGTGGTACTTAGTACTCACTCTCTACATGTCATCCCAGTCTTGGTATTCTTGTGGTTTCTTCTGTTTGCTCTGGCTAGTAGATGTATCTGTGTTATCTAACC
Source organism: Triticum dicoccoides (assembly GCF_002162155.2). NCBI lineage: Eukaryota > Viridiplantae > Streptophyta > Magnoliopsida > Poales > Poaceae > Triticum > Triticum dicoccoides. Next base: position 557,958,224 of record NC_041393.1, on the reverse strand, counting down.
TTGTTTACACAGGTTCATTCCATCCTAAGCCTACTCAAGACTACAAGGTAAATATATGCATCACAATCATGTGTATGAGGAATTCTTGCTGATGTACATACTGTTTGCAAGAAGGACTCATGGGCATGAAGGTATTTCCTTTAATAATTTTTGCTCTAATGCATATGGCCAAGATACATGTAACACATTGCCTGCTCTATCATGGTTATGCTCTCACATACTTCTATATGTCATATTCACATGATTGCATACATGTAGGGGGAGCTTATGCTTGTTACATGTCTTTCCAAAGTTTTACTTGCTATTCTTTATATCCTTATCTAAAGCTTTGATGTATGTTGTCATCAATTACCAAAAAGGGGGAGATTGAAAGCACAAGTGCTCCCTAGGTGGTTTTGGTAATTAATGTCAACATATCTCTTGTTGGACTAACACTTTTATCTAGTATATTTCAGACAAGTCAAGTTCTACATTGGAGTGGCATGGACTAAAGGATGTGGGAACTCCTTCAAGATGCTAAGGACAAAGGATTGGCTCAAGCTTCAAGCTCAAGACTCTTCATTTTACATTTTAGTGATCCAAGATCACATTGAGTCTATAGGAAAAGCCAATACTGTCAAGGAGGGATGAGGTGTTGCTTAATGAGCCTCTTGCTTCATGTGCTTAGTGATATGCTCCAAAACCCTCAGCTACTCTCACTTCCACAAATGACCTAAACCCAAAGCCAAAATCGGTCACACCGATTCTTTCTATCCGGCGCCACCGAGTTTGGATGTCTTAGCCACTGCCACAAACCCTAGGCAAATCGGTCCTACCGACAGGGATCTCGGTCTCACCAAGATGGGATTGTAATCTCTTTGTGTATGTCCATTATCAAAATCGGTCTTACCGAGTTTGAGCAATCGGTACTACCGAGATTACAATGCAAACTCTCTGGTTAACTTATTACCAAAATAGGTCCTACCGAGTTTGAGTAATCGGTCCCACCGAGTTTGCCTTACCAACTCTCTGGTTAGCTAATTACCAAAATCGGCCTCACCTAGTTTGTGTAATCGGTCTCACCGAGATTACGTTAAGCCCTAACCCTAACCATATCGGTCCTACCGAGTTGCATTTCGGTCCCACCGAAAATCCTAACGGTCACTAGATTTGCTGAAACGGTCTGACCGAGTTTGTTGATTCAGTCCCACCGAGTTCGGTAAATTGTGTGTAACGGTTAGATTTTGTGTGGAGGCTATATATACCCCTCCACCTCCTCTTCATTCGTGGAGAGAGCCATCAGACTAAACCTACACTTCCAACTTACCATTTCTGAGAAAGAACTACCTACTCATGTGTTGAGGCCAAGATATTCCATTCCTACCATATGAATCTTGATCTCTAGCCTTCCCCAAGTTGCTTTCCACTCAAATCTTCTTTCCACCAGATCCAAATCCTATGAGAGAGAGTTGAGTGTTGGGGAGACTATCATTTGAAGCACAAGAGCAAGGAGTTCATCATCAATGCACCATTTGTTACTTCTTTGAGAGTGGTGTCTCCTAGATTGGCTAGGTGTCACTTGGGAGCCTCCGACAAGATTGTGGAGTTGAACCAAGGAGTTTGTAAGGGCAAGGAGATTACCTACTTCGTGAAGATCTACCGCTAGTGAGGCAAGTCCTTCGTGGGCGACGGCCATGGTGGGATAGACAAGGTTGCTTCTTTGTGGACCCTTCTTGGGTGGAGCCCTCCGTGGACTCGCGCAACCGTTACCCTTCGTGGGTTGAAGTCTCCATCAACGTGGATGTACGATAGCACCACCTATCGGAACCACGCCAAAAACATCCGTGTCTCCAATTGTGTTTGAATCCTCCAAAACCCTTCCCTTTACATTCTTGCAAGTTGCATGCTTTACTTTCCGCTGCTCATATACTCTTTGCATGCTTGCTTGCTATGTATTGTGAATGTTAAACTTGTGCCTAAACTCCACTTAAACTTAAATTTGCTAAAAAATGCAACTTTGGTACTTAGTGTCTAATCACCCCCTCTAGACACCTCTTCTCAAGGTCCTACACACTCTCAACTTCTTCCCTTCAGATTTGGCACTTGATTTGTGGCACCCTGGCTCAGAGAAACCGGAACGCCCCGTATTCCAGCCCAGAGATCAAGGAGAAGTCTTCTAGAATACGACACTGGTTAGCATAGAAAAAATCAGCTCTTTATTGCAATCTATATGGGTACAAGGGGGGGGGTTACATCGGCACGGTGACACTACGCCTACCACGGTTGCTCCATGCAAACAGCAGAACAACTCGAAGCAGCAAAATGACTACTGGCAGTGGAACAGCGACAACGGTGATGAACTCCACTCCGCGGGGACTCTGACTGGAACGCTTATCCTAGATTGCAAACAAGGAATCCACGACAAACAAGCAATCAAATCTGGCATGACCTGCAAACTGGCATGACACGCCAGGTCAGTACATTGAATGTACTTGCAAGCTCACAGGAACCAAAGCAATCAAGACAAACAATAGCATGGCAATTACATATTATTATGCAATGAGGAACACGATACTATCAGAACAACATAGCATGAACAACATGATACAACAAGAACAATATAAGCATGGCATGAACATATGAACATGATGAGACTAGCATGCAACATGATGAAACCATCATGCACCAACTTACTCTGCTCGGGTTATCTCGTAACCATCACCTGCACAAACTTACCATCACGGGCATCACACGATCGTCTCAGGATCCAATCAAGCTTGGTATTAACAATACCGTAGTAATCATTTATGACCACATGGAGCTTGACTTTTACCCTTGAATCTTGCATAACACCATAAATATCCAACGAGTAGGTATTCACGATACCACAGTGATCCTCTCACGATCACATAAATATCAACCAACTTCATTCATCATCGAACCAGGGTTGTCATTAAGCACATTATTATTACTGTTGACCCATAGTGTGACCAACTACGAACTGGGCCCATATCCGCGGGCGCGGCTATCGATAGATTTAACACCCACACTCTGTAGAGGTTAGCACACTGTACCCACACCACGGAACCCTGGCCTCGCACTCCCATTCGGGTGGACCAAAGCGTTTCGACAAAACCATCCTACTGCCATGACACTCTCCCAGCCACTCAGACCAACTCCCCTTTGGGCTAAGTCCTGGGTGGCCTCGTGCCTACCAAAGGCACCAACGGCCACAGTCGTGGCAAAACGGTCCCAAACGGGGACAAGGATCCATACTCAACAACGAGCACACAAGGCTTATGCCGTCCTACCTGATCAGGGTAGCGCCCATGCATAACCTTCCCCCGCGGGAGGCACCGGTGAGAGGCATGACAATAGACCCAGTTAGGACCCCCCATAGGGTAAGCGTGGTTGCACTGGTCAGATCGATATGGTGGCACCATGACTCAGCCAACAATTGTTCAAGTTCAATTTAATCCGGTTAAACTTGAATGCAATGTGCTGAGCCATGATAAAATAACATGATGCATGAACATAATATCAAAATAAGCATGGAAGTGCAACAAAATCAACGAGCATAACAACAACATGTAATCATTTACCCAGATGAGCATGGCATACTGACGAGCATGAATATCACAACTAGAACACTACTCATAACATAACATGACCACTAGCATCAACAATAAAATACCATGCAATAACATAACGATAAACTACCATGCAAGCATTTAACCAACTGGGTGCAAAGGAACATGCATAACAACGGTACTCGGGACAGACGATAGTCATGCACCGAAGACCATCACCACATGTACTATTACCAAGCATTGCCCATATTGACGTAATACTAGCATCAAGAACATAATAACAGAGTGCAAGAAAACATGAAGGTAAACACCGATCCATAAGCATAACCGAAATAACGACAACAGAAGCAAACCAATCAAACAGTTATTAAAGATTCAAGTTGGAAACCAATGCTTTTGCATGGCTATCATGCAAATGGTGGTTGTGTCTTGCCTGCTGATGAAGAAGGCTCCGGGAAGAAGTGCGGAACGACCGCGGAAAGAATCGCCGGAAAGGGTTCTCTCTCGGAAGGGTTGATTAGGGGCAAGGGCAAAAATGGTCATTTTCAGAATGTTGAAACATAGTGAAAATGGTTCCATCGGAACGGGCCTGACGAAATGAAGACATGGGCGTTGGATTCACCTCGATTGGAATTACGGTTGCGGAGATATGAGGTGTAGAAGATCAGGGACTTTTCTGTAAAAATATCATCACAAACAAGTCCCTGAGTGGATAAGGCAGAAAATGTACTTACCAGAATACGTGTGCACTTATCCACGTCATCAGAGGCGGGACCGGGCGCGTGCGGGTCCCATGGGGTGGGGCCCGTCACTTATCCACGTCAGCGTGGATGGGGTCAACCCCCTGGGTCACTAACTGGTGGGGCCGCGGGGTCCACGCGCTTAGTCAACTCCCTCCTCCTGCTCCTCCTCTTCTTCCTCCTGACGCAGATGCAGAACAGAGGGAGCGGTGCCAGCGCCGGCGCTGGCCTCGTGGCTCCGGCCAACTCCGGCCAAGGGGAGGCCACCGGCCAGCGCGGCGCAGCCCACCGCATCCATCCAGGGGGAAAACAAACCCCGGGGAGGAGTGGGGATGCGGCGACGGTTGGTGGAAGAAAGAGGCAGAGGTGGCGATGATCTTCGGGGCACGCGGCCAGGGTGGCTCCGGCGGTGGGGCGAGGACACGGGGAGGACCGCCGGGGTGTGGGTAGAGCTATGGTGAGGTCAGGAGGGAGGGGGAGGGCTCGAATGGCTCGGATTTAAGCCGAGCTTCACGGCGGCCATGGCATCCATAGGAGGGCTCGGGAGCTCCTAGAGCTCGTTTGAGAGGTTGTGCAGGACCAGAGGAGGGTGGTGAGGCCGCTAGAGTGCTCGGGCTGCGCGGGGAGGGGCTACTTATAGCCATGCGAAGTCATGGCAGAGCTGGCATCGCTGCGGACGCGTGTGCTCGCGCATGAGCTCGGGGAAGACGATGGGGAGGTGCGGACGAGCTACAGAGGTGCACAGGAACGAGCAGAGCTCGGGGACACGGGAAAGAAGAAGACACGGAGGTGGAAGACGACGCGGTCACGAGCGTGCACTGTGCAGCGAGGGGGGCGGCTCATCGGAGAAGAAGACGAAGGGGGCAAGGGCTCCAGAGGGACGACGACTGCTCGGGGGAGACTCTAGACATAGCTAGGCAACGAGGGGACAAACACACAGTGAGGGGGAAGAAGACAGAGGAGCTAGAGCGCGCTGATGGCATGCTAGGACGGTGGTCACCACTATGACCGGCAAGGAGGGAACGCGAGAGGCTGCAGCGAGCTGTCTAGTGATGAGTCCCTTCATCTAATAAGCCGAGGGAGCTGATGGATCAAGAGAAGGAGCCAAGGAGAGGAGTGTGGCATCGCGGAAACTTTGTTGTATCATTTTTGGATGAGCACTAGTGATCAACAGGGAGCTGATTGGGTCCAATGGAGTTGTCTGGGATGTTTGACTGTGGAAGGACAAGAATCCTCGTGGTTTTGGATGGAAATGGGCCAAGGATTAATATAGTTGCTTTGCAACTGACTAAAATGGTCCAGAATGAAGATCGTGATGATGCTCTCACATGGAGTATCAACTTAAGCTCAACTTGGGTAATGCATAGTTCTTTGATCATATGAAGATGCTGAAAAAAGTTTCACACCATTTGGATAAACCAAAATGGTACTTCCTTCACAAACATCCCCACTAACCAGAAACTTGCAGAAATTCTAGAGGAATAATGGCTTGATGAAATGTGCCCAAAATGGGTGGAGAGATGTTTTATGGGTAGGATCATGATCTAGTAATTTATCAGAATTTTTGAAGCAATATAAAATATACTTGCTTCACAACCTGAAAATATTGCCAGAATCAAAGATTTGATCCTGTGCTCACATAGATGATGGGATGGGGCTACAAATGGGTGGAGAGGGTTAATATGAGCACATGAAGGAGTGTGCAAAAGTTTAACTCATTTGGATACTCCTGGCTAGTACTTCCTTCACAATGCATTCCCTCAAACAGGAACTTTGAAAAATCACTGAGGAAGAATGGCTAGGCAAATAAAGTTGAGCTTTGGCACTGGGCAATTATTGGAACATGAAAAGATGTCCAAAAAGGTTGAGGTAAATTGGGCAAAGGAAAATAGCACTTCCTTCACAACCTGCCACACAAGACATAATAGAAAAGGAGTTATTTGAGGATTATTTTTGAACATGGCAATGAAAAGTGTTGCCACATTTGATGAAGATATGACCCAAACAATTTATGAGAACTATTTAGGAATTTTTGGAGTGATGGAAATATAGGTTGCTTCACAACCTAGGGCAGATAGGGTTATTCCTTTAATAGCAAAGGAATATCCCCAATAAAATGAATATTGGTATTTGGGCTAGGATGAAAATGGAAAGGTATAGGGAAGGATTTGGGTATGACAAGCCAGTCTGGAAGCAAAGAAGAGGTCATCTTCTTCCGTTTCCAGACCACAAAGCCACAGAAAAAGAAAACTCAGGCAAAAATCTCAGAAAACAAAAGAAAAAGAAAGGGCCAAAAATCAGGCTATGACAAACCTTGCCCCCTTAAAGAAATCTCGTCCTCGAGATTTGGCTGCTCAGGGAACAAGTATGAATATATTGACTTAGGGAAACCATTTCCAACTCGGGCATCCTTTTTCCTTTATTGTTGTTCCCACCAGATTTTTATCTGACTGACCATGGGGTGGTTTGCTTTAATGTATCCATATTCTGACAAATCTTACCTTGCTTGTTCATGTTTATACTGGCTCTGATTTCTTTTTAGATCTGCTGACTTAGCTGGCTGTGATTGATTATCATGACTGAAATATATGTGTGTCTCACAAATCTGAGGGTGATTTCTGATGGTTGTGTTTGTACTGACAATCTTCCATGAATTGGTGACTAGATTTTCCTGATGAACACCCAAGCTCTGGCTCCTTGCATTGGGTTTCTTCATTGAATGCAGGTCCTTTGTGTTCCAAACCGTGAGTTGAGGCATAACTATTTTTCTGACAGATTCTGACTCATCGTAGAAGTTTCTGAATCATGCTGACTGGCTCCACTGTCTTGAGTATCAGATTTGTACCAAATATTTCTCTTGGCCAGTATAAAGGGGTATGAACCTTTATGATATTATCCGCAGACTTGACCGATGGTGGTTCTGACAGACGAGATTTTTTTTCCATGCCAAGCTATCCATTGGTGATTCTCATACTTGAGGGCACATGCTTCAAGAATGTTATTCACATTCCGATTGCTCATTCTGTCGGTCAGTCCATGGGGATAGTAGGCTGTGTGAGGCTTCACCATAGTCGCTGGAGTCATACTGTTGAACTGACCTTTGATCTGACTTCACAAACCCACGTATTCGATACTGGCAAATCTGAGCACATGCGTTCAACTGAGCGGGTTGTCTGGATATGAGGTTCCTTACCAAAATTTAGTAGGCCCCTTACATGAATATCCTTGGTGATCCATACTGACTCAGACTGTTCGGGTATCTGCACAATGTGGGTCTTGCAACAATTTTCACACCTGCATCACTGGTCTTGCTCCTTCATTACTTTTTTTTCTTGTCTGGATCCTTGGGTGAAGGAGCGGGGTCATATTGTTTCTCTGTGTGACCATAGCTTCTATCGGGTGCAATATTCTGACAGGCATACTCTTATCCGCATCTTCTGACATGGTAACATTATTGGAATGGCAAGTTCATCATCTCTCAAGTTCTGACCGTAGGGAAATGATCATCCGAACCCTTGCAAGAAATCGACAAATAAATCAGTAGCCACCAGAACAGTCTTTACAACTCAGATCTGGGACATTACTGAAATGACTCAACCATGGCTTAGGACAGCTGAAAAGCAGCTCAGAGCATGAGACCGGGTCGATAAGAAGAAGGTAGCAGCTCCCTAGAATAGCCAAAAAGCAGTTATAGGGCTACTGTCACAAAAAGAAACCCAACAACTGTACGAGACGGCCGAAAAGCAGCTTAGAACTCGTGACAGTTGTTGAAGAGAGAAATAAAAATCGGCATCCACCCCGGATAGCTAAAAACAGCTCAGATCACAGGCATGGTGCCGGCACTGAAGAAAAGGAGACAAGGGCTCATCAAGATCATCTTCCAGGTTCACAAGTACTTGTACTGAGCTCATTCTTTGGTGTATAGTTGGCTTCCTTCTTTTAACAATCCTCATGTGCCTGTCAAATCTGCTTTCGAGTGACTTGCAAGACCTTGGTGGTATGCTTACCGCTTATATATGAAAATCTGATTCCCGAGGCAGACTTGCTTTCTGACTGAACTATTGCAGATCTGATTCTTGAGATGTGCTGCCATATACTGTCAAGCGTATCTTCTTGATAATTTCTGCTATGAAATGTGCACACTGAGGCAAGCCTGATTATCCGTATCACGATCATATATTCCCAGATCCCAATGCAGTCGGCGGAGAATTCCCTACTGATGCAAACTTGATATTGACAGTCCATCCAGGATTTCTTCCGCATTCAGACAAGATATTCCAATTTCACTACAGTCTGCTGATAATTCCATTATGTTAGCTGAGTTTCCAAATATATGCATTCCTTGCTGACTCTTCAAGTCCGGTGTTGGTTGACGAGCAACTTTAATAAGGGGAAATTTGTAACACTGAAGGCTCAAGGAAAGAAAAAAAAGAAACGATGAAAACAAAAGCACACAAGCATACTAATAATATAAAGCAATCAACACATATTACTGCTACTCACACAATAATGTGCATGCACACATAAGCACACAAATCTCACGGAAACTCCAGCATTACGGACTAATATGTTGTGGCGGTGTGCACGAAAGTGAGTCTGTGTGTGGAAAGAGTTGGCGTAACCAAGGCTACACCAAGCATTGGCTGAATACCGGATGGATCTGGATGGATACAGAGGCAGGGACGAACTTGGTGATCAAGTAGTGAGACACAAAGGTCACAACCACCTCATCATCAAGCGTACGAAAGGGAAATCATACTCGTCCAAAGAATGAAATGACAGGGCAAGATAACTGTGGGAGACTAGTTTTAATGGCATTGCCCCTTTTTGATAACAAAGATCAACAAGGGTTGCCAAGGGGACGAGATGGATGACACGGTTCGGGATAGAAACAAGTCTATCACCGAAATAATATGGGTGGTTGGCAGAAAAATATACGCGATACCTGAGTATAACTCCTGTAAATGGTGTCTGGGACACTAGGTACCAGTGCATTACTCTCCTGGGACAGAGGTAATGCCGAACACTAAAGAGCAGACATACTAGGAAAGAGGGTGCAGGTGGTGGATCGAAAACGACGCCGCCTACACTCACAAGATTAACCGTTAGTGACAAAATAATAGTCTATATGCATGCTATGCGTCAAACAAATGCAGCAACCAAGTGCAACAAACCAGCTGGGGTCTATACTACCGCAGTCCAACATTTGCATGGCCTAGGGCGTCCTACAGCCAGACCTGCTCTGATACCAAGCCTGTGGCACCCCGGCTTAGAGAAACCGGAATGCCCCGTATTCCAGCCCGAAGATCGAGGAGAAGTCTTCTAGAATACGTCACTGGTTAGCATAGAACAAATCAGCTCTTTATTGCAACCTATATGGGTACAAGGGGGGTTACATCGACATGGCGATACTACACCTGCCACGGTTGCTCCTTGCAGACAGCAGAACAACTCAACGCAGCAGAATGACTACTGGCAGCGGAACAGCGATGACGGTGATGAACTCCACTCCGCAAGGACTCTGGCTGGAATGCTTATCCTAGCTCGCAAACAAGGAATCCATGGCAAACAAGCAATCAAATCTGGCATGACCTGCAAACTGGCATGACACGCCAGGTCAGTACATTGAATGTACTTGCAACCTCACAGGAACCAAAGCAATCAAGACAAACAATAGCATGGCAATTACATATTATTATGCAATGAGGAACACGATACTATTAGAACAACATAGCATGAACAACATGATACAACTAGAACAATATAAGCATGGCATGAACATATGAACATGATGAGACTAGCATGCAACATGATGAAACCATCATGCACCAACTTACTCTGCTCGGGTTATCTCGTAACCATCACCTGCACAAACTTACCATCACGGACATCACATGATCATCTCAGGATCCAATCCAGCTTGGTATTTACAATACCGTAGTAATCATTTATGACCACAAGGAGCTTGACTTTTACCCATAAATCTCGCATAACACCACAAATATCCAACGAGTCGGTATTCACGATACCACAGTGATCCTCTCACGATCACATAAATTTCAACCAACTTCGTTCATCATCGAACCGGGGTTGTCATTAAGCACATTATTATTACTGTTGACCCATAGTGTGACCAACTACGAACTGGACCCATATCCGCGGGCGCGGCTATCGATAGATTTAACACACACACACACACACTCTACAAAGGTTAGCACACTGTACCCACACCACGGAACCCTGGATTCGCACTCCCATTCGGGTGGACCAAAGCGTTCCGACAAAACCATCCTACTGCCATGACACTCTCCCGGCCACTCTGACAAACTCCCCTTTGGGCTAAGTCCTGGGTGGCCCCGTGCCTACCAAAGGCACCAATAGCCGCCATCGTGGAAAAACGGTCCCAAACGGGGACAAGGATCCATACTCAACAATAGGCACACAAGGCTTATGCCGTCCTACCTGATCAGGGTAGCGCCCGTGCATAACCTTCCCTCGCGGGAGGCACCGGTGAGAGGCATGACAATAGACCCACTTAGGACCCCTCCATAGGGTAAGCGTGGTTGCACTGGTTAGATCGATATGGTGGCACCATGACTCAGCCAACGGTTGGTCAAGTTCAATTTAATCCGGTTAAACTTGAATGCAATATGCGGAGCCATGATAAAATTAAATGATGCATGTACATAATATCAAAATAAGCATGGAAGTGCAACAAAATCAACGAGCATAAGAACAACATGTAATCATTTATCCAGATGAGCAAGGAATACTGACGAGCATGAATATCACAACTAGAACACTACTCATAGCATAACATGACCTCTAGCATCAACAATAAATACCATGCAATAACATAACGATAAACTACCATGCAAGCATTTAACCAACTGGGTGCAAAGTAACATGCATAACAACGGTACTTGGGACAGACGATAGTCATGCACCGAAGACCATCACCACATGTACTATTACCAAGCATTGCCCATATTAACGTAATACTAGCATCAAGAACATAATAACAGAGTGCAAGAAAACATGACGGTAAACACTGATCCATAAGCATAACCGAAATAATGACAGTAGAAGCAAAACAATCAAACAATTATTAAAGATTCAAGTTGGAAACCAATGCTTCTGCATGGCTATCATGCAAATGGTGGTTGTGGCTGGCCTGGTGATGAAGAAGGCTCCGGGGAGAAGTGCGGAACGACCGCAGAAAGAATCACTGGAAAGGGTTCTCTCTTGGAAGGGCTGATTAGGGGCAAGGGCAAAAATGGTCATTTTCAGAATGTTGAAACATGGTGAAAATGGTTCCATCGGAATGGGCCTGATGAAATGAAGACGTGGGCGTTGGATTCACCTCGATTGGAGTTACGGTTGCGGAGATATGAGGTGTAGAAGATCAGGGACTTTTCTGTAAAAATATCATCACAAACAAGTCCCTGAGTGGATAAGGCAGAAACGCATATAAGGAAATACGCTTTCAAAAGTTGAAAACGTACTTACCAGAATATGTGTCCACTTATCCATGTCATCAGAGGCGGGCCCGGGCGCGTGCGGGTCCCACGGGGTGGGGCCCATCACTTATCCACGTTAGGATGGACGGGGTCAACCCCCGGGTCACTGACTGGTGGGGCCGCGAAGTCCACGCGCTGGGTCAACTCCCTCCTCCCGCTCCTCCTCTTCTTCCTCTCGACGCGGGCGCAGAACAGAGGGAGCGGCGCGGGCGCTGGCCTCGCGGCTCCGGCCAACTCCGGCCAAGGGGAGGCCACCGGCGAGCACGGCGCAGCCCACCGCATCCATCCAGGGGGAAACAAACCCCGGGGAGGAGTGGGGAGGCGGCGACGGTTGGTGGAAGAAGGAGGCAGAGGCGGCGGTGATCTTTGGGGCACGTGGCCAGGGTGGCTCCAACGATGGGGCGACAACACGGGGAGGACCGCCGGGGTCTGGGTGGAGCTATGGTGAGGTCAGGAGGAAGGGGGAGGGCTCGAATGGCTCGGATTTAAGCCGAGCTTCGCGGTGGCCATGGTGGCCATAGGAGGGCTCGGGAGCTCCTAGAGCTCGTTTGAGAGGCTGTGCAGGACTAGAGGAGGGTGGTAAGGCTGCTAGAGTGCTCGGACTGCGCGGGGAGGGGCTACTTATAGCCGTGTGAGGTCATGGCCGAGTTGGCGTCGCCGCGGACGCTGGACGATGCCGCAGATGCGTGTGCTCGCGCATGAGCTCGGGGAAGACGACGGGGAGGTGCGGACGAGCTACAGAGGTGCACAGGAACGAGCAGAGCTCATGGACAAGGGAAAGAAGAAGACACGGAGGTGGAAGACGACGTGGTCACGGGCGCGCACTATGCGGCGAGGGGGACGGCTCACCAGAGAAGAACACGGAGGGGGCAAGGGCTCCAGAGGGACGACGACTGCTCGGGGAAGACTCTGGACATAGCTAGGCGACGAGGAGAGAAACACACAACAAGGGGGAAGAAGACAAAGGCGCTAGAGCGCGCTGATGGCATGCCAGGACGGTGGTCACCACTGTGACCGGCAAGGAGGGAACGCGAGAGGCTGCAACGAGCTGTCTAGTGATGAGTCCCTTCATCTAATAAGCCAAGGGAGCTGATGGATCAAGAGAAGGAGCCAAGGAGAGGAGTGTGGCATCGCTAAAACTTTGTTGTATCAGTTTTGGGTGAGCACTAGTGATCAACAGGGAGCTGATTTGGTCCAATGGAGTTGTCTGGGATGTTTGACTACAGAAGGACAAGAATACTCGGGGTTTTGGATGGAAATGGGCCAAGGATTAATATAGTTGCTTTGCAACTGACTAAAATGGTCCAGAAAGAAGATCATGATGATGCTCTCATATGGAGTATCAACTTAATCTCAACTTGGGCAATACATATTTATTTGATCATATGAAGATGCTAAAAAAGTTTTCACACCATTTGGATAAATCAAAATGGTACTTCCTTCACAAACATCCCCACTGACCACAAACTTGCATAAACTCTAGAGGAATAATGGCTTGATGAAATGTGCCAAAAATGGGTGGACATATGTTTTATGGGTAGGATCATGATCTGGTAATTTATCAGAATTTTTGAAGCAACATAAAATACACTAGCTTCACAACCTAAAAATATTGCCAAAATCAAAGATTTGATCATGTGTTCACATAGATGATGGGATGGGGCTGCAAATGGGTGGAGAGGGTTAATATGAGCACATGAAGGAGTGTGCAAAAGTTTCAACTCATTTGGATACTCTTGGCTAGTACTTCCTTCACAATGCATTTCCTCAGACATGAACTTTGAAAAATCACTGAGGAAGATTGTCTAGGCAAATAATGTTGAGCTTTGGCATAGGGCAATTATTTGAACATGAAAAGATGTCCAAAAAGGTTTAGGTCAATTGGGCAAAGGGAAATAGGACTTCCTTCACAACTTACCACACAGGACAAAATAGAAAAGAAATTATTTGAGAATTAGTTTTGAACATGGCAATGAAAAGTTTTGCCACATTTGATGAATTTATGGCCCAAATAATTTATGAGAATTATTTGGGAATTTTTGGAGTGATGGAAATATAGGTTGCTTCACAACCTAGGGCAGATAGGGTTATTCCTTTAATAGGAAAGGAATATCCCCAATAAAAATAATATTGGGATTTGGTCTAGGATGAAAATGGAAAGGTCTAGGGAAGTATTTGGGTATGACAAGCCACTCTGGAAGCAAAGAAGAGGTCATCTTCTTCCGTTTCCAGACCACAAAGCCACGGAAAAAGAAAACTTAGGCAAAAATCCCATAAAACAAAAGAAAAATAAAGGGCCAAAAATCAGGCTGTGACATGATTGACTTGCCTCATTTCCTTTTGTAGCCAATGTCAACACTTTAATTGGCTCTTTTTCATTTGAGATCATATCTGAAGTGGCACTCTTACGACCGTCTCTTTTGACGCGGTAAACTTGCTCAACCAGCTCCTTATTCTTCCTTGTGCTCCAGACCGATTCTTTTTTGAAACGGTCTTGAACATATGACTGCTCATTGAACGTTGGTCTTCTTGGAGCTGCATAATACTGGCGAGATGGTTTATAATAATATGGAGAATGTGCCCTTGTATCATACTTGTCCCATGATGGATATGGATTTACGTGTGCACAGAGAGGCATCCACGACATTGGCATTGGCGGCCCAAAATAAGGATATGAACAAGTTGCATTTAAATTCTCTTCTTGCCAATATCGATCCTTGGATTTGTGCCTAGAGGGTGATCTTGATGCTTTTGCATTAGTTGGCCGATAAGCACTGTTCTCCTCACTTATCTTCTGAGATTTTTCCAATAGTTGCGCGAAAGTGACTTTCGACTTTTTACCTTTGTGCTTACGTCGGCCTTTGATTTCTTTGGTTGTGCTTGCACCGATCTTTGGATTTTCTCGTTGCCCCCCAGTACTTTGCGTCTTTTGTGCAACCTCGATGGAATTTTCGCCCTCAAGAATATTATCATTGTGCTCTTGAACAACTTCCTTACTTGAAAGCTTGATCCCATTACCCACGGGCCTTACCTTCTCGTGTTTAGATGGATTGGTTTGAAGCAGCGGATACAAAAACCGTTTGCCATCAGGACCAATCAGAATAGATTGGCCATCCCTTGGTGTTTCAACAAGTTTCAATCGTCCTTTTTCAATGGCCGATTTAACTATTTGAAGAAACATATTGCAATCCTCAAAACTATGCTTGAACGAATCATGCAACTTACAATACATTCGTCCTCGGATAGATGTTTTTTCATGGTGATCAAGAACTCTAATGTAATTATTTTTCAGCAACAAATCAAATATTTGATCACACATACTTGAACTGAAGGGATGCTTCTCATTTTCTAGCCGATCTTGGTGTGAGAACGACTTTCCAGGTAAGCAAACGAATGGTTTAGAATACCCCCATTCGGCTATGAATTGTGTTTTGCATTCTATCTCCGATGTCTTTGGATAAGATATTATACTAGCATCAGTTTTCTCAATATTTAACCTTGGCTTTAAAATTCTGAAATGAAAATAGTTAGAACACATATGTCTCAATTGAGACCAAGTGTAAGCCAAGTAAGAAACAAGCAAACCTACCCAATTATATATGAACTTTTAATAAAGCAATGGGGAAAACTTTGGCTGCAATAATACATCACAATCAGTCTTTATAAATGGCACAATGTGTTGACCGATATGCTTTGCAACGATTTTATTGCTAACAAATAAATTACCCTTCTTCATTGGTCTTTCAAGATTTCTTATGAGAATTTTTATAACAGAAGCATCAACAATAAAGTTGCGACCAAATCGGAAGATAGGTAAATTACTTGCTAGACATACCTCTTCGAATACGTTGGGAGAGCATGATGGTTGTGTTACTTGAATGATATCTTGTTCCCATTTCGAATAGCTCACCAGCGCCTTGTCATCCTCTTTTTCTAGAATAGATTCGGCATACGTAATATTTGATTCGGTCTTTTCAATAATCGAATTAACTTTGTTTTCCGAATCACCACTCCTTTTGATAATTCTACCCACACCCAATGCTTTCTCTTTTTGACATAATCTAGCTTGTATTGCAACAGAATTAATAGACTTTCCCTCTTTTATTAATTCATGTAGAACAACATTGCATTCGTCCCAAAAAGACGTAAGGTTTTTCTTAATGAGCCAATCTGGATAGAATTGCCCCCGACACTTTTAGACTCTTTCGGTAACGAGATGTCGCCGAAATTCTATAATTGTGCAGGGAAAACATTGCATGCTACGATACTAGGTGAAGACACATGGGATCCTATAGAATTTTCACTTATTCGGCTATTAGCGTGAAGGTGCGAAGCCAAATTATGAATACCTATAGTTGCATATGGTGCCAAAACATTAGTAGCATGAAGTGTAGCATATGATGGTTGAGGGTAATTGGCCGGATAACTAGTAGTAGCATGGCCAATTCCCCTATCCACCGGCATGTTTGGATTAACATATTGTAAGTTAGTTGCCGATGAATAAAAAGGTGAAACACTTTGTTGCATACTATCGGAAGTTCCTATGTGAGGTGTTTCAACTTGATTAACCAAACTCATCATGTTGTTCATCGACATATGGATTTCTAGGGTTGCCGATGCATGGGAGTTGGAATACATATGTTGCATGTTGCTAAAATTATACGAGGTAGAAGCATGAATATTTTGTTGCATCGACTCTTGCACATAATTAGATGCATGACTGATAAAATCTAGGGCTAGCCGATATATTATGCTCATTAGATGATCTAGCAACAACATATGCATTATTTGCATCTATATATGTGAATTGGGTATTCATATTAACTTTGTAGATTGCAAACCCTAGATGACAATCTCTTTGTAGCAAGAACAAGCCAGAGACCGTTCAAAGCTTCGTCCCCAGCGGAGTTGCCAAAAAGTGTGTTCACACACGAACACGTCACCGTGTACCCTCGACGCCGGGGGTGATGCATCGCAGCTCACGTCGAAGGAGATCCGTCCGGAAGCGCGGTACGCAAGCAATCTAGCGGGCGCTTTTGAGGACCCGAAACCGCACACGCCCGGGAGGGACCCCGTCAGGGCGCGCAGCGGCTATGGGCTGCCCTAGGTCGACTTGATCGCCCCTAGGGCCTCGAGGTTCGCCTCCCTGCAATGAAAAAGAACGAACAAAGAACGAGGAAGAAGAAGAACAAGGGAGAAGGTAAAAGTAAAGGTAAATGATGTAGGTAGATTTGTTTGATTGTGTGTTGTTCAATCGGCCGTCACCTCTTATCTATATAAGAGGCGAATGGACTTTCTGCACAAGAAAATGACTTGCATTGCCGTCCAAATCATCAAAATCTAACCAAACTCGGACTTCTCACGACCTCCGGCCCGGACGGCTCTAGGCCCGGATGATCCGATCTAGCCCAGTTTTCTAACAGCAGCTCGCTGTTTTGGCTATAAAATCCACATATGACATCGGATTTGAAAGTTTTTTTCTATCAGAATCAACCGCCTCGACGAGATGCACACCTTTCATATTGAAAACATTTCGATCTGAGGCCATCTCGAGGGTGTTTCGGGCTGTTTTCTAAAGTATGTAGCAGAAAAAGCTGTCCGGACGTCCGGACTTTCACCCGGATTGTCCGGCCCCCACCCGGATCATCCGGGATTGGACCCAGATCATCCGGCTTCATCATAAGCCTTCTGTTGTTTTCGGTGCTTCAATTTCCCGGATGATCCGGACCCCCGCCCGGATGACCCGGTCAAACATTGTTGCAGCACACGGTTTGGTCTGTAACTCTTGCATATGACCTCGGATGGGGACAATTCTTATATCAAAATCATTCATTTCGACGCGACGAAGAACTTTGTTGTTTTAGCTTTTTCCATCAGAGGCCATCTTGTGGGCCTAACCAACCGAATAGTATTCTGAATATAAAATCTCAGTACTTCGAATACAACTTCGGCCTTAGAGATGAGATCAGATGGCTATGGCCCAAATATCAAAGTTTCTTATTTTGACGATACGGAACTTTCTTACTTTGAGCACTTTTCCATTTGAGGCCCTCTTAATTACGTCTTCACCATGCCAAAATCTGATGTCAACAAAAAGAAAAAAATTGTGAATTAAAAGATGTTTAAACATTTTCGCAAAAAGTTCACGAATTTTTATAAAAAAGTTCATCGAATTTTAAAGAAACTTAATGGATTTTTTAAATGAACGAATATGTAAAAAGTCATCAATTTTTTTTTAAAAAATCATCGATGCAGAAAAAGTTCATCAATTTTGAAAGAGTTAATCAAATTAGAAAAAAGTCCATCGAATTGATTACAAAACTTCATAAATTTTGAGAAAATAATTCATCAATTTGAAGAAAAAGTTTGCGAATTTGAAAAAAATCATCGAACCAAGAAAAAAAAGGAGTAACAAAAAAAAGGAAAACAGAAAGAAGAAAAAAATAAAAAGGAATGAAGAAGGAAGAAAAGAAGGAAAACGATGTAAGTTATCAGATTGCGCTAGGTGGCGTGGTTGTTAGTACAGCGTACCTGGATGCGCGAGCTCGCTGGTTTGCTTCACCACGGGCAGGCTTCTTTTGCATCGCTAAAAGAAAAAAAAGGATAGATGGCATGATCTAGCGCAGAGGTTGTATGTGCGCCCGTATATAAAATGCATACTAACGGGTGCCGGAAGCGCTAAATAGGAAACGCCGGCCCCTATTCGGTGCTTCAGGCACTCCTTGCCGCCCATGGGCCAATGCTGCTGGGCCTGCCCACGTAGATTTCGCATTTTATTTATCCCGCATTCGCTCGATCTCATTTGATAAAAAGGAAAATTTTCACCAAAACAAATCCTGAATTTAAAAATGATCACGACTTTTGAAAAAAGTTCATGAATCTAAAAAATCATCGATTTGACAAAAGATAATTGAAGTTTTTTTAAAAAAATTCTTCGACTTTGAAAAAATAATCATCGAATTTGGGAAAAAAATTATAAATTTTTTTAAAAATTATTGGTTGTAAAAATGTTACTTGAAAGTTTAAAAAATCATGGGTTTTAAAGAAAACTCCGCAAAACTTCAATAATTTGAAAAAAAAGTCCATCAAAATTTAAAAAAAGTTCTTCAAATTGGAAAAACACTTCATCAAATTCAATAAAAAAGGTAATCAATTTTGAGAATGAATTTCATCGATTTAAAGAAAAAGTTCAAGCATTTGGAAAAAAATCGAAAAAATGAAAAAGAAAAGAAGAAAAAAGGGAAGCAGAAAGAAGAAAGAAGAAAAAAAGAAGGAAAAATATGTTAGTTATCAGATTGGGCTAGGTGGTGAGGTTGTTACTGTAGCATACCTCGATGCGGGAGGTCGGTAGTTCAATTCACCATGGGTGTTTTTTTTTTGCGTTTTGAAAAATAGAAAAAGGATATATGCGCCGGCCCAACGTGGAGGGTATGTACGTCGGTCTGCAAAATGCATACTAACGGTCGCCTGAAGCACCGCATAGGAAACGCCGTAAGCACTGTCCCCCGCGTGAGTTACGTCTTGGTACGGTCGTCAAATAGATCTCACGAGCTGTTCACCCCTAGTAGTGTTAGCACATTAAGCCCCATGTCTAGGTTCACTACAGGCACAACACGTTAGGTAGCATTTGGAAGCCCCTTTCCAGGTCGCCCCATTTTTGCCGCTGTGGGCGACGACTGTGGGCGCGACTATGTTTGTCTCTCGCTGCGAGGTAGTAGCTGGCCTCGGCTCAGGTAGCCGGTTAGTGGGATGGCCCAGTACATTTTGTTAGGCTAGCGCCATGATAATATCATGTATGTTTTTCTTTTGTTTATATTTTAAATATTTTGATTAAATGTGCTTCATTAAATTTCAAAAATAAACACAATTTTTATACATACATTCCAAAACTGAAGTTGGATTAAAAAATTTTAAAACATCATGATTGTGGAAAATATTAATGCAGTGTAAAAAAATGTTACCGTAGTTCAAAACAATGTTACAGTTAAAGAATATGTTTGTATCAATAACAAAAAAACATGTGTTTCAAGAAATAGACGATACTATAAAAACATTAATCATGTATCTATTTTTTTGATACATTTAAAAATATATTCAATAAATGTACAACTTGCAATAAAAAAGGTAGACATTAAAACGTATATTGAAATAAATGTTAATTATGTATTAAAATATCAAATGTGTATACAAAATGTTAATAATTTATATGAAAAAATGTAAAACATAGATGAAAAAATAGACATCAAAGCATATATTTGAAAAAATGTTAAACGTGTATACAAAATTTATTTTGATGTATAGAAAAAAATGTATAACATGAATGAAATAATCAATATTAAGACATATATTAATTTTTACATATGGTTAAGCATGTATAGAAAATGTCCCTGATATATACGGAAAATATACATTGTGCGTGTAAGAAAGTTGAAATGTGCTGAGAAAAGAAAAACGAAAAAAAGAAGAAAAATGGTAAGAAACATGATGAAAGAAAGAAAAAATAAACCAAAAAAAGGAAAAAAAAGGAAACCATAAAACCAAAAAACAAGAAACCCACCAAAGAAAACCCAAGAAATTTTTTGCTATAGCCGTAAGAAACATAATACTACTGTGTTGGGCCGACACGATAGCACCAGCGCATAGGTGATTTCTAATAAGAAACAAGTACGAGCGAGACAGAGCATTTGCGGATGTTGCCGCCGCTCACCATTGAGCCCATATCAGGACCAGGCTTAGTATAGACTAGAAGGGTTGGGCGCGCTTTGTTGCCCTGTTGATGTTATTGGATTTTTTTTATTTATTTACTCCATCTATTTCGAAATATAAGGGGTATTAGTTTTTTTTGAAAAGTCAAACCATTTAAATTTGACCACATTTGTGTAGAAATATATCAATATCCATAATATCAAATCTGGGTTTTAGATTCATCATGAAATGAATTTTCATATTTTATTTATCTAATGTTGTGGACGTCGATCGTTTTGGCTCTGAACTTGGTGTAAATTAAAGAAATTTGACTTTTCAATAAACTAATACACCTTATATTTTGGAACGAAGTGAGTATTTGATTTGGTTAGTGGGGAAGATGATGGAGTGTGTTTTCTTTTTTATTCATATAACGCGATGTTTTGGTAGGCCTTTCGTGGTGTGATTTTGTGTTGTCTGCTAATCAACTCATACTTATGTGGGGAAATTTTCCACGGTGGTGGTTGCATGTACTATATTGGTGCTAAAGTATCAGATGTTTAGTTTTTCTTTTTTCTAGGTGATGAGAGGGCACGCGGGGTTGATATGTTTCTATAGGCCGGCTGCTTTCGATTGATTTGAAAATTATTGACCTAGTCAAAATCATGAATCAAATCCAATTGAATTTCTCAATGCAATGAGAGAGCTCCAAAGTTAGAGAGCATAGTGAATTAAAAGAATTGTGTGAGAGATTGTTGACCTGGTCAAAATCGATGACCCAATTCCGAATTGGTGACCTCAATTAAATGAGAGTCCTTCATTCCTAGGGAGCTTAGTGATATAGTATATTCCCCTCGATCGAAGACCAAAATGAGAAAGGTTGAAAGTGCAATCATGCCCTTAATCATATTTTCATATTATAGACAACATACATATAGGGAACTAATCATCTTTGTCAGGTGCATCTCAGGTTTACTTCTCAAAAGATTATAATGTGGATCATGACTGGCATATTCAAGATACTCAAAGCATGGAGAAACAAGACAAAAAGCTCTAGCTCTTTCTTGGTTTTATTTTTGAGTATAGGGATCCCGACTATTAAGAGGAGATCACTGATTCTCGCAAAAGACTTTCTCAAAATCTAGGAAATCTCTTGGAGAAGTTCTTACCTTAACTGTGATGTTGGACCCTGCCTTGTCCAGACGTCCGAAGGTTTCCGGACGACCGACGCGTCACAGTTCTCCGGCTGGCCGTTTTCTTCGGATATCGGGTGCCACGTTACAGAAAGAAAATCCCGGAATTCTGGTCTTTCCAGACGACCGGCTTCCGAACGTCCGGTGATAACCGGAAATCCGATGCCACTTCACACAGCCGAAATAACGGATTTCCGGTCCACTCCGGACGATCGTGCTCCGGACGCCCGACGTTCTTCGGACGACCGCACCCTATGATCCAGTTCCCACTACTGGTGCGCTAAACCACTCCAATATCCAGTGGCCGGACGATCGTCTCCGGTCGGACGTCCGGTCCTTCCTTTCTATCCAGATGTCCGGTATACTTCGGACGTTCGGTGTTGGGGATATAACTAATAGGTATGACACACCCAGGAGGGGCCGGGTTATACCTATGACGATTCATGATGTGAAGTCCATGAAGATATTGAAGACGGCGGTTCCTGGGCGGGTCATACCTAATAGTTATATCTCCACGATTAGGCCCCAGGTTGATTTGAACTGGTTCATGTCAATCTTCAACACTTAGAAAAAAATCTTCCCTTCTTCATTTGTGCGAGAACTCATAACCCGCTATGACATCATCTCCTGGGCTTGCGGTAACGCTCCATGACGTCACATGTCATCAATTTGCACAATATCCAATATATCTTAACATATCCTTATCTTTAATGGTTGTCCCAAGAATCGAGGCGCTCGAGCAGCTGGATAACCATATTTTTGCCTCCTTGTTTTGTGCGCCCACCTGTTAACCTTTTCCTTATAAATAGGGTCAACCTCTTCTCATTCTCCCCCCTTTCCTTCTCGTCTTCCTCCTCTCGCGACTCATCTACCACTTGAGCTCCGCCGCCGCCGTGAAGCACACCGTCCTCCTCGTCCTCGGCCGATGCATCAACCTAAACCTGGGCAAACGTCGGGCCGGGCCAGGCTTGTAAAAGCCCGACCTTCATTTCTCAAGCCCGAGCCCGGCCCGAAGCCCGAAATACTCCATATTTTCAAGCCCAAGCCCGGCCCTAAGTCAAGTCCGAAGCCCGAAAGCCCGACCCGAATGCTATTTTCTAGTACGTGCACGTGTAAGCCCGGCCCGAAGCCCGAAAGCCCAGCCCGAAATACGGGAAAATTGAAGCCCGAGCCCGGCCCGAACTATCTTTCGGGCTGCAAAACAAAGCCCGAGCCCGGCCCGAATGTCAAGCCCGGCCTGGCCCGGCCCGAGTTTTTTGGGCCGGGCTCGGGCCGGGTCGTCGGGCCGGGCTGCCCATGCCCGGGTTTACATCAACCTGAACGGGACCAAAGAACGCCGGCACTCCACCGCAGTTCGCCTGCTTCTATAAGCATTCCTCCTCTTATGCTCTAGATCGCATTAGGGTTTCTGTAGTTCTTCGAGTTCTTCGTAGTTCTTCGTCGTTCTTGTAGATAGCCCTTGCTTTGGATCTAAATACGTCTTTTAGGATGCGCGGAACCTGTTTCCATTCCTTTAGTTACCTCAAAATTTGCTTCATATATGTATAAATCTCGCCCTTGTGCTAGTACCTCTGCTGCTACCATGCTTTTAGGTTTTAATTTATTTTCTTTTTCTGAACTGTCACTGATGCAAAAGTATAGCTTCAGTCTGCGAAACCTGTTTGTCCAGTACTTAGCAAAATTTTCTCCCTGATACATACCAATCTGGTCATGGCGGCTTACACCACTAGCTGTAGCTAGATTCAACACATTAGCAAGCTTCACTCTTGATGGATATTGATCTGTTTATGGCGGCTTACATAACTCGTTGTACCGCCATGTAACCCAGCATCGAACCAATTCAATGCCAGTTAAGTCATTTCCCAATAGAGCCTTGACCTTGGCAATGGTGGGGGCGAGTTTTTTGCATTCAGCGGCTATTAGCTTGTTAGGGAGAGGATGTTTTGAGTCAAGACGCAGGGCGCGAAAGCCGGGCGGTCGATTCTTGTCAGCCGGAGAAGTATCCTTGCAATAGAACCATGTATGATTCCAATCCTTCGGATGACTCGGCAGGCGGGCATAAGGGAAGATAGCATCTCTGCTTCGCTTAATTGAGATTCCACCAAGTTCCAGGCTGGGTCCATTTGAGTACTCATTTTGGCGGTTCAAATAAAAGTATTCTCTGAACAGCTCCACACTGGGCTCCTCTTGAAGGTACACCTCACAGAAAACTTGGAAATTGCATATGTTTGACACAGAATTGGATCCGATGTCTTGAGGATGAAGATTAAAAAAGTGTAGAACGTCCCGAAAGAATTTAGAGCCGAGCGGTGAGAAGCCCCGGTTTATGTGATCAGTAAAGACAATGACTTCATCATCCTTTGGCTAAGCTTTCTCCTCTTCTGGCTTGGGGGCGCCATAATGCATGACAATCTTCTTTGGCAAATAGCCGGTTTTCACAAAGTCCTGGAGTGTGTTCTCAGTAACAATGGAAGGAACCCAGTTACAGGAAGTGGCTATCTTCGGGGCCATTGTGAAGAAAGAAGCCTAAAAATAAAAAAGAACAAGTTTGCCGGTTTAAATTAAGCTGGAGGAAAAGCGTTGCAATACATATTCAGAATGGCGGCTTAAAAAGGGGCCTAATAGTATATGACTAGCTATAGCGAGCTATGTAAGCCACCGTGAACAGATCGATATCCATCAAGAGTGAAGCTTGCTAATGTGTTGAATCTAGCTACATCTAGTGGTGTAAGCCGCCATGACCAGATTGGTATGTATCAGGGAGAAAATTTTGCTAAGTACTGGACAAACAAGTTTCGCAGACTGAAGCTATACTTTTGGATCAGTGGCAGTTCAGAAAAAGAAAATAAATTAAAACCTAAAAGCATGGTAGCAGCAGAGGAACTAGCACAAGGGCGAGATTTATACATCTATGAAGCAAATTTTGAGGTAACTAAAGGAATGGAAACATGTTCCGCGCGTCCTAAAAGACGTATTCAGATCCAAAGCAAGGGCTATCTAGAAGAACGACGAAGAACTACGAGAACTCGAAGAACTACAGAAACCCTAATGCGATCTGGAGCATAAGAGGAGGAATGCTTACAGAAGCAGGTAAACTGTCGTGGATCACCGATGTTCTCTGGTCCCGTTCAGGTTGATGCAGCGGCCGAGGACGAGGAGGATGGTGGGCTTCATGGTGGCGGTGGAGCTCAACTGGTAGATGAGTCGCGAGAGGAGGAAGACGAGAAGGAAAGGGGGGAGAATGAGAAGAGGCTGTTCGACCCTATTTATAAGGTAAAGGTTAACAGGTGGGCGCGAAAAACGAGGAGGCCAAAACATGGTTATCCAGCTGCTCGGGCGCCTCGATTCTCAGGACGGCCATTAAAGATAAGGATCTGTTAAGATATATTGGATGTTGTGAAAATTGATGACAGGTGACGTCATGGAGGGTTACCGCAAGCCAAGGAGATGATGTCATAGCGGGTTATGAGTTCTCACACAAATGAAGAAGGGAAGATTTTTTCTAAGTGTTGAAGATTGACATGAACCAGTTAAAATTAACCTGGGGCCTAATGTTGGGGATATAACTATTAGGTATGACCCGCCCAGGAGGGGCCGGGTTATACCTATGACGATTCATGATGTGAAGCCCATGAAGATATTGAAGACGACGGTTCATAGGCAAGGGACCAAGGGCGACTTAAGGCCCGTAGGAGTAATCTGCCATATGTGTAAGACTTGTATTGTAAGGCATATATCATTAGTCACCGAGCCGGACACGTTGTTTATGAGCCAGCGGGGACTTAGTGAGCCGCTGGGCATCAACCTGTGTATATAAAGGGACGACCCGACGGTGGTTCAGGGCAAGAAACAAGAGATCGAAAGCTAGGTCAAGCGTATTCGCTCCCTGGTAATCGAGACATAAGCAATACCACCTCAAACTGGATTAGGCCTTTACCTTCACCGCAAGGGGCCGGACCAGTATAAACTCCTATGTCCTTTGTCCCGTTTAACCCCTTTAATCTAACCTAGTTGTGATGGCTCCACGACTAAGTCCTTTCACGAGGACATCTGCCATGACTATTCCACGACATTCGGCGTCTGCACAACTTAAGTGACCTCCAACGACCACTTTTACACTATGACTATAAATATCCTTCTTCCATCTCGAGTGAGGGTTGTCCAATACAGTGAAAAGATTCCAAGAACACCATTCTCTCTTACTCTCTCTTGCTTTCACCAATTCCTAGATCCCGAGTGCATTTGTGAGGATTCTTGAGTGTTATTCCAATCAAAAGATAGATCGTCCCTGTCCCCTCCTCTCAACCAAAGGAATTCATGATTTGAGCAAGTTTTGAGCGCTTACCTTGATCTTGTTACTCTTGGAGGTTGGAGACTCCTAGGCGGTAGGAGTTCTTGGATGAGGAATCAAACCATTGTGATTATCCCCTGGAAAGTTTGTGAGGGTTTGGAGACCACCCCAAGGTATACCACTAGTGGTTGAGAATCGCCTTCGTGGTGATATCTCAAAGAGAGAATAGGGCGAGCCTTCGTGGTGTTGGCGTGCCTTCGTGGTAACATCCACCTCTCTAAATGGTGACGTAGCTTCCCTCCAATGAAGTGAACATTGACATAGATCATTGTCTCTCGGAGTTGTGGTTATTCCTAACCCTATCTCCCTACTTGTGGTTACTTGTCTCTTTGTCTTTACTTGTTCCACATTGTGCTTACTTATTCATATTCTTGTAATACTTGCCCACCTTGCTTACCTCATTGTATCATCTTTGCAATTGTTAGGCCCACCTTCATATTCCACATTATAGCCTAAAATTGCTAAGTAAGAATTAAAATTTGGAATTGTACCTATTCACCACCTCTAGGTCCATCTCGATCCTTTCAATTGGTACCAGAGCCTCATGCTCTATTCTTGTGGCTTAACCTCCCTAGAGCGAAATGAACCTCGATGGGACTCCCCTTGTTGTAGATCCGAAGGAGAAGGGCACAGCTTCTTCGGAAGTCAAGTCCTTCACTTCCGAGGATCTGGAACAGGCCCTTGCTAAGCAAAAGGAGGAGCATGATTCTTCTCTTGAGGCCTTGGCCCAAATGAGGTTAGCCGCATTAACCACGATTCTCGCACCACTTGCCAATCCAAGTGGTGCGTCCTTGAGGCCAACTGCGCCTACTCCTTCACTTGGCCAACAACCTCCTAGTAATGATCAGTTTAGTGTTCCATGGCTTTATGCAGGATCTCAAGTTGAGAAACCTAAGTATAACCCTAGGGCAAAACTCCCTTTTCTTGATGACAATTCCTATTTTGCTTTGTGGAGAGTTGGTATGCAGCACCATCTTAGGTATACCAATGATGAAATGTTGGACATATTGGAGCATGGCTACAACCTAGTCGACCTAAATAATCTCACTCCAAGAGAAACATATGACAAGCATCTCAACGACACCGCAATAATGTGCATAAGGAAAGGAATAAATGATAAGCAAAGGAGACCTTACATACACATCACAAGTGTCAAGGAGTTATGGGATAGTAATATAGCATTGTGAGGACCAAGACCGGTACCTCCACTCTCCGGCTAGCTCAATATGAAATTTCCAAGGGTCAATTGCAAAAACTTTTGTATGGAGAAAACTGAATCCCCCAAGCAGCTCCTTGAGCGTCTCATGACCCTCTCCGCTGACATAGAATCTTCTAATTGTGACAAGACACAAGATGGATTCAACTTGACTAAGCGATTTCTCGTGGACAAATTACTTCATGCTCTTGCTCTATATCATCACCAAATGGTGTGGGACATAAGGCAACATCATGGATTCAATGAAATGACTCCGTATGACATCGTATCCACTTTTCAACTATTCAAAGAATCCAAGGAAAATGCTACAAAAAATCTTGCCATGCATGGTACCTCAACATCAAAGATCAATCTTGCTTTGAAGGCCAAGCATGTATGTGTGGAAGAGCAAAGTGAAGAAGAAGATGATGAAAGATGGTGATGAGATTGACTCCGATGAGAGCCCTTCGTATGAAGACATTTCCCTCTTTGTCAAGAAGTTTAGCGCGGGAAAATTCAAAGGAAGATTCTAGAAGAAGAAAGTGAGAAAGTGCTACAACTGTGAAGAAACCAACCACTTCTCCAACTGTTACCCTTATGAGAAGAGAGAAGATAAACCAAGGTTTTCCAAGACCTTTCCTAAGAAGAAGCTGCCAAATCCCATGAACTCCAAGTTCAAGAAGAAAGATGGGAAGGCAATGGTTGCTCAAGAAGAATCCGACCCGAATGATGTTGGTGGTGTTGCTGGAGTAGCTCAAGATTCTCCAAACACCTTGAGGCTAGTCAACAAGAGTGGTGATGTTGTCACCTACAACTACATGAAAGACTACAAGGGCAACACTCACAAGTGCTTAATGGCAAAGGCCATGGTAGAAGATGGAGAGAACCAAAACTCTCCTGACAAGGTCAAGGTAACCCCATGTTCAAATCCTCCTCTTTTCACTCCATCTACTCACTACTGCAAGATGGTCCAAACGCGATAGTCCAATAAGAGACCCTTCGACGAAAATGTGTGTGATGCATTAATCGCAAACAGTGGTGTAAGAAAATCGTCAAAAATGAGACGAACTGTTTGCGATGGCGCATACATCAAACACGGTTGAGATCAGAGTCGCGTGTGGGATGCGTGGCATATGTTTAATCCATACAAACTGTTTGCGATGATCCAGAACAACAGAAATAGACATCTAGATGAGGGTGTGTGCGATATACGGCATACATTTCACTAGGATCAAGTGTGTGTGATTAGGAAACACAATAGAAATGGTCAGCCAGATCAAGGTGTGTGCGATGGGGGGCATACAATTCACTCAGATGAACTGTTTGCGATGAGCCAAGACAACGGAAACAACTCAACTGAACAAGATGGGGGGATGTATATCACTGAGAGATGTTGGTAGATAATAGAAGAGGATAAAAAATCATTAGATGTTGGTAGATAAGAGTAA
Source organism: Triticum dicoccoides (assembly GCF_002162155.2). Classification (NCBI taxonomy): domain Eukaryota; kingdom Viridiplantae; phylum Streptophyta; class Magnoliopsida; order Poales; family Poaceae; genus Triticum; species Triticum dicoccoides. The sequence goes on along the minus strand of NC_041393.1, from coordinate 557,929,523 downwards.
TCCGAAATGTGTGTGAAGACCAATAATAACACATATGATTGCTACTAATAAGCCATGTGATTTGCTCTTTCTACAGAAGAACAACATATATATAACTGAAATAAACATCCAATTACATAAGTGACTATACAGATAATTCTCACACACCTCAATAAACAATTGCATGCATTCTAAACTAGGGGAAAGGATCATCTAGTCATCTACTTCTTGTGACGCTCCCGCCACTGCTCTGTGGCTCGATCCCTCGTCTGGGAAGGACAAAGACACTTCCTCATGTCAATGATCCGCCTATATATCTCGTAGCTTGTGTATGTATCCTTGGCCGCGTACTTGACGTGTTCTTCATCCAGTCTCTGATGCCAGGCATTGTGCCAGGCGTTCTTGTCCTTCTTGCTCTCATCCTTCATCTTCATATAGTAGGGGTCGATGATGGCCGAGGCAAGGTCAACCAGGGAGTTCTGTTTGTTGTTGGTGCTGCCCTAGACCTTGTAGTGGTCAAGGATGTTGACAAGATTCTGGCAGGTCAAGCCCGAAACCTTGAGCGCTTTTAGATCGTTGGTGGTATCCACCGTAGCGAAACTGTAGTCGGAGCTGTTGACAAACCTGGAGAAATGCTCGCAAGGCCTTGTGGCCAGGTTGTAGTGGTAGACGAGGACGTTATGTTGCACACATAACTGGGCGATGATAACCTTCTGATCTTGCCCAACACAACTGCTGGTGAACTCGAGGTCGAAGCCAACCACTTGGTACTTGTCCTCAGCAAGCAACTGCTCGACAGTTTGGATGGAACTCTCCACCGAGACTGGCTTGTTCATGTACACCACCGAGAGGTCCTCCCCCCTCACATGGGTGTCCACTACATGATGCGTGGTGAGATGCCCCCCGTTGTCATTGTCGGCCGCTAGGAGCGCCATTGGAGCCACGGGTGTCGGTGTCAAAACCGGCGGATCTCGGGTAGGGGGTCCCGAACTGTGCGTATAAGGCTAATGGTAACAAGAGACTGAGGACACGATGTTTACCCAGGTGCGGGCCCTCTTGATGGAGGTAATACCCTACTTCCTGCTTGATTGATCTTGATGATATGAGTATTACAAGAGTTGATCTACCACGAGATCGTAGAGGCTAAACCCTAGAAGCTGGCCTATGATTATGATTGTCTGTTGTCCTACGGACTAAAACCCTCCGGTTTATATAGACACCGGAGGGGGCTAGGGTTACACAGAGTCGGTTACAGAGAAGGAGATCTATTATACGGATCGCCAAGCTTGCCTTCCACGCAAAGGAGAGTCCCATCCGGACACGGGACGGAGTCTTCAATCTTGTATCTTCATAGTCCAACAGTCCGGCCACATCATATAGTCTGGCTGTCCGGATACCCCCTTATCCAGGACTCCCTCAGTAGCCCTTGAACCAGGCTTCAATGACGATGAGTCCGGTGCGCAGATTTTCTTTGACATTGCAAGGCGGGTTCCATCTTTGAATACTTCAATATAAATTCCGAACACAAGGACCGTGTCCGGCTCTGCAAAACAAGTTCCACATACCACCGTAGAGAGAATAATAATCCACAAATCTAATGTGCTAACAATTCTTCGAAACGTGACATCACGCCATGTTCCGGTTTTTATTCGAACCATTTTTTATAACCAGCTACCGCACATATTACGAGGTGGTTCCTTTGGCACGTCTTGTCGAAGCAGAGATCGTGTCCCTCTTATCATGGGATCCTCATCAATACAGGTATGGGTAATCCAACCACGCCTGTTGGCATGACTCCGTGTTTTTAGGCAAGTCCCGAATGGTTATGCTGGGGACACTTGATATTCTCCCCCTTTATAGTGGGGTCGAGGCCTATCCCTCTATCTCCACGCTTGCGCCTTCCCGCACTTCGAGTCCCAACACCCAAAGCTCAAGCTTAAGCACTCCGGATCTTCGATCATGTTCGGATCTGACCTTCAAGGCCGGTGGATGGCAGAGGAGGACATTGCGAAGCTTAGGAAGGCCGGGTATCTGACCGATGATGTCAAGCACAGGCTTCCCGTCGCAGGGCAGGTCATCCCTACTCCCGAACCCAATGAGAGTGTTGTATTTGTCTCTCACTTCCTCCGAGGCTTGGGTTTTACTCTTGATCCCTTCGTGAGGGGCTCATGTTCTATTACGGGCTAGATTTTCACGATCTAGCTCCGGATTCCATCCTCCACATCTCGTCGTTTATCGTCGTGTGCGAAGCCTTCCACCACATCACCCCCCACTTCGGCATATGGCTCAAGACCTTCAATGTGAAGCCGAAGGAGATTGAGGGGTGACACGCAGAGTGCGGGGGCGCTGCAATAAGCATAAACACCGATGTTCCATGGCCAGAAGGTTCTTTCCCGGAGGTGTCCGATCTGTGGCAACGGAGGTTGTTTTACATCACAGCTCCCTGAGGCACAAGGTGGGCGGCCGCCCCCGCCTTCTGCCTGGGCCCTTCGCCTCAACTGGCGTCGTGGGCCAACGTGGGACTGCACTTGGGGCTTGCTAACGATGTACCAACGTTGCAGAGCCGTATTCGGGAGCTTCTTGAGAGGGATATCAGTCTTGTCAAAATAATCCAGGTAATTCTAGTTCGGCGGGTCCTACCGTGCAAATGACGTCCTCTCCGGATGTGGGAGTTCAATCCGGAGGGTCCGCGAACCATTCAACACTTCTTCGGTATGACGCCCGAAGGGATGTATAAGTTGTTCTTCGGGCCACGAGTAAAGTGTCCGGACACCATCGAAGATGCGGGCCTGAGCTGCAACCGCCCAGATACCCAAGTAAGTAACCCTATAACCGAACACTTCGTTTGTATTTATCATAACATTAGTCTGAAAAAGCTGTCCGCAGCCAGGATTGGCTTAGCAAGGCGGAGAGAATCAGGTGTCCGGCCCCACTTCCCGAAGGCCCGCCCGGTCCGACAATAGCCAGGATGCTTGAGCGGGCGTTAAGCCAAGTGCCATCGGGGAAAGATGAAGGGAAGAGTGAGCTTCATACATTGGTCATCCAAACCGGGGGGGGGGGAGGGGGATTAATGTCTCCACGAAGGAGGATAATCGGGGAGGTGAATCCAAGAATTCCTCCCCCCGCGGGAAGAAAAGGGCTTCCTCCGAAGACTTAGAGACGGAGGCGCCTAAGCAAGGGAAGAAAACTTCACCAGAGGGCCCAACCCCGAAGGGAGTCCTCACCGCATCATGCCCGCGAACGGGCCAGCCCTCCACCAAGCTGTGAGTTGATAAGCCAGAAACTTATCGCTTTTTCCTCTGAGAGTAATAACCAGGACCTATTTTTTGCAGTCCGGCTAGCAGTTCGTCTCAACAGGGTTCATCCTCGGGGGATCTTCTTTCGGAGATGATGGAGAGTGTGTTGGGGAACGTAGCAGAAATTCAAAAAAATTCCTACGTGTCACCAAGATCTATCCATGGAGAAACCAGCAACGAGGGGAAGGAGAGTGCATCTACATACCCTTGTAGATCGCTAAGCGGAAGCGTTCAAGAGAACGGGGTTGAAGGAGTCGTACTTGTCGTGATCCAAATCACCGGAGATCCTAGTGCCGAACGGACGGCACCTCCGCGTTCAACACACGTACAGCCCGGCGACGTCTCCCATGCCTTGATCCAGCAAGGAGAGAGGGAGAGGTTGAGGAAGACTCTATCCAGCAGCAGCACAACGGTGTGGTGGTGATGGAGGAGCGTGGCAATCCTGCAGGGCTTCTCCAAGCACCGCGGGAGAGGAGAAGGGAGAGAGGTAGGGCTGCGCCAGGGAGAGGTGAAACTCTTGTGTTCGCAGCCCTCAAGACCTCAACTATATATAGGGGAGAGGGAGGGGGGTGCGCCCCCTCTATGGTTTCCACCCCAAGGGGTGCGGCAACCCCAATCCCATCTAGGGTGGCGGCCAAGGGGGGGAGAGGGGAAACTTGCCCCCCAAGTTAGGTGGGTGCGCCCCCTCCCCTAACCCTAGGCGCCTTGGGCCCTTGTGGGGGGGCGCACCAGCCCACCTAGGGCTGGTCCCCTCCCACACTTGGCCCATGCAGCCCTCCAGGGCCGGTGGCCCCACTTGGTGGACCCCCGGGACCCTCCCGGTGGTCCCGGTACGTTGCCGATAAAACCCAAAACTTTTCCGGTGACCAAAACAGGACTTCCCATATATAAATCTTTACCTCCCGACCATTCCAGAACTCCTCGTGACATCCGGGATTTCATCCGGGACTCCGAACAACATTCGGTAACCACATACAAACTTCCTTTATAACCCTAGCGTCATCGAACCTTAAGTGTGTAGACCCTACGGGTTCGGGAACCATGCAGACATGACCGAGACGTTCTTCGGTCAATAACCAACAGCGGGATTTGGATACCCATGTTGGCTCCCACAAGTTCCACGATGATCTCATCGGATGAACCACGATGTCAAGGACTCAATCGATCCCGTATACAATTCCCTTTGTCTAGCGGTATTGTACTTGCCCGAGATTCGATCGTCGGTATGCCGATACCTTGTTCAATCTCGTTACCGGCAAGTCTCTTTACTCGTTCCGTAACACATCATCCCGTGATCAACCCCTTGGTCACATTGTGCACATTATGATGAGGTCCTACCGAGTGGGCCCAGAGATACCTCTCTGTTTACACGGAGTGACAAATCCCAGTCTCGATTCGTGCCAACCCAACAGACACTTTCGAAGATACCTGTAGTGCACCTTTATAGCCACCCAGTTACGTTGTGACGTTTGGTACACCCAAAGCATTCCTATGGTATCCGGGAGTTGCACAATCTCATGGTCTAAGGAAATGATACTTGACATTAGAAAAGCTTTAGCATACGAACTACACGATCTGTGTGCTAGGCTTAGGATTGGGTCTTGTTCATCACATCGTTCTCCTAATTATGTGATCCCGTTATCAATGACATCCAATGTCCATGGTCAGGAAACCGTGGCCATCTATTGATCAACGAGCTAGTCAACTAGAGGCTTACTAGGGACATGGTGTTGTCTATGTACCCACACATGTATCTGAGTTTCCTATCAATACAATTATAGCATGGATAATAAACGATTATCTTGAACACGGAAATATAATAATAACTTATTTACTATTGCCTCTAGGGCATATTTCCAACAGTCTCCCACTTGCACTAGAGTCAATAATCTAGTTCACATCGCCATGTGATTAACACTGATAGGTCACATCGCCATGTGACCAACATCCAAAGAGTTTACTAGTGTCTAAACTAGTTCACATCATCATGTGATTAAGACTCAACGATTTCAGGGGTTTGATCATGTTTTTCTTGTGAGAGAGGTTTTAGTCAACGGGTCTGCAACATTCAGATCCGTATGTACTTCGCAAATCTCTAGGTCATATTGTAAATGCTGCTTCCACGCTCCACTTGTAGCTATTCCAAATGGTTGCTCAACTATACGTATCTGATTTGCTACTCAGAGTCATTCGGATAGGTGTTAAAGCTTGCATCGACGTAACCCTTTACGCCGAACTCTTTATGACCTCCATAATTGAGAAACATGTCCTTTATTTACTCCAAGGACAATTTTGACCGCTGTCCAATGATCCATTCCTGGATCATTCTTGTACCCCTCTACTAACTCATGGCAAGGCACACTTCCGGTGCGGTACATGGCATAGCATACTATAGAGCCTATGTTTGAAGCATAGGGGACGACCTTCGTCCTTTCTCTCTCTTCTGCCGTGGTCGAGCTTTAACTCTTAACTTCATACCTTATAACTCAGGCAAGAACTCCTTCTTTGACTGATCCATCTTGAACACCTTCAAGATCATGTCAAGGTATGTGCTCATTTGAAAGTACCATTTAGCGGTTTTTGATCTATCCTCATAGAATGTTCAAGCAGCTTAATTCAGGTTTTCTATTGGAAAACACTTTTCAAATAACCCTATTTGCTTACTAGATATTCTACATCATTTCTGATCAACAATATGTCAACAACATATACTTTTCAGAAATTCTATAGTGCTCCCACTCACTTCTTTTGAAATACAAGTTTCTCATAAACTTTGTATAAACCCAAAATCTTTGATCATCTCATCAAAGGGTACATTCCAACTCCGAGATGCTTACTCCAGTCCTTAGAAGGATCGCTGGAGCTAGCATACTTGTTAGCGTCTTTCAGGATTGTCAAAAACCTTCTGGTTGTATCACATACAACCTTTCCTCAAGAAAATTGTCAAGGAAACAATGTTTTGACATCCTATATGCAAGATTTCATAAATAATGCAGTAACTGCTAATCCAATTCCAACAGACTCTTAGCATCACTATGAGTGAGAAAGCCTCACCGTAGTCAACTCCTTGAACTTGTCGGAAAACATCTTTAACGACAAGTCAAGCTTTCTTAATGGTGATACTTACCATCATTGTCTGTCTTCCTTTTAAAATCCATCTTTACCCAACGGCCTTACGACCATCAAGTATTTCTTCCAAAGTCATGGATCCTCTCTCGGATTTTATGGCCTCGAGCCATTCGTCGGAATCTGGGCCCACCATCGCTTCTCCATAGCTCGTAGGTTCATTGTTGTCCAACAACATGACCTCTAAGACAGGATTGCGTACCACTCTGAAGTAGTACGCGTCCTTGTCGACCTACGAGGTTCGGTAGTGACTTGATCCGAAGCATCATGATCACCATCATCAGCTTCCGCTTCAATTGTTGTAGGTGCCACATGAACAACTTCCTGTGCCTTTCTACACACTGGTTGAAGTGATGGTTCAATAACCTCATCAAGTCTCCACCATCCTCCCACTCAATTCTTTCGAGAGAAACTTTTCCTTGAGAAAGGACCCGTTTCTAGAAACAATTACTTTTGCTTCCGGATCTGAGATAGGAGGTATACCCAACTGTTTTGGGTGTCCTATGAAGATGCATTTTTATCCGCTTTGGGTTCGAGCTCATCAACCTGAAACTTTTTCACATAAGCGTCGCAGCCCCAAACTTTTAGGAAACGTCAACTTAGGTTTCTCCAAACCATAGTTCAAACGGTGTCGTCTCAACAGAATTACGTGGTGCCCTATTAAAGTGAGTGCGGTTGTCTCTAATGCCTAACCCATGAACGATAGTGGTAATTCGATAAGAGACATCATGGTATGCACCATATCCAATAGGGTGCAACTATGATGTTCGGACACACCATCACACTATGGTGTTCCAGGCGGTATTAATTGTGAAACAATTTCCACAATGTCTTAATTGCGTGCCAAAGCTCGTAACTCAGATACTCATCTCTATGATCATATCATAGACATTTTATCCTCTTGTCACGATGATCTTTAACTTCACTCTGAAATTACTTGAACCATTCAATAATTCAGACTTGTGTTTCATCAAGTAAATATAAAACATCTACTTGAATCATCTGTGAAGTAAGAACATAACGATATTCACTGCATGCCTCATCACTCATTGGACTGCACACATCAAAATGTGTTACTTCCAACAAGTTGCTATCTTGTTCCATCTTACTGAAACCGAGGCTTTTCAGTCATCTTGCCCATGTGGTATGATTTTCATATCTCAAGTGATTCAAAATCAAGTGAGTCCAAACGATCCATCTGCATGGAGTTTCTTCATGCGTATACACCAATAGACATGGTTCGCATGTCTCAAACTTTTCAAAAACGAGTGAGTCCAAAGATCCATCAACATGGAGCTTCTTCATGCGTTTTACACCAATATGACTTACATGGCAGTGCCACAAGTAAGTGGTACTATCATTACTATCTTATATCTTTTGGCATGAAAATGTGTATCACTACGATCGAGATTCAATAAACCATTCCTTTTAGGTGCACTACCATTGAAGGTATTATTCAAATAAACAGAGTAACCATTATTCTCCTTAAATGAATAACCGTATTGCGATAGACATAATCCAATCATGTCTATGCTCAACGCAAACACCAAATAACAATTATTTCAACACCAATCTCGATGGTAGAGGGAGCCTGCGATGCTTGATCACATCAACCTTGGAAACACTTCCAACACATATCGTCAGCTCACCTTTAGCTGGTCTCCGTTTATTTCGTAGCTTTTATTTCGAGTTACTAACACTTAGCAACCGAACCGGTATCTAATACCCTGGTGCTACTAGGAGTACTAGTAAAGTTCACATTAACATAATGTATATCCAATATACTTCTATCGACCTTGCCAGCCTTCTTATCTACCAAGTATCTAGGATAATCCTGCTCCAGTGGCTGTTCCCCTTATTACAGAAGCACTTAGTCTCGGGTTTAGGTTCAACCTTGGGTTTCTTCACTGGAGCAGTAGCTGATTTGCCGTTTCATGAAGTATCCCTTCTTGCCCTTGCCCTTCTTGAAACTAGTGGTTTCACCAACCATCAACAATTGATGCTCCTTCTTGATTTCTACTTTCGCGGTGTCAAACATCGTGAATACCTCAAGGATCATCATATCTATCCCTGATATGTTATAGTTCATCACGAAGCTCTAGCAGCTTGGTGGCAATGACTTTGGAGAAACATCACTATCTCATATGGAAGATCAACTCCCACTCGATTCAAGTGATTGTTGCACTCAGACAATCTGAGCACAAGCTCAACGATTGAGCTTTTATCCCTTAGTTTGCAGGCTAAGAAAATCGTCGGAGGTCTTATACCTCTTGACGTGGGCACGAGCCTGAAATCCCAATTTCAGCCCTCGAAACATCTCATATGTTCTGCGACGTTTCGAAAACGTCTTTGGTGCCTCAACTCTAAACCGTTTAACTGAACTATGACATAGTTATCAAAACGTGTATGTCCGATGTTCACAATATCCACAGACGATGTTTGGGGTTCTGCACACTGAGTGGTGCATTAAGGACATAAGCTTTCTACTGATCGCATAATCGCTACTGTCAACTTTGAACTATATTTTCTCTAGGAACATATCTAAAACAGTAGAACTAAAGCGCGAGCTATGACATAATTTGCAAAGGGCTTTCGACTATGTTCAGAATAATTAAGTTCATCTAATGAACTCCCACTCAGATAGACATCCCTCTAGTCATCCAAGTGATTACATGATCCGAGTCAACTAGGCCGTGTCCGATCATCACGTGAGACGGACTAGTCATCATCGGTGAACATCTTCATGTTGATCGTATCTACTATACGACTCATGCTCGACCTTTCGGTCTCTTGTGTTTCGAGGCCATGTCTGTACATGCTAGGCTCGTCAAGTTAACCTAAGTGTTTCGCGTGTGTAAATCTGGCTTACACCCATTGTATGTGAACGTAAGAATCTATCACACCCGATCATCACGTGGTGCTTCGAAACGACGAACTTTCGCAACGGTGCACAGTTAGGGGGAACAATTTCTTGAAATTTTAATGAGGGATCATCTTATTTACTACCGTCGTTCTAAGCAAATAAGATGTAGAAACATGATAAACATCACATGCAATCAAAATAGTGACATGATATGGCCAATATCATTTTGCTCCTTTTGATCTCCATCTTCGGGGCTCCATGATCATTATCGTCACCGGCATGACACCATGATCTCCATCATCATGATCTCCATCATCGTGTCTCCATGAAGTTGTCCCGCCAACTTATTACTTCTACTACTATGGCTACCGGTTAGCAATAAAGTAAAGTAATTACATGGCGTTGTTTAATGACACGCAGGTCATACAATAAATTAAGACAACTCCTATGGCTCCTGCCGGTTGTCATACTCATCGACATGCAAGTCGTGATTCCTATTACAAGAACATGATCAATCTCATACATCACATATCATTCATCACATTCTTCTTGGCCATATCACATCACATAGCATACCTTGCAAAAACAAGTCAGACGTCCTCTAATTGTTGTTTGCATGTTTTACGTGGCTTCTATGGGTTTCTAGCAAGAACGTTTCTTACCTACGCAAAACCACAACGTGATATGCCAATTGCTATTTACCCTTCATAAGGACCCTTTTCATCGAATCCGTTCCGACTAAAGTGGGAGAGACTGGCACTCGCTAGCCACCTTATGCACCAAGTGCATGTCAGTCGGTGGAACCTGTCTCACGTAAGTGTACGTGTAAGGTCGGTCCGGGCCGCTTCATCCCACAATACGCCCACAACTACTTTGTGTTCTACTCGTGCAAAGAATCTACGCAATAGACCTAGCTCATGATGCCACTGTTGGGGAACATAGCAGAAATTCAAAAAAAATCCTACGTGTCACCAAGATCTATCCATGGAGAAACCAACAATGAGGGGAAGGAGAGTGCACCTACATACCCTTGTAGATCGCTAAGCGGAAGCGTTCAAGAGAACGGGGTTGAAGGAGTCGTACTCGTCGTGATCCAAATCACCGGAGATCCTAGTGCCGAATGGACGGCACCTCCGCGTTCAACACACGTACAGCACGGTGACGTCTCCCATGCCTTGATCCATCAAGGAGAGAGGGAGAGGTTGAGGAAGACTCCGTCCAGCAGCAGCACAACAGCGTGGTGGTGATGGAGGAGCGTGGCAATCTTGCAGGGCTTCGCCAAGCACCGCAGGAGAGGAGAAGGGAGAGAGGTAGGGCTGCGCCAGGGAGAGGTGAAACTCTTGTGTTGGCAGCCCTCAAGACCTCAACTATATATAGGGGAGAGGGAGGGGGTGCGCCCCCTCTAGGTTTTCCACCCCAAGGGGTGCGGCAGCCCCAATCCCATCTAGGGTGGCGGCCAAGGGGTGGGGGGGAGAGGGGAAACTTGCCCCCAAGTTAGGTGGGTGCACCCCCTCCCCCAACCCTAGGCGCCTTGGGCCCTTGTGGGGGGGCGCACCAGCCCACCTGGGGCTGGTCCCCTCCCACACTTGGCCCATGCAGTCCTCCGGGGCCAGTGGCCCCACTTGGTGGACCCCCGGGACCCTCCCGGTGGTCCTGGTACGTTACCGATAAAACCCGAAACTTTTCCGGTGACCAAAATAGGACTTCCCATATATAAATCTTTACCTCCGGACCATTTCGGAACTTCTCGTGACGTCCGGGATCTCATACGGGACTCCGAACAACATTCGGTAACCACATACAAACTTCCTTTATAACCCTAGCATCATCGAACCTTAAGTGTGTAGACCCTACGGGTTCGGGAACCATGCGGACATGACCGAGACGTTCTCCGGTCAATAACCAACAGCGGGATCTGGATACCCATGTTGGATTCCACATGTTCCACGATGATCTCATCAGATGAACCACGATGTCAAGGACTCAATCGATCCCGTATACAATTCCCTTTGTCTAGCGGTATTGTACTTGCCCGAGATTTGATCGTCGGTATGCCGATACCTTGTTCAATCTCGTTACCGGCAAGTCTCTTTACTCGTTCCGTAACACATCATCCCGTGATCAACCCCTTGGTCACATTGTGCACATTATGATGATGTCCTACCGAGTGGGCCCAGAGATACCTCTCCGTTTACACGGAGTGACAAATCCCAGTCTCGATTCGTGCCAACCCAACAGACACTTTCGGAGATACCTGTAGTGCACCTTTATAGCCACTCAGTTATGTTGTGACGTTTGGTACACCCAAAGCATTCCTATGGTATCTAAGAGTTGCACAATCTCATGGTCTAAGGAAATGATACTTGCCATTAGAAAATCTTTAGCATACGAACTACACGATCTCTGTGCTAGGCTTAGGATTGGGTCTTGTCCATCACATCATTCTCCTAATGATGTGATCCCATTATCAATGACATCCAATGTCCATGGTCAGGAAACCGTGACCATCTATTGATCAACAAGCTAGTCAACTAGAGGCTTACTAGGGACATGGTGTTGTCTATGTACCCACACATGTATCTGAGTTTCCTATCAATACAATTATAGAATGGATAATAAACGATTATCATGAAAAGGAAATATAATAATAACTTATTTATTATTGCCTCTAGGGCATATTTCCAACAGAGTGAAACCCCACCTGCCTCTCCGCCCCATGGGGCAGGTGACCTTGAGGTGTCGTCACGGAAGAGTCTAGATCCACTGAGGCCAGAAGTTTACACTTCGGCCGTCCCGAGCCCAGCATGTTCGTCCCCTGGGGAGGGCAATGAGAAGGGTACGGGAGAGTCCGGTGCCCGGCCGAACATACTAATGGGCCTCCTGGAGCAAGCTGCTCTCTCAGAGGATCACCGTACACTAATGGGTACGGTGTTGGAGAAAATTTCCGCCGCTAAAAGCAGTTTAAATGAAGCTTTTAAATGCTTGCTCAAAGGCTTTGAGGTAAGCAACGAAATATGTAATTATTTGGTTGCACCGCACACGATAGATATGCTCTGTATAGATAGTAGCCCCTGAGACTGTGGTTGCCAGCCTATGGCGGCAAATGGAGGATCATACTCCCAGGTAATCATCACACTTGTATTGATGTGCAGGTTGCTAAAGGTCTGAATTCGCCGAATTGAGGTGACAGATTGATGTGGTGGATGCCGACATCACTCTTGTGAACAAGCGGTTCGATGAGTCGCAGAGTATGCGCTCGTGTTTCATTATTTGTTTAGGAAATTGTAAGAATGTTGTAATATTAATATGATGTGATGTGGCTGCAGGCGGAGCTGTTGCCATGGAGGCCCTGAGGGCGGAACTTGCCTTAGCCAAGGAACAAGCCCGGGTTAGCAATGCGGCTGCCCTAAAGGCAGCCGAAGACTTGAGAGCCGAACAGGCTGCTCATCTCTGAAGCGAAGAAAGGATAGCCGCGATGACTGTGGAGCTGAGGGATGCCGCCGGCTGGTATGAGCTTCTCGAGAAGGAGAATTAGGCAAAGGCGGATGACCTGAAGAAGGCGCTGGATTTGGCTAAGGAGATGCGCTCTAATATTAGAGACGCGCGGGAGGAACTGCGACAAGCCGGAGAAATCACGGTTGGAAATCCCTATTTGTTGCGGATGAAGTTCTTAGATCCAAAGTATGCTCCTTTGGATCAACTTTGGAGCATTGCAGATGAGTATGCGAACTTGGCGAAGAGTACGGCTGATGCGACCAAGTTATTCAAGGATCATAAAGATAATGAAATAGAAAGGCTATTCTGGTCGCAATTTAGCGCTCCAACATGCTCATTGCCATTAAGTGTGAAGATGGCCGCTATAGCCGAGCTCCATAGGTTGTCCGGTCTTGCAATGAGGTCTGTAATAGACCATCTATGGCCGAAAGGACCAAGGCCAGACAATTACTTTGGTTTAGTGAACAATTATTTGGTGCCAGATCGCGAATCGATGCCGTGAAGAGGTCGGCGTGCATAGAGGGTGAGAGGATGGCTCTTGCACGTGTGTAAGACATATTGGGCGGATATGGAGGCCACCAGCATTGCAACCCAGGGTCCGGCAGGAAGCCAAGACCCAGCCGAGAACTATTTTGAGCAGGTCGTAGAAGGTGCCCGTAGAATAGAGGCGCAGTGCTCGAAGAATGTCATGTTCGAGTGACAAGTCTATTGATTGTAAACAATTATGTGTTAATTATAGATGCTGTTTTTATACTTTTGCCTGAAAGTATTACAATGTCTCCTGTGTGGCTGGTTATGTATGCATATAACATGAAAGTTAGCAGTCGTTGGCTTTAGCCCCCATGCATATAATGCGGGGGTGTTCGAAAAATAATAATATGCATGAACACACTTGATCCAACGTCTTGGTCCATTAAGGAGGTGATCGCACGTCGAACCAGGCAACCGGACTATATAGCTGTAACACTTTCACTTAGCCATAGGTGTTGAAAGGTGGGGCACTATGTAGCCCCTGGTACTTCCGCGTGCATCTAGATACGGTGTGCGTACGTACTTGACCGGGAAATCGGTCCTTCGTTAATGCGGAGGAATCCTATAGATTCCGATGAGTCCTCGAGTGGTTGACCAGTCTCTCGCTATATCATGACAATCTTTTTTCGGCTTTCTCTATTAAAGCGCTCATCCGGAATAACCAGGGCACAATCGCAGTAGTTCTCCTTTGGCCACCTTAGCCAATAGAACGGAACATAAGGCAGCAAACCCAGGAGCCGGGCTAACCCAACATTTGACCAAAGACATGATTCGGAGCTGATGCATATAAGGCCAAACTCGCGACGCGGAACACTCCTGAAGGTATTCGGACTTTATAACATACACTGGGCTGAGTAACGCCCTTGACCCTGTATTTCCAGGTACTTGCGTTGACCTGTCATGGTGAAAAGCCTATTACGCCAATGTCCCTTGTGGGTGTGTGGAATACCCATGGGATGTCAAGCAACAAAAGACAGTAAAGAAGGTTTACACAGGGGCTTAATCTAAAGAGAAACCTTTGAGCGGGGCCCTGCTGCATGTCTGCGCCTTTTTCTTTGTTGTGTGGTATCCTGGAAGGGTGTCGCATGAGTAGTGTCTGTAAAAACGAAAACTCATATAGAGGAGTAAGCGTGCGGGAAGTTTGTTATTCTCAATGGATATTAGAAATATGAGAGATTGGCCTATTGATAAGGTAAGCCGAATTGTGGGCTGTATTATGTGTTGACAGCCCCTAGTACCATTTATGAGGATATATGTATAGCACCCAGCTAGGGTTTATCCGGGCTGTTGTTGATGGTGGTGCACCGGACTCGTCTAGCCGTGTCCGTGGTCTTAACGACCGATCATGCGTTCTGGTGGGAGAGGCCGCTTAGTGTCCGGCTACAGGACCTACCACATACTGCTCTGTGTTTCCACTAACCGTTATGACGCCACGTGGACCAGGCATCTTAAGTTTAAGGCAGGCGTAGTTTGGTATTGCGTTAAAGCAAGCGAAGGCCGTTCTTCCAAGTAATGCATGATAACTGCTGCTGAAGGGAGCAATATTGAAGAGTAATTCCTTGCTTCTGAAGTTGTCGGGAGAACCGAATGTCACTTCTAATACGAGGGAGCCCCGGCAGCGGGCCTCAATGCCTGGTATCACTCTGTTAAAGGTGGTGTTACTCTGGCTTATTCTGGATGGGTCTATCCCCATCTTGCGGATAGTGTCCTGATATATCAGATTAATACTACTGCTGCCGTCCATTAGGACTCGGGTGAGATGGTATCCACCAATTATTGGGTCGAGCACCAAGGCAGCCGATTCTTCATGCCGGATACTGGCCGGGTAGTCCATGTGATCAAAAGTGATCGGGCAGGCCTCTCAGGGGCTGGTCCTGGGGGCAACGAACTCCATGTGGGTTGCGTGGACCATGTTTACTGTTTTAACTTCTGGTGGGAATTTTTTTCTGTCCCCCAGTGTTCGGCTGGCGAGGCTCATCCTCGTCTTCGCTTGGTGATTCCCTTCCCTTGTGTTCGGCGTTTAACTTGCCGGCCTGCTTGAAGACCCAACATTCTCTGTGAGTGATTTACAGGTTTTTCCGAGGTGTCATGGATTTGGCACAGTCTGTCCAGGACTTTATTTAGGCCGCACGGTCCTTCTTTGCTGCCTTTAAATGACCTCTTTCTCTGACCGGGTTGCGAGCCCCTGAATCCGGCGTTGACCGCCGTGTTGTCTGGACTATCTACATTGCTCCGACGCTTATTCTTGTTGCGTCGTGGCTTCCCACTGTCATCTCAAATTTCGGATGTGCCTGGGTCGCTGGTGCCTCTATTTGCCAACCAGTTGTCCTCGCCTGCACAAAAGCGGGTCATAAGGCTTGTTAAGGCTGCCATCGTCCTTGGCTTTTCTTGGCCGAGGTGTCTGGCAAGCCACTCGTCCCGGGTACTATGCTTGAAGGCTGCTAAGGCTTCAGCATCCGGACAGTCGACGATTTGATTCTTCTTAGTGAGAAATCTGTTCCAAAGCTTACGGGCTGACTCTCTGGGCTGTTGTATTATGTGACTTAAATCATCTGCATCTGGAGGTCGGACATATGTCCCTTGGAAATTGGCCCTGAAAGCGTCCTCAAGTTCCTCCCAACTTCCAATTGAATTTTCGGGGAGGCTTTTCAACCAGTGCCGAGCTGGCCCTTTCAACTTGAGGGGGAGGTATTTGATGGCGTGGAGATCGTCCCCCGAGCCATGTGTATGTGATGGATAAAATCCTCAATCCAGACCCCAGGGTCTGCCGTTCCGTCATATGCCTCTACATTCATGGGTTTGAATCCCTGTGGGAATTCATGATCCAGCACCTCGTCGGTGAAACACAGGCGGTGCGCAACCCCTCTGTACCTGGACATGTTGTGGCATGCCGTCGACGGTTGTTGTGTCCGGGTTTGGTTACGAACTAGTATTTGATCATTATAATTTTGGTGACCGTAGTCTTGTGCCAGAGCTCGTCCTCTAGATCCGTAAATGGACCTATTCGCACCAGCCTTTATGTCCAAGAGCTCACGTAAATCATGGGCTGACTTGTGTGCGGCACCGGTGGCTGCTCTATCACAGCCATGAGGTGGTCGGTCCGGTTGATCGGTTGTGGTATTCTTTGGCAAAATAGGCTCTAAGGCTTCATTGTCGAATTCGGGCAGTAGCTTGCGCTTTGGGTAGCTCTTTGTTTGGCGATCGTCACCGTATTTTTCTTCAGTGTCTAGCACTTTCTTCCATCTTCGGTTGAGTGTGTCATGCGCAGTGCTTCTGCTTCTTTAAGCTCCTCGCCGTGGCAATAAGCCTTTTGCGTAGGTTATCCTGTTCCAAACGTTTTTCCGGGATGATGAATGCATCGTCGACCGGACTGTCCTCCTCTTTGAAGGCAGTGTGATGAGTTCGGCCCTCGGGATCGCTGTGGTCGGGCGTCTGCTCCGGGCTGTGTTCGGCGTGACCTGGCTTATCCTGCTACATCGCTGGGTCCCCATGGTCGTTGTTGCCTTTGTAGTCGACCAGAGCGTTATCCTTTTTTGCGTTGTTATCGCTATTTTTACTGTGACTGGATTTAGAGCAGCGCCTGCGCCGTCGTTTTTGCTTTTGTCCAGGGGGTTTATCCTCCGTTGTGTCCTTTTTGTCACCGTTGTCCTTCTTAGGCGTGTCCACCATGTAGATGTCATATTTTGAAGTGGCGGTCTAGCGCCCCATGGGCAGTGGTTCCAGATTGTCCCCTGTATCGATGTCCATACCGTCGATGTCGTCCGAGTCGAAATCAAGCATGTCTGTTAGGTCATCGACAGTGGCTATGAAGTGGGTGGTGGGTGGGAAGCAATTTTCTTCCTTGTCCGTACCCCACTCGGGCCGGACATAGTTCGGCTAAGAGTCTTGTAACAAAGAGAGAGACGTTAATGAATTTAGCACATCGCCAAAAGGGGAGTGCTGCATGATATCCACGGCGGTTAACTCCATTACTGGGGCCCAATTGGACTCGATAGGCCCGGGTGCGCGTGGTCCGGAACCTACGGCTGGATACAAGTCCGGGGGTCCGGAGATGCGGATTTCCTAGGAGCGGAGTCTATGTTCGGCTCCAATCCTGATGAGTGTGCGGCCTCCGGGGCAGGGTCCATCCACCCGTCCTCGGAAGGTACGATCTGCTCAGGATCAAAGTCCAGAGCCGTAGCAGGCGCGATATTCCGAATACTGTCCGACGGCATATCTAAGTCATGCACGTCGTGATCGTTCGGCGCTCCCGACGCGGGCCCGAATCCATTGAAGATCAATTCTCCACGGATGTCGGCGGTGTAGCTTAGGTTTCCAAACCTGACCTGATGGCCAGGGGCATAGCTGTCGATCTGCTCCAGACGGCCAAGCGAGTTGGCCCGCAGTGCGAAGCCGCCGAACAGGAAAATCTATCCGGGGAGAAAAGTCTCACCCAGGACGACGTCGTTGAAGGTTGGGGGAGCCATCAAGCCTTATAGCGACGGCACAGAGGAACTCTCAATGAAAGCACCAATGTCGGTGTCAAAACCGGCGGATCTCGGGTAGGGGGTCCCGAACTGTGCGTCTAAGGCTAATGGTAACAGGAGACTGGGGACACAATGTTTACCTAGGTTCGGGCCCTCTCGATGGAGGTAATACCCTACTTCCTGCTTGATTGATCTTGATGATATGAGTATTACAAGAGTTGATTGACCACAAGATCATAGAGGCTAAACCCTAGAAGCTAGCCTATGATTATGATTGTCTGTTGTCCTACGGACTAAAACTCTCCGGTTTATATAGACACCGAAGGGGGCTAGGGTTACACAGAGTCGGTTACAGAGACGGAGATCTATTATCCGGATCGCCAACCTTGCCTTCCACGCAAAGGAGAGTCCCATCCGGACACGGGACGAAGTCTTCAATCTTGTATCTTCATAGTCCAACAGTCCGGCCATAGCATATAGTATGGCTATCCGGATACCCCCTTATCCAGGACTCCCTCAACGGGGAGTGCCATTGGAACCGCTGGATATGCTCTCTGTATGTGTCGTCATGGGTGTGCTTACTGTGTCGTCTGGCGTGAGAGATGAAGCTAAATGGTCGCGGGAATAAATGAGGGTCGGGCGGCCTGGATTCTCGACACGTCCACATGGCAGTTTTTGTAGCGGATAACTGCATCATGGTGCCGCCCCTAGCTTAACTGCATGCATAATGGCAACACAAATATACATGATCGTGCGACGGCCCAAACAATGGCAGCGCTGAAAGTGCAACTAATCCCCTCAATGAATGGCGTGGCATGTGAGGGAGTCCTGGATTAAGGGGTCCTCGGACAGCCGGACTATATACTTTAGCCAGACTATTGGACTATGATGGTACAAGATAGAAGACTTCGTCCCATGTACGGATGGGACTCTTCTTTGCATGGAAGGCAAGCTTGGCGATACAGATGTATAGATTTCCTTCTCTGTAACCGACTCTGTGTAACCCTAACCCCCTCCGGTGTCTATATAAACCGGAGGGTTTAGTCCATAGGACGAGGAACAATCATAATCATAGGCTAGCTTCTAGGGTTAGCCTCTTCGGTATCATGGTAGATCAACTCTTGTAATACTCATATCATCAAGATCAATCAAGCAGGAAGTAGGGTATTACCTCCATAGAGAGGGCCCGAACCTAGGTAAATATCGTGTTCCCCGCCTCCTGTTACCATTAGCCTTAGACGCACAGTTTGGGACCCCCTACCCGAGATCCACCGGTTTTGACACTGACATTGGTGCTTTCATTGAGAGTTCCGATGTGTTGTCCTCGTAAGGTCTGATGGCTCCTTCAATCATCTACAACAACTTGGTCCGGGGTGAGACTTTTCTCGCCGGGCAGATTTTCGTATTCGGCGGCTTCGCACTACGGGCCAACTCACTTGGGCATCTGGAGCAGATCGATAGCTACGCCCCTGGCCATCAGGTCAGGTTTGGAAGTTTGAATTACATCGCCGACATCCGCCGGGACTTGATCTTCGACGGATTCAAACCCATGACAGCCACGCCCTGTAGCCACGATGAGCATGACTTAAATTTGTCATCAGGCTATGCTCAGGAGATAGCGCCTATGACTGTCCTGGCCCAAGATCCAGAACAGATCGCGCCGTCTGGAGACGGGGGCCTGGACCCCGCCACAGAAGTCGCATACTCTACGGCGCTGAAGCCGAACACAGACCTAACCTCTGTTGAGGTCCGTGTCGTTGGACCCTCAGACTTATCTCCGGATACAGGTCCTGAATCACATGTGTCCGCGCTCGTTGAATCTGATTGGTCGCCGACCTTGGAGTTCACCTCCGTAGATATCTTCCAACACTCTCCCTTGGGTGATGTGCTGAACTCATTAAAATCTCTCTCCTCGTCAGGAGACTCTTGGCTGAACTATGTCCGGCTTGAGTGGGAAGCAGACGATGAAGAATTTTGTCGCTCACCCACCACCCACTTGATAGCCACTGTCGATGACTTAGCCGACATTCTTGACTTTGAATCTGAAGACATCGACGGTATGGACGGCGATGCGGGATAAGAAGAGGAACCACCACCCACAGGGTGCTAGACAGCCACCTCATCATATGACATTTACATGGTGGATACCCCCAAAGAAGACAATGGCGAGGACAAAAAGGATGCAGGTGAGGACAAACCTCCCGAGAAGCACCCAAAGCACCGATGTCAACGGTGCCATTCCAAACCATGCTAGGGGAAAAACAGCAATACCGGCACAGGAGACAATAGCACTCCGGACAATGCCGAAGATAACCAAGAGGACCCCGCCCAACCAAGCTTTGAACATGCCGGACAGGAGGACGGGCAAGCCAACCCTGATGAACATGCCATAAATGAAGACTTGGAGAATGATAATCACATGTCCCTCTCCGAGGATGAGGTGAGCCTCGGCGACAAAGAATTTACCGTACCAGAGGATCCCATCGAACAGGAGCGCTTCAAGCGCCGGCTTTTAGCCACTGCTAAAAGCCTGAAGAAAAAACATCAACAACTTCAAGCTAATCAAGATCTGCTCATGGACAGATGGACAGAGGTCCTGGCAGCCGAGGAATACAGACTCGAGCGCCTAACCAAAAGCTACCCAAAGCGCAGGTTGTTACCTCAATTCGACGATGAAGCACTGGAGCCTAAACTACCAGTGCGTGATGCAGTTGACCGGCCACCACATGGCTGAGACAAATTGGCGCATCGGCCCGAACACAAGCCCGCACCACGTCGCCAAACAAAAATAAACGCAAAAGCTCGAGGATATACAAATAACCCACGGCACGACTTGCAAAGGAGAACATGTAAACCTAGATCGATCTACAGATCACGGCGGCGCGCCCTAGTGCACGATGACGGCTGCCACACCAGGTACAATAAAAACCAAAATGTCCGGGCCAAATACCGCAGACCAGCTCCATCTGAACTGTGTTGCGACATAGCCCGACATAGAGGCACCGCACACCCCCTTTGCTTCACCGATGAAGCAATGGAACACAAGTTCCTAGAAGGGTTTAAATCCGTAAACATCGAATCATATGATGGGACAACAGATCCTGCGGTGTGGATTGAAGACTTCCTTCTCCACACTCATATGGCCCGCGGTGATGATCTCCATGCCATCAAGTCCCACTAAAACTCAAGGGACCAGCACGACAATGGTTGAATAGTCTGCCCGAAAACTCCATTGGCAGTTGGGAGAACCCGGAAGACACATTTCTTGACAACTTTCAGGGCACTTATGTATGACCACCGGACGCTGACAGCTTAATCCACATAATCCAATAGCCCGGATAGTCAGCCATGAAATTTTGGACTCGGTTCTTAACTAAAAAGAACCAAATCGTCAACTGTCCGGATGCCGAAGCCCTAGCGGCCTTTAAACATAACATCCGTGATGAATGGATAGCTCGACACATTGGACAAGAGAAGCCGAGATCCATGGCAGCCCTTACGATGCTCATGGCCCGTTTCTGTGCGGGAGAGGATAGTTGGCTAGCACGTAACAACAGCACCTCAAATAAACCTGGACATTCTAAATCCAGAGACGGCAACGGCAAGCCCCGGCGTAGCAAGCACAAACGCCGAAACATCAGCGATAGCACCAAAGACACAACTGTCAACGCCAGATTCAGCGGCTCTCATACCGGTCAAAGGAAGAAACCATTCAAAAGAAACAATTCGGGCACGTCCAGTTTGGACCGCATACTCGACCGTCCATGCCAAATTCACGGCACCCCAGGTACACCAGCTAATCATACCAATAGAGAATGTCGGGTCTTCAAACAAGCCGGTAAGTCAAATGCCGACAGCAAGGAGAAGGGGTCACAAAGTGATGACGAGGAGCCCCGGCCACCAAAGACAGGGGGCAGAAGAAGTTCCCTCTGCAAATTAAAATGGTGAGTATTATATACACCACCCACATTCCCAAGCAGGAACGGAGGCGCATACTCAGGGACGTGTACGCAATGAAGCCAGTCACCCCAAAGTACAACCCATGGTCGTCCGGCTCAATAACCTTTGATAGCAAGGATCATCCGACAAATACCCTTCAAGGCGGCTCAGCCGCACTGGTCCTCGACCCAATAATTGACGGATTTCACCTCACGCGAGTCCTCATGGATGGAGGCAGCAGCCTGAACCTGCTTTATCAGGATACAGTGCACAAGATGGGCATAGATCCTTCAAGGATCAAACCCACTAAAACCACCTTCAAAGGTGTCATACTAGGTGTGGAGGCATGCAGTATAGGCTCAACCACACTGGAAGTGGTCTTCGGATCCCTAAATAACTTCAGAAGCGAAGAGTTAATCTTCGACATCGTCCCCTTCCGCAGTGGTTATCACGCACTGCTTGGACGAACCGCATTTGCCCGATACAATGTGGTGCCGCACTACGCTTATCTTAAGCTCAAGATGCCTGGTCCACATGGCGTTATAACAGTCAATGGAAACACTAAACGATCCCGCCGTACCGAAGAGAACACCGCCGCCCTAACAACATAAGAACTGAGCGGTCTCTTTCTATCGAACATTAATTTGACAGCCAAGCTCCCGGACACTGTCTAAAGTGTCCGAACTATCTCGCGGCATGATAGCTCAGCTCGTCAAAGAGCTTAATTAATATTTCGGCAATGAACGGAGGCGCAACCAGGTGGTGTCCCACAATACGGATCAATCGCCATGGGACACACAAGCATTTTTTGCATTTTATTTTCAGGTTTCACCTTTTGGCCTAGGCCATCATCAGGCGACCTGGCGACCGGACCTACGAAGGGACGGACACACCACGGCGGGAGACAGCTCGAACGCATTGTTCAAGAATTCGTTCGATTAACCAGTTAACTTGCCGATTAATCCCTACTCGTAGGGTCACCGACTAGCCAATAAACCGATAAATCGTCCGATTAATTGATTAAATGGCCGATTAACTTGCCAATTAGCCTATTAATCCCCTACTCGCCAGCCAACCGAGCAGCTACCAGTTAACGATTTCCTCAACAATGCTCGAACGCGCAGGGGAATCCCTAGATATTTCCCTCGACGATCATCATACTATTATCCGGATCCGCATGCAGCTCCCGCCCTGGCCCAGCAGGTTTCGAAGTCATATTCCTTTTTATCGCACTACTTGTACTCATACGCTTTGACGTATTATTCAATTACAAAATTGCGGCTGCATATGATGTTCACTTGCCTTTTCTTTTTATTGATATTCTTTGTCAAATAGCAGCCGTACACTTTGGTACGCCTTAATATGCCAGGGGCTTCACTGTACCCATAACACGACAAACAAGTCCGAACACCTTCACGGCTGTTCGGCACCCCGAACTTATAGCATTATATGCATCAGCTCTAAATCTTGTCTTTGGTCAAATGTTGGGTTTGCCCGGCTCCCGTGTTTTGCTACCTTACGTTCCGCTATATCGGCTAAGGCGGCACAGGGAGAACTACTACGATTGTGTCCCGGTTCTTCCGAACGAGCACCTCAGTAGAGAAAGCCGAAAACTGACTGTCATGATGCGGTGAGAGCTGGTCACTGTTCGAGAGGTCTCAAAATCCATAAGGATTTCTTCCGCATTATGCGATAACTAATGCAGCGTGCGATGGATCGGTTTTCTCCGATTAGGTGCTGATAGAGCCCCTAGCCCGGTCTTCCGAGCACCAGGGGCTGCGCCTACCTGTATTTTGTCAAACTCCTATGGCTAAGTGAGGGTGATAAAGCCTTATAGTCCGATTACCTGGTTCGTTGCGCCGAACACCTCCTTAAAGGACCCAAAATTGGGGTAAAGAGTGTTTGGATTTATCCCGAACACCCCCGTACTTCCTACGTGGGGGCAGAAGCCGACGAGTGGCCAACTCTCAGAATTAATATAAATAACGGCCGCACAGGAGGTAAAATTATTAAAAAAAACAAGCACTACATGGTAACCTTGTTTCATATTACAACGCCGGACAACATGAATATATTCATGGGAAAATAATGTCCTTGGCACAATGTTCCGCCATGAGGCGGGATCCCTCCAGGACACCTTCATAGTACAATTCAGGTTTGCGGTGCTCCTTCCCTTCGGGGGGTCCTTCGGTCATCAGTTTAACAACATCCATCTCGGCGAGTGCACTTTAACGTGGGGGAAAGCCATTCGGGCACCTTCAATACAGACCGACCGCTTGATCGCATCAATCCAAGGAAAGGCGCTAACCAGCCACTACACGAGCCCGAAGTAGCTACTGGGAATTGCTTCGGCAGGCCTCAATCGAATAATCAAGTCTTTCATGGCTAGTTCGGCAGCCCTATGCAGCTCGACCAGCTGTTTCAGCTGATCGATAAAGGGCACATGATGTTCTGGCGCAAGGTATTGCGACCAGAACAACTTCTCCGTAGAACTCCCTTCTTCGGCTCGATAGAATTGTGCGGCATCAGATATGCTACACGGCAAATCCGCAAACGCCCCTGGAGAGCCCCGAATTCGGGTTAGCAACATGAATCTTTCCTTCACATACTTGCTTTGCATAGAAAAAGCCTTACCCGCTGTGATCTTTCTGGCCTCCTGGATTTCCTAGAGGGCGCCTTGGGACTCACCCCGGGCATCGCGTGCGGCTTGTTGAGCCTTGCTGAGTTCGGATTATTTATCTGTGAAGCTCTGCTCTAAGGTCTCGCACCTCTTCACAGCTTCCTGTAGTTCTTGTTGAACCTCAGCGACCCTGGCCTCGTGTTTTTCACGATTGGCCTTCTCCTTGGCTACCCTCTTTTTGGCTATGGCCACCGCCTTCTTAAGAGCCTCGACTTCGGACGTTGCTCCTGGCACACATCACGACATTTTTTGTCAAAATAAATCATCGATTGATACTGAATCCAAACAAGGTTTTACATACCTTGATTATCCTCTAACTGCTTCTTCGCTTGGCCGAGCTCTTCTTTGGCCCGCTCCAGACGTTGCTTCAGTCCGGAGACTTCCGTAGTATGAGAAGTGGCAGTCAATAAAGATGCCTGCTTAGACAAAACATAATAACAAATAAGGGTGTTGCATGGTAAGTCTCATGCGAGCATATATTCGATTCTCTGTCCGGATTTTCTTTTCAAACATCGAACAATGTATCAGGGGCTACTATCTATACTATGACACTCCTTAAGCCTCACCACTTACCTCAAAGCTTGTTAAGAGGCTGGTGTAGGCTTTAGTCAGCCTGCTTTCCGCAGACTGAATATTCTCAATCACCACACCCATAAGGGCGCGGTGTTCTTCAACAATAGAAGCGTTTTTTAACGCTGTCGATAAAGCATCCGACACCTCTGGTTGGGCAGAGGTTGCCGGTTGAACAGGTGCACCCCTTCTGTCAAAGAAGGTTTCCTGCCTAATTCCGGAGCCTTGATGGTCTCCGGCACTGTGTCCGGCTGGGGGCCGAATTCAAGCCGACCCCCGGCGATAGTACCCATGGGGGTCTCCTCCCCCATGTGGCCGACCGCCAGGGTTTGATCCTCTGGCGCCGCTCGAACGGTCTTCCCGGCCCCTCCTTGGCCTGGGCCCATTTGGGACAACACGTGTGTATCATCCGCATGTTTGGGGGAGGTGGCCATCGGGGGAGTTCCACTGTCCATCGCGTCCGAACCTAGTGAATCCTCCGACGAGGACTTCTCGGCGCGAGACTTGGCTGGGCTACGATATGTGTGGATCAACACAATCAACATGGTGCAATAAATAAGTCCAGATATGTTAATGTATTCGGATTCTATGTACTCACGATCCAACCAGGGCTGGACCCTAGGATCCCACTCCGGGCTGCTGTCAGTGGCGGTGGTCGAATAGTCTATGGAGAAGGCTTTCCTCCTCTTAGACGACTTGGCCTCCAAGCGTTTGGAGGTCGTCCTTTTCTTTCTCCCCCTCGCTGGGGGGATTGGCTTTCCTCCTTTTCCTTGTCCTCTTCGGAGGAAGAGCGGCCCTCTGAGTCTTCGGACACCTTGCCCGAAGTACCCCTGCAACGAAGGATGCCCCTGGTCTCTTCAGCCTTCTTCTCGGCCTTCTTCTTAGGCGCCTTATAAGGCGTCGGGACCAGGATCTTCTTTAGAAGTGGGCCGGCTTGTTCTTCTAGCAGCGGAGCTGAACAGTAGATCCCCTCCGCCTTCCTCGTCCAGCCCTGGGAGAATTGTCGGATAATATGTTAAGCATTCCCTTTAAAATACGTGGTTGAAGCGTACGATTTGTTAATATCTGAAAACTTACCGAACTTGCGGGACGGGACAGTTTGTACGCACGGTCCTCGGCCAAGTCCGGCCACGATTTGCCGGACTTGAAGAGAACCATCCAGATATCTTCATGCGTTGTGCCCAAGAGCTCCTTCAGGGTCTAGTGCTTGGCTGGATCGAATTCCCATAAATTGCAAGCCCTGCGTTGGCATGGGAGAATCCGGTGAAACAGCATCACTTGGACTACGTCAACAAGTTTGACGTTTTAATCTCCCATGCTCTTGACGCGCACCTTGAGTGTTGCCAGTTTGTCCGACGAAGACCAGTCTAGGCCCTTTTCAGGCCAGGACGTAAGCCGCAGCGGGGCTTCGGGTCGGAATCCGGGAGCCGCGGCCCATTTGGCGCCGCGTGGCTCAGTGACATAGAACCATTGTTGCTGCCACCCTTTGACATAATCATTAAATGTACCTGACGGCCATGAAATGTTAGGCATCTTGCTCACCATGGCACCTCTGCACTCGGTATGCTCCCCGCCCACCACCTTGGACTTCACATTGAAAATCTTCAGCCACAACCCGAAGTGTGGAGAGATGCGGAGGAAGGCCTCGCATACGACGATGAACGTCGAGATGTTGAGGAAAGAATTGGGGGATAGATCGTGGAAATCGATCCCATAGTAATACATGATGCCGCGAACGAATAGGTGGAGGTGAAACCCCAACCCGCGGACAAAGTGGGGGAGGAATACGACCCTCTCGTGGGGTTTCGGGGTAGGGACGATCTGTCCCACCGTCGGGAGATGGTGCTCAATATTTTTGGCTAGATACCCAGCCTCCCTAAGTTTCTTAATATCCTTCTCCCGGACAGTGGAGGCCATCTACTTGCCTCCAGCTCTGGATCCGGACATGTTCGGAGTGCTCTAGCGGGGGGAGAAGGCGAAGGCTTGGGCGTTGGAGCTCGAGAATAGATGAGTAGAGGAAGGAGAACGCGTGGGTGAGAGAAGGAAATCCTTATCCCTTTATAAAGGCAGATCATGTGCCTCCCCACATGACCTAAAACTCGCTTATTCCCCAAGCATCGTGCTAATGGCTCGGTTGGGTTACCCACACCCGTATTGATGAGTATACTGTGATAAGGGGACATGATCTCTGCTTCGACAAGACGTGTCAATGAAACCGCCTCGCGAAATGTGCCATGGCAGGCTGATAAAACGGTTCGAATAATGACCGGGATGCGGTGTGATGTCATGCTGCGGAGAGATTGTCAGCAGATTGGATTCATGAAATATTATACTCCCTATGGTGGTATGTGGAGTTTGTTTTGCAGAGCCGGACACGATTCTTGTGTTCAAGATCTACTTTGGAGTATTCGGAGGAGGAACCAGCCTTGCAATGCCGAAGACAATCTGCGTGTCGGACTCATCGTCATTGAAGCCTGGTTCAGGGGCTACTGAGGGAGTCCTGGATTAAGGGGTCATCGGACAGCCGGACTATATACTTTAGCCGGACTATTGGATTATGAAGGTACAAGATAGAAGACTTCGTCCCATGTCCGAATGGGACTCTCCTTTGCGTGGAAGGCAAGCTTGGCTATACGGATGTATAGATTTCCTTCTCTGTAACCGACTCTGTGTAACCCTAACCCCCTCCGGTGTCTATATAAACCGGAGGGTTTAGTCCGTAGGACGAGGAACAATCATAATCATAGGCTAGCTTCTAGGGTTAGCCTCTACGATCTCGTGGTAGATCACCTCTTGCAATACTCATATCATCAAGATCAATCAAACAGGAAGTAGGGTATTACCTCCATAGAGAGGGCCCGAACCTGGGTAAACATCGTGTCCCCCGCCTCCTGTTACCATTAGCCTTAGACGCACAGTTCGGGACCCCCTACCCGAGATCCGCCGGTTTTGACATCGACAGCATGGACTAGAGATGTGGACCCCTCAAAATGCTAAGGACACATATTGGCACAAGCTCAAGACTCTTCATTTCTATTTTAGTGGTCCAAGATCACATTGAGTCTGTAGGAAAGGCAATACTATTAAAAGGGGATGAGGTGTTGCTTAATGGCTTGCTTGCTCAAATGCTTAGTGATATTGCTCCTAATCACTCAACCAATTTCTCATTCCAAATATGTCAGAACCGTAAACTCCAACTCGGCCCCACCAATTCTTTCTATCTGACGCCACTGAGTTCATATGAAATAGCCACTGCCAGAAACCCTAACAGTTCGGTCACACCGATACGGATCTCGGTCTCACCAAGATGGCCTTGCCAACACTCTGTGACTTGTTGCATTTATTTCGGTCTCACCGACTTAGGCAATCGGTCTCGGACGAGACTTGGCTGCTCCCCTCGCGTGTGCCCATCCGTGCTCCCGCATACGTGGCTTGATTTGATTGGAACAAGATAAGGCCCGCCCCGCCCCCTTAAAATCAGGGGGGGAGATGATTAGATTAGAAAAAGAAAAGAAAAAAAACAGCCGTAGGATGAAGTGGGAGCACGGATGGGAGCATGGGGAGGGAGCAGGCAAGCCGGATCCATCGGTCTCATTGAGTTGGCTTGACATTCCCTCTATTGCCTTATTGCTTCACTTCGATCTCATCGAGTTGATGCAATCAGTGCCGCCAAGTTGATGTTTTCCCTATGCCCTAGCACATAGGTCCCACCGAGTTGTTCCAATCGGTCCCATTGAGATTCCTAACATTCACATTTTGAACTAAATCGGTCTCCGAGTTCTTCTATTCAGTCTGACCGAGTTGGGTCAAATGTGTGTAACGGTTGGATTTTTTGTGGAGGCTATATGTACCCCTCCACACCCTTCTCCATATGTGAGAGAGCCATCAGAACGTGCCTACACTTCCATCATACATTTTCTAAGAGAACCACCTACTCATGTGTTGAGATCAAGATATACCAATCCTACCACAAGAATCTTGATTTCTAGCCTTCCCCAAGTTGCTTTCCACTCAAATCATCTTTCCACCATATCCAAATCTGTGAGAGAGAGTTGAGTGTTGGGAAGACTATCATCTAAAGAACAAGAGCAAGGAGTTCATCATCAAAACACCATATATTACCTTTTGAAGAGTGGTGTCTCCTAGATTGATTAGGTGTCGCTTGGGAGCCCGACTAGTTGTGGAGTTGAACCAAGAAGTTTGTAAGGGCAAGGAGATTGCCTACTTCATGAAGATCTACCCGAGTGAGGCAAGTCCTTCATGGGCGACAACCATGGTGGGATAGACAAGGTTGCTTCTTCATGGACCCTTCGTGGGTGGAGCCCTCCATGGACTCGCGCAACCGTTACCCTTTGTGGGTTGAAGTCTGCATCAACGTGGACGTACAATAGCACCACCTATCGGAACCATGCCAAAAATCTCCATGTCTCCATTGAGTTTGCACTCTCCAAACCCTTCCCTTTACCTTCATATGCAATGTTTTACTTTCCGCTACTACATTCTTATAACTACATGTGGTGGTTGATTGCTTGACTTGTGCTAGTTGCTAAAATCTGCCCACTTCGAGCCACCGTTTAGTGAGCCTGTTCCAGCACAACCACGCAGGTTCCTGCGCATAGCCGCGCAAGCTTCCTGCTCGACTCGGTGAAATCCCCCAAAATCACAATGCTTACCGGCCTGCTATATAAACCATCATGACCCGTGAGTCCTGCGTCACATTTTCCCCTCCCTCCCTGTAGCTTATCTTGTCTGATTCTCACACAATTGCCAATGGCACCGGTCCGTCGTCGTCGCTTAGCCACTCTGCCGTCATTAGAGGACAGCTCCAACTGGAAGGCTACACTGGGCAGCGGTGTAGTCCCCGACGTAGTGTAGTGCGCGTGGCGTCCCTGTTGGGTGTGCGAGCAACACCCACCACACACCCCGTCGCCACTGCCCGTCGGCAGCTGTTGCCGGCCGCAGTTGCTGCCATCCCACCGTCTACCGCTGTGGCCGTCACACCACCGTTGAAAGCCAGGGCCATCGCCCACTCCACCACCACGGCCCCAAGGCGGGAGGTGGCCGTCGTGGCTGTCATCCCACTGTCAGCCATCATGGCCATCACCCACTCCGCCACCGCGTCTTGAAGGCGGGAGGTAGTGGTCGTGGCCGCCACCCCACCGTCCATCACCGTGGCCTCCAGCCCATCGTTGACCGCTGGGGTCATCACCCGCTCTGCCACCACCGCCCGAAGGTGCGAGGTGGAGCCCCACATGTGCATCAGCGACCTTGCGCACTACATCAATTTCCTGCAGGAGGAGTAGGAGTGCCTCGTCGAGCACGCGAAGAGTCTTATAGCCGCCATGGCCACAACACACGCTGCCACAGAGGCGAGGAATGAGGAGATCTACAAGGAGTCCCATCGCTTCGAGAGGGGTCGTCTGGAGCGGTAGAGGGCGTTTGAGCTGAGAGTCGCCAAAGGTGCAACAGTGGCAGGAACCGGATTCCAGTTGTCCAGCTCGTCGGTAGGCTCCTCCTCCTCTACCTCTTACCGAGGGCGCTCGACAGAGGATAAGTTGCTGGAAGTAGTACAAAGCCCCTCCGTAGTAGTAGTATTTAGGGGCTATTTTGTTCAGTTCATCTGACTATAGATGTGGTTGAACTGTACAACATATTTAAAATTGGGATTTTTATTTTTGTGCCCCTGGTTCCTTAGCTCTACTCATTCATCCCCACTCTGTTAACTTTTGCTCACTTTTCCCCACTCCCTTGCCCAAAAC
The DNA here is from genome assembly GCF_002162155.2 of Triticum dicoccoides. Classification (NCBI taxonomy): domain Eukaryota; kingdom Viridiplantae; phylum Streptophyta; class Magnoliopsida; order Poales; family Poaceae; genus Triticum; species Triticum dicoccoides. The sequence continues at coordinate 557,898,819 of NC_041393.1, read as the reverse complement.
CCTCAGAACAGGTTATAACAGACGTTGCCGTCGGGTCAATGCCCTTAACCGTTAGTTGACGAGTGGGGCCGCGTATACGTGGGCGCAGGCAAGACCATGGTCATGGGGTAGCACGTGTCCATGGACATGCCCGAAACGTCCCATCATATAAAGAGGACAACCACCTCCATCGCACCTACCATTTTCCCCCAAATCCCCTCGCTACCGCATCGTCTTCCTCTCCCCAACCGGCATCATCTCGCTCTCCTCCACTGCCTCCGCCGCACCGTCTCGCTCCCCCCCACCGCATCCTCTTCCTCACCTTCATCGCCTCCATCTGTCAGATGGCCGACGCTCGTGGCGACGCCAGTGCAGCGGCCGGAGATGTGGTGGAGCTGCAGGGTCAGGGCGCAGTGACCGTGGATGTCAGCGGCGTCCACGGCGGTGCGGGGAAACTCGCAACCGCTGCGGATGTGGCGAGCTCCGCCTCATCACTGTAGAAGGTGATGACATCAAGCGGCGCAGTACATCCCGATGCCCCCGTTGCGCCGCCTGCCGTGGAGGAGCAGGTATTTGCACTTGCTTAGCTTGTAGAGTTAGTTGCTCCCTAGTTGCATTGGTTAGATTGTGATTCATACAGTACTTCAGATGGTTAGAGTAGTTGGTTTGATGGATGGGCCGGGGTTGGGGGGATGGGGGGTTTTGGACTAGGGTTTGTTGGATAAATTCGTTGCAAAAATGCTAGCTAGATGTTGTGAACTATGATTTTAGGTGCTGCAATGATTGGGGTTTTTAGATTTGGATACATTCGTTGAAAAAATGCTAGATGTTGTGAACAGATTGGGTTTTTAATGCTATGGTGCTTATTAGATTTGTTTTTAGTGCTCACAGATTGGGGTTTTTAATGCTACTCAGATTCGTTGCCTTAGATTGAGTCCCTGTTAGATTTGTTTTTGAATGCTACTCGGATTGGGGTTTTGAATGTCATATGTAGGGGTGGGCATAAAAACCGACGAACCGAAGACCGAACCGATACCGAAACCGAAAAAACCAAAATTTCGGTTTTTGTCACTACTACAGTAATATTCGGTTTTCAATTGTACTAATCGAACTTAATTCGGACTATTCGGTGTTATACCGGTAACCGGAACAGAAACCGAAGTAACGTGATCAAACACGCAAAATCCCAGCGCCCTGGTCGCTATGAACCTTGACAGGTACTTCGCGTGGCCGCATGTGCGAGTCATGGATGGCCTTGTACCTTCCCTGGGCCTTCCACGTACATGCAACTATCCAAGGCCCACACTTTTGCACAATAGTCTCGCACACTATGATACTTTCACTGGATTTATCCCACCTTGGCTAGCTAGACGGGATGACACAGTGAGCTTGGCTACTTAAGAAGACAGGGTACGATGGGTACACCGCACAAGACAGTTAGCCTGCGCCAAGGAAACACTTAATGCAGTGTTGTTTTGAGTTTGTTCTTTCTACTGTTAATTCAGTGCATGCTAAAAAATATGTTTTCTGTACATGGTCCCTAGTTCGGTTAAAACCGAAAACCGAACCGAAAAACCGGTTAACCGAACTTTCGGTTAGTTGAATTTTTTTGTCTATTTCGGTTTTCACTTTGACTAACCGAATTTATAAAAAAACCGAACAGTAGAAACCGACTTTTCGGTTTCTACCGAACGCCCAGGCCTAGTCATATGCCCAAATGGAATCCATTTATTAAGAAGTTATTTGATTCATTAGTATATAAATTTTTCCATAGTATGTAGTCATATTAGCTCTGTTCTTCAACGTGTGTGCATGACCAATGATCAATGTGTTATTTGAATGTCATATCGGGGTTTTTGATCAATGTGTGTACAAATCTAATACATTGATATAGGGCTGGAAAAAAAGCTCGAAGCTCGCGAGCAAAATGAGTAGCCCGTGACTCGACTCGAATTGACTCGAACTCGAAGAATAACAAGTCGAGCCAAACTTTATTTTAAGATCGTTTATAGATCAAGTTAAACGAGACGAGTTCACGAGTACTCATGTAACTCATTAGGCTCGGTATAAAAATCAACCACCCAGCACAAAATTACATCCCAGACCAGCTGCATAGGCACAACTCAAGTCCCATATGCATAACACTAGGCCCAACCGCCCATGAGACACACGGCATGATTCCTCTCCTTCCATCCCTAGCGAAATAATGAGAAACCAGTCTGTCGTTCCCCCTATCTCCTCTGTTTTGAATCGTGAGTTCTCGACGGCCATAGTGTCGTGTACGCCCACCTCTTAGGTCATGTACATGTTACTAACTTGCTGATTATTGTTGTTGTTGTTGTTGTTGTTGTTGTTGTTGTTGTTGTTGTTGTTGTTGTTGTTGTTGTTGTTGTTGTTGTTGTT
>NC_041393.1:557786100-557894149 GCF_002162155.2 Triticum dicoccoides | reverse complement strand
AGCAGCAACAACAGCAGCAACAACAGCAACAACAGCAACAACAGCAGCAACACCAACAGCAACAACAGCAGCAGCAGCAGCAGCAGCAGCAACAACAACAACAACAACAACAACAGCAGCAGCAACAGCAACAACAACAACAACAACAACAACAGCAACAACAACAACAACAACAACAACAACAACAACAACAACAACAACAACAACAACAACAACAACAACAACAACAACAACAACAACAATAGCTAGCACAAAGTAAAGGTAAGAGATAACCACAAGTGGAGCCAGTGGAGACGAGGATGTGTTACCGAAGTTCCTTACCTTTGAGGGGAAGTACGTCTCCGTTCGAGCGGTGTGGAGGCATAATGCTCCCCAAGAAGCCACTAGGGACATCATATTCTCCTCAGGCCCTCACACAATGCGAGATGTCGTGATTCCAATAGTGGTGCCCTTGAAGGCGGCAACCGGACCTTTACAAACAAGGTTGAGGCTCTCTCCACAACTGATTTGGAGGCTCCCAACACCACCACGGAGCTTCACCTTAATGGAATGTGGCTTCGAGGTGACCTCTTCCTTCTAGCATGCCCAAACACCCAAGAGTAACAAAATACACACAATAAAGTATGGGGGAATCAACTTTCCTTTGGTGGAAGTGTAGATCTAGGTCTCCTCCTTCAATATCTAGCAAATCAACAAGTTTGAGTGGCTAGAAAGAGAGATTGGGAAAGAAATCTTGGACGGCACTAATGGAGGAGAAAGAGAGAGTCAAGAGGTAAAGTGGTAGGTGGAAGAACCACCATTTATATAGGAATCCCCAATTTCCAAGTGTTACAGCAGTTTTTACACTGCAGCGGTACAACCGCTTATGGCCCCAGTGCAACCGGGATTCATGGCTATGCTGCAGAAACCCTAGCAAGCGGTACAACTGGTGGTATGAGCAGTAGTACCAATTACATAGAGTAACATGATCAACCGCTCTACTACCACCCAACTACTACCTCGAATAGAAGGGAATCACCCCTATAGCGGTAGTCAAGCTCTAGTTGCACTGGAACTACCGCCCAGTCCGAGTCAAGGAGGAGGCTAAGTCCAGAGTGGTAGAACCGCTCCAGTCACCGATAGTACCGATTAGCAGAGGCTAACCAGGACAACCAAGCCACCACCGCCCAAGGACAACCCCATCATAGAAGCTTGTCCGGTGGTTGGGCGGTACCGGGCCAGTACAACCGCCCGTGAAGTTGTCCAAGACTTTCCCAGAGCGAGGCGGTACAACCACCCGGGGGCAGTAGTACAACCGCTGGGTATGACCCTAGGAGCAGCAACCCCAGGGCATCACCCCTGGGGCGGTGGTTGCGCTGGTTGAATTGGGCAGGCGGTACAACCGCCCATACGAGCGATACAACCGCTTAGTGGGTAAAACCACTGCATTGGAAGGAAATGAGGACCTCTCTCTCCTCGAACAGAAGATAACAATGGGTGGACAAGAATGTGTACATGCATTGATTCACCCAATACCTTTCGATGTGGATTCTCTCTTAATAGTACGGGTTTCCTATGACCAAAGAAATAAGATTTGCCCCTAATTTTGAAGCATGCTCAAATTTACCCCTCCACCATTAAGTCACTACTCAGAAATGCCCTTCCGTACAGTGCTGTAGCATTTTCCATCCAATACTGTAGCACTTTCCGTTTGCTATAGTACACGTGGGCCTCTGACGGTCAAAGGCCTTTGACTGGACGAAAGGGCATTTCTGAGTAGTGACTTAACGGTAGAGGGGCAAATTTGCGCATGCTTTCAAATTAGGGGCAAATCTGAGTAGGTGGTTCGAGTTAGGGGCAGAAATGCAAATGGCCCATTTACATCTGTGCCCCTAACTCGAACCCACTACTCAGATTTGCCCCTAATTTTGAAGCATGCTCAAATTTGCCCCTCCGCCATTAAGTCACTACTCAGAAATGCCCTTCAGTACAATACTATAGCACTTTTTGTCCAATACTGTAGCACTTTCCGTCTGCTATAGTACACATGGGCCTTTGGCGGTCAAAGGCCTTTGACTGGACGGAAGGGCATTTCTGAGTAGTGACTTAACGGCAGAGGGGCAAATTTGAGCATGCTTTGAAATTAGGGGCAAATCTGAGTAGGTGGTTCGAGTTAGGGGCAGAAATGCAAACACGTAGAGAACACTGTCGTCGATCTTTTTCATCCGGAGGGAATGCCTAATCGTCTTACACCCAACATAGAGTAGCCGAAGAACTTGGCACATGATTATACCACAAGGAGAGTTGTCATCATCACCAAAACACAAAGGCGGGAAATTCCTTAACAATTGCGAAATGACTCCATATTACACTGAAAATGCCACTGCTTAGACCTGCGTCACACCAACAAAACACGCAAGGGTTCGCTCCCCTGCCAGCTCGCAGCTCCTCTCCCCTTTCCCTCTAGTTTGATCCTCCCTGTAGCGGTAGTGTTCCCTACTCTCTCCAGTGAGGCTACATGATCGTCGGTGGAACCCCATCTTCTCGGCTGCTCATCCTTCTCCTGGTCTCATGTAGCTGCTCCGCTATGGATCGACCAATGCTCCACTCCAAAGGTCGCCGCCCAAATCCGGCTGATGCCCCACTCCGGCAGAAGGCCCCCAGTCCCCCCCTCCTCCCAGAACGTGGTCGTAAGGTGTTGTTGTGGGATGAGCTCATCCAACAAGCTGAGGATCTCCTATGGGTTTTTTTTGCCAAATTCTTATTCTGATCTGCTATATGATGAATTGTTATGAGTTGTTGCTGCTATATGATGAATTGCTATGAGTCACTGATGTATATGATGCTTTCAGGTGTTGCTGCTAAATGATGAAAACAGCTACTTGGACCATGGAATTTTGACAAATAATGGTTCTCTATTTAAATTTAGACAATTATCCTCTGTTTGGAAGACATTGATCCAAGTAGATTGTGCTAAGTAGATGGTATCTTTGCATCTTCATTTTGACTAAATGATGATGGTATGTTTCTCTTTGATATTAATTACTGCGATGGGTTCCATTCTGGATGTTTGGAAGTCAAATTTATATTCATTTGGGCAGTAAAATGATAAAATACAACGCGATATCATTTAACCGGAACAATAATATAGTACAAGGGTAATATAGACTTTTCACTGACCATACCATAGATAAGCCCCTCTTCGATTCGTAGGATTCTCAAAACGCAGGAATAGAAAAGAAATAAAGGATTGGAGTGGCATGCCCACTTGAATCCCATAGAATTAGCATAGAGTGTTTGATGCCATAGGAAAAACAAAGGAAGTGAAAAAGAGGTTGGAGTGGATGCTAGATTTCCAATGAAATACAATACACATGATTCCATAGGAAAAATCCTATAGGATTCAATCCTATGAATCAAACGACCAATGTAGGAAAAATCCTATGGAATTTCCTTGAATCAAAGGAGACCGAAGCTGAAAAACAGGAAATGAAAAGAACTGGTTGTCTTGTTATCTGGAGCTTATATTTATAGGAGCTTACTTTTATAGGGTAGCTCAAAAGAACTAGCCCTAAGAACCATGGCCAACAACAATGCCAAACAAATAACATGTTACACTAATTGAAATATAGTGACTTACCATACCACGTTGTATAGGCTCACCGTTGCACCACCTTTTTTTGACGATGTTCCATGAAAATGCCCCATACATCTTGTACCAAGAAATCTTGTAATTTATCACTGCTACACCTCATCTGCAAGTTGACACGGCTAATTTGAGATATCTTTACATGATAATACACTGCATATCCCTTGCACATAATTAACCACCAATTAACAATTGTGTGTGTCGCATAAACTAGTCATATCCCTTGCACTGGTATTCCTTCATGCCACGTATGACTTTGTGTAATGTATGATATCTATATCTCTAATTTAGTAGCCAGTAGTAGTAATCATTAGCTACACAAAGGGGTTGTTGGTCGAAAATCCTAGTAAAACATGCTCGTAGGCACACAACAATACAAGAGAGAGACACACTTACAAGATCATAGCAATGCTTCAGTCCAGGATTTTGGTTCACCAAGGTGTTAGATCTAGAAGAAATGTTGTCCTTGTAGCGCTTACTCGCTCCATAACATGCCGCTATGATGACTGTCGAGGTCCGGGAAGGAGATTTGGGACCATGGACGAGGGTGTTTGTGAAGCGACTCCGGTAGGGTGGACGATGATGTGGATGAATTGGACCCGGGGCCGTGGACTAGTGCATCGGTGAAGCTGCTCTGATAGGGTTGAGGATGGTGTCGACGAAGCGGATCTGCGGTCGTGGACGAGGGCGTCGTGAAGCTTCTCTGGTAGGGTGGACGAGAGCATCGTGAAGCTGCCCCAGTAGTGGATGGATGATAGTGTCGACGAGGCGGATCTGAGGCCATGGACGAGGGAATCGGTGAAGCAGATCCGCTAGGGTTGGGGATGGTGTCGATGAAGCGGATCTGTGGCCGTGGACGAAGGCATCAGGAAGCTGCTCCGATAGGGTGGACGACGGTGTTGACGAAGCAGATCTAAGGCCGTGGGGCGAGGGCATCGGCGAAGTGGCTCCAGGGGTGTTGACGATGGTGTCGACGAATCGGCTCCAGGAGTGTGTAGGAAGGTGTCTGTGCAGATGCGCTGCTGTAGACGAGAGCACCGACAAAGCAGATTATGCGCAGTGGACAAGGCCGACACTGAATGGCATGTGGTACAATGATGGTTGAGCAATCTACGGTTTCTAGGGGAGGTGGGAGAGGTAGATGCAGCCGTGGAAGCAGATCTGGCATGGTGGACGACACCGGCAGTGAATAGACTCTGGTACGCCGGTGGATGAGTAGTCTAGGGTTTCAAGAGGGGAAGAGGTAGAATCACCGATGAAGTACGGACGGCGAGATGTAAGGTGCTCTAGTGCTTTGGAGTAGTCGTTTTTGCGGGAGGAGAGAGAAAATGGGGGTTCCATGTGGTAGGAAAACGGAAAGTTACCAAAGAAGCCCTGGCCTTTCATGTAAATGAGGGTCGTGTTGTTCTTCGTGCACCAAGGACAAAAGAGATATTCACATGCTCCATGGAGGCAGGAGATTTTGCCGCCCGTGGGATCATTCGTATCCAGTTCAACTAATTTTAGACAGTGCTATCAGGAAGGTGATGATGTGTGACTGTGTAAACGGAGCACGCGTCAACAATAACTCGTATCAAGTCAACCCCAGAAAAAAGGCAATAACTCTGGATGATGCACTCATAACTTGTTCAAAAAAGAATGTGTGGCAGCGCTAAAAAATATACGTGCCATTTGTAAAAACTATTCAAGTGTTTCCAAAAACGCACTCTTGAAATATATTTGTACAACATAAAAAGGCCGTCTAGTTTTGAAAAAAAATCATATCATTCAAAAAAAATGTGCATTACATTTTTAAAAAAGTACACACAATTCAAAACAATTGTACAATGTAAAAAAAATATTCGCGTAGTTTCAGAAAAATATTCTCTACCATTGTAAAAACTGTTTCAATGTTCATATGAATTTTTTAACACATATTTGTTTCTTTCCAAAACACGTATATAAAAAAACTATGAATCATGTATTTAAAAAAAATTAACATGCAAGAACCAAATTCAGCAGTAGTATAAGGAAAATGTAAAATGTGTGTCCAGAAAAATAGTCATGTATTAAAAATAAAAATAAAAAATAAAAAGGAAAAAAAGAAAACCTAAAAAGTAACATATAGAAATAAAGAAAGAAATAAAAACGAAAAGGGAAAACACCCAAAGAAAAAGCACAGAAAACAGAAAATATAAAATGATGGAAAGATTTTAAAATCGGACTGGTCCATAAAACCTTTCCAAAACCCCTTAGATGGGCCCGCCTACTCATTAAATATTTTTATTTTTACTAGCAAAAGGGTCCGTGCATTGCAACGAGATTTTTTTCATAATCTTCAATAGCCATGACCATATTTTGCCGCATCACCGAGATACACTATAACTCTCAATTTCGTGAAATCTAGAGCACATTTGAAAATCATGAACATTTTTTTAAACATGTGAATATATTTGAAATCATGGAAACTTTTACATGTTTTAAAACATTTTCTAAAATCAAAACAATTTATTGAATTTTTGAACATTTTATACTAGTTCAAACAGTTTTTAAGTAAACTACGAACATTGATTTGAACAATGTCGAAGAACATTTTTTGGAAATTGGTGGAACAATTTTTGAAATTCGTGACCATTTTTGAATTGCATGATCATTTTCTGATCAGCGAACATTTTACGGATGGATACTATTTTGTAAGTCACGAATAGCTTTTGATATTTTAGGATATTTTCCAATGAACAATTTTTGAATTGGTGAAATTTTGCTCAAATTTATTAAATTTTTTAATACATGAACTTTAGAAAAATCATGAACATTTTTCGTTTCCCGAATAATATTTTTCAAAATTTTGAACATTTTTTGAATAAGCATTTAAACAATTTTTGTATCCACAAATATTTAATGATTTATTAAACATTTTATTTCAAAATTCTATTCTTTTAAATTTTCAAAACCTTTTTGAAGTCCGAAATTATTTAAAGTAGAAAAAGAGGAGAACGAAGAAGAAAAATAGAAAATAGAAAACGAAACTAAATAAAGGCCACCTGGAAATGGGGCAGCGACATGCGCCGGCCCAAATATGCACGGTTCATCTTCTCCCAGCGCGCAGAGCGAAGTATAGAAGGTCCTACCTCATGGGCCGGTCCATGTGGGGATTTCTCTGTAATATTTTGTCACTTATAGGTGGCATTGGTGGGTAATATTTTGTAATTTTTAGAGACAATTTGGGTGACGTATCACCAGAAACAATAGCACCTTTATTATTACTAGCAAACCTGCCCGCGTGTTGCACCCGAAGAGTAAAAAGTTACCTCTCATACTCACTCTCTTCACTGCACTATGCCACATGAAAAACAGTATGATAAGTTATGTTGCGCAAAAACTTAAAAATGTGATATTTTTGAAGTGTACTCAAGTTGTTTCTAATTTATAGACAATATGAATATCTATCTAGTTGCAGGTATCTCTTTACGCATTTGTTGTTGTTCCTCCTCGGTGGTGCCCAACAAGTATTTGCATTACGATGAAAACAACAAAGTATGTTTTACTAATTAATGATGGCATATGCATAAGAGCATTATTTTTGACTTCCTGATATATGTTTTTTTTTTGCAACCCAAGTCAAGTCCTAATTTGGTTGCAAACATATTATACAGCTCTATTGAGAACGATCATTTTGTAAGGACATGTATACCAAATGTTCAAGGTTGCATATCAATATGGATATTCTTTAAAAAATATCAAGGAAATAATTAAAACAATATGAAAATTAAAGTCAAGCCATTGGTTTACATAAAACTTGTATCAGCAACATTGTACTTTTTTTATACATCAGAAACATTTTATATATACACATTTAATACTTTCCAATTACATGGTCAACATTTTTGAAAACATATTTATTTGTCATGTCTATTTTTTAATACACATTCTACATTTTTTATACATGATTAAATTTTTTTATATACACATTTAGCATTGTCCAAATACATGATAATATTTTTTGAAAACTTATATTTTTTATCTCTACTTTGTTCCATACACATTATAAAAATTTGTAACTTTGTATACATTTTTCTTATACATCAGAAACATTGTTCCTATGCACATTTAACATGTTAAATACATGATTAACATTTATTAAAAATGAAAAAATGTATTACTATTTTTCTATACGCACTGTACTTTTTATGTATATAGTGGAAACAGTTTTTATACAACTTTGACATTTCTTAAATGCAAGAGTAACATTTTTACAAAGTCTGCATATAAGTGATTTTTACAATTTAAATATTCATAGTATTTTGAAATAAAGCCATCAGAAAAAAATACAAAAGTATGTAAAAGAAGTCAAAAAAAGTAAAGGTCGAGCCTGTCCGGGTGGGCGTGCGCTTTTGATTTGCTGAGGGGTCGTTGTGTATTGAATCAAAAGCGACGGCGGACTTAAAGAAGAAAAAATGAATCATTTTTTCCACTTACGTGTGGCATAGGGGGGTAATTCATACGCACTCTAGGGGCAATTCCGCGAGTACGACCAGAAGCACAACGTACTTTATTATTAGGCAAAGATAAGGTATATCTATATAGATTTCGCGTATGCCCTAGAAATCAATTCGTTTAGATCAAAAGATGGAATCAATTCATTGCTCGGGTCGCTCGCTCAGGTCGTTGGACTAGTCTGGTTTGTTTCTTCTATGCTGTCTAACTGTATGGAATGGTCCGATTGTACTGGTATTTCTTTATTGTTTTTGTGTTTTTTGTTATTGCATTCTTTGGTATTTTATTTATTTTTTGTCTTACAATTTTAATTGTTCAATTGCCTTATTTTATGTATATTTTATACACATTTTCCCCCTTTTTTCTATTAAACGTTTTTATGGTTATATTTTCCTTTTTTACTTTGTATTTTTCTTTGTTTTTATGTTTTTCACTAGCTTTCTTTGTTTTTTATCTCCTTTTCTTTTCTGCATCACATGCAAATTTTTCATATGTATCATACATTTTTGTATACATCAGGAGTATTTTCTATACCTGTTTAATATTTTTCAAATACATGGTTAACTTTTTTCAAACATGTGTTTCGATGTCTAGTTTCTCATGCACATTGTAAAATTTTCGTATACATCTAAAATATTTTTTGTATACATTTAAAACATTTTTGGAAGACGTTTAATATTTTTACATACAGGATTAACATTTTTTCAAATAGAAGTTTTGAAACATTTTTCTGAATTTATTTGAAATATTTTTGAAATACACTTTATTTTTTTCGGAATGATATAAAATACTTTACCAACTAGGTAAGCATTTATTAACATTGCATGAATACTTTTCAGAAATGTCACAAGAATAATTCGCGAACACTTTACTAAAAACGTCACGTACATTGTTTTGAATGGTATGACATATTTTTTAATTATGGAACATTTTTAAATTGTATAAACATTTACTTTAAATTATAAAAATATTTTTCCAAAGATGTGTACATATTCATGTATTCTTTTTAATGCTTCAACATTCTTAGAAGTTGCGCAAACATTTTTTAAGCACTGCATAAATATTTTAAATATAATATTTTATTTTAGGATATTTCAGAATATATATCAAAGAAAAAGAAAAACCGAAACAACGAAAGGAAGTGAACCAGGCAGCTATGTTTCTTGGGCTAGTCCATTTACTACAGCATTGTTGGCGAGCTCGATTTATACCTTGTAGTAACATTGTTGCATATGAGTGTCTGTATTTCATGAAGCGCTACAAGTCATTAAAGCATCGTCATTGTGCTCCAAATTAGACATAAGCCAACGACAAAGTTGAGTGCGATTATTTGAGAACCATCATGATCAAGCTTGGATTTTCAAAGAGATGGGTAAATATTATTATGAACCTTGCACTTTTATTTCTTATTCAGTTTTGTTCAATGGCAAGAAGTTTGAGGAGTTTAAACCAAGTCGAGGTATTCGTCAGGGAGATCATATTTCCCCCTACTTGTTATTGATGGCAGTGCAGGATTTTTCGTCCCTCCTAAAAAAATTAGACCACTCATCGTAGATTTGTGGGTTACAAGTGGCGCCCTCGGCTCCACCGGTGAATCACTTATTGTTTGTGGATGATAGTCTGCTATTCTTCAAAGCTAATGGTGTAGGGGCGACGAAGGTATCAAACCCGTGGGATAAGTATTGCCAAGCTTCAGGTCAGAAAATAAATCCAAACAATCCTCTCTATTTTTTTAGTAAGAAATGTTCGGAAAACATAAAGGAGGAGATCAAAACTACTTGAACGTCCCAAACGAATCTCTGAATGACAAGTACCTAGGAATGCCTTCTTACATAGGTACCTCCAAATTTGGAGCCTTCAAGTATCTTAAGGATAGTTTGTGGAGTAAGGTGAAAGGATGGATCGAGAAAACATTATCATTCACTGGTAAGGAAGTGTCTATTAAGTTCATTGCGCAAGTAGTGTCGGTTTATTCTATGTCTTGCTTCAAGCTACCCAGAAGTTTATGTGAGCATTTGAACAAACTTATCGGGCAATTTTGGTGGGGTAGAAGAGAAGGGAAAAGGAGACCAAGTTGGGTCTTGTGGATATCAATGACCCAACCCAAGTATATGGGAGGCGTGGGTTTTCATGATTTTTAACTCTCCAATTTGGCATTGTTGGCACGCCAGGCTTGACGATTACTGCGTGACTCGGCGTCATTGTGGTCATGGTTGCTCCAGGCAATGTATTTTTCTAATGGTTTTATCTTAAATGTTTAATTGAGCAACCACCCATCACAGGTCTGGAGGACTGTCATAGAGGGACGGGATGTTCTACGACAGTCTTATAAAGGGGATGGTAATGGGGAGTCTACTCACATATGGGATCAAAATTGGATACCCAGAGATGCAATGATGAGGCCTACTGTGCGTTTAGCAGCTAACCCGCTCAGTAAGGTTAGTGAATTTATAGACAATACAAGTGTAATATGGAGGGGGGATGTGAGTGATACATTTTTTCTGGCAAGTGATGCACAAACTATACTCAGTATTTCGCTTTGTACTAGAAACATGCTTGATTTTTGGGCCTGGTTTGATGAAAAGAAAGGCAACTTTACAGTGAGAACAGCCTACCGCATGCTAGCTGATATGAAGAGAAGACGAGAGGACTTGTTAAAAGGCAATGCGGGTGGGTCAAACATGCAAGTAGAAGCAAAAGTCTTGGTTATCTCTTTGGTTGATTGATGTCTTATGATGATAAATGCCATGTGTGCGGAGCACGAGATTCTTGGATACATTCTCTTATTGGATGCTCTATGTCACATTATGTTTGAGCTCTAGCCGATGTGCAGCTGGTAGACCACATTCAGTCTGTCCAACAGTCGAACGCCAAGCAGTGGTTGTTCTCAATGATCGATGATTTACCACATGCAAGCTTGACCAAACTAGTTGCTGCGCTATGGGCAATCTAGTCAGCAACACGAAAATTAATTCATGAAGAAATTATGCAGAGCCCGCATGCGACACATTCATTCATTGAGAAATAAGTTTCAGAATTGACAACTCTCAAGGTGCAGACAAATCAAAATGTAGCTGCTAGCGCTACTAACGGTTCTGGACAAAGACGAGCTTGGCTTGCTCCAGGTCCAGGTATTGCAAAGATCCATGTTGATGGCGAGTTGTCGAGGAATGAAAGGAGGGGGAGCTGCTGCTGCGATGTGTATGGATCACAATGGACAGTTTCTTGGTTCCAATGCGGTGGTTTTCCCTCACATAACCGATCCGAGAACGTTGGGAGCGCTCGCATGTCACGAGGCACTAGCACTCGCTCTTGATCTCTCGGTGGACAGAGTTATTATTTCATGCGATTGCAAACCGGTTATTTCGGAGATCAAAGACGGCACTGAAGGTACTTGTGGGACTATTATCAGATAAATTGTTGCAAGGGCTCAAGATTTCGGTAGCTACAATTTTATTTTTGAGTGTCGTGAGATGAATAAGGAAGCTTAGAACTTCGTTAAGTTTGCTAGATCGTTAGAATCGGGTCGCCATTTGTGGCTGGGAGTACCCCATGACCCAGTTGTCATTCCTGTAAACCTCATACTTGATAAATAAAGTTGGTTTACCACTTAAAAAATCTTATAGTAACTTAATAAGCAATAGAGCTCCTATTCCAGGCATCCTCATTTCATGCTTCTGACGCCCGTTCCTATTGTCTTAACAAACAGACGTACACACACTCTCTGCATCTGGGTCGGCCCATTTGCTTTTTTTCCTGTTAATTCTGCAAAAATGGTGCACACGCAACGGATTCGAACTAGGGGCCTCAACCTTCACAAAACAGCGCACCAACCACATATGTCTACTGATTTCGTTTTCTTCCTTTTATTCTTTCCCTAGCTCGTGAAGCCCCCGGTTTTGGGAAGCTTTTAACCAATTTTCTTTTTTCTGAACAGATTTGTTCGATTTTTCTTTTTTTTTTATTTTTGCCAAATTTTTTTCAAAATCGATGAAACTAAATGCATGAACATTTTTTATATCTTCATGAACTTTGTTTTTCAATATCCATGAAACTTATTTTCAAAAATTATATTTTTTTTCAAAATGTATAATATTTTTTCAAAACTGATGTCCTTTTTTCAAAAACTATGATTTTTTTTTCAAAGTTGATGAACTTGTTGTCAAAATCTATGTACTTTTTTTTAAAAAATGGACAGATTTTTTTTAGAAAATGGGAATTTTGTTTTCAAATTGATGAACTATTTTTGAAAACTCAGTGAACTATTTTTCAAAATCAGTGAACAGTTTTTGAAATTCGGATGAACTTTAATTCATGAACTTTTTGAAGTTTGTCAACATTGTTACAAATTCCATGAATATTTCTAAATTCATGATTTTTTTCGAATTTTTAAAATTGAAGTTTTAAATTATTTCATATGTTTTTCAAAAGTCTATGGTGATCAGTCAACTAGTCAAGTGGTCAACGGGTCATCCGTTGACTGACAAACCAAAATGCCGAAATGCGCCTGGGAGATGACTGCAGCAGAAGTGGTGAGTGGGCCGGCCCATTCTCTGTAGCTAGTTGGTGCCGAAACTTCTAACTGGCGCAGAAGGCGCCAATTAGAAGCTCCCCATATTCCGTGTTTCAAGCGCCAGGGAAGCTCCCTCGCGCCTACGCATCAACGCTTGTGGGTTGACCTATGGAAATTTCGCATTTCCCCCTGGGTCGCTTGATCGCATTTGAAAAAATATATGTAAAAAAGTGTTCGCATATGAACACGTCACCGTGTACCTCCAACGCCGAGGGTAATGCACCGCAGCTCACACCGAAGGAGACCCGTCCGAAAGCGCGGTTCGCAAGCAATCTGGCGGGTGCTTTTCAGGACCCGAAACCCCACGCGCCCGGGAGAGACCCCGTCTGGACGCGCGGCGGCTATGGGCTGCCCTAGGTCGGTTCGCCCGCCCCTAGAGCCTCGAGGATCGCCGCCCTACAAAAGAAGAATGGACGAAGAACGAGAGAGAAAGAACAAGGGAGAGATGTAAACTAGGGTAAAAAGTAGATTGGTTTTGCGATTGTGTGTTGTTCAATCGGCCGTCACCTCTTATCTATATAAGAGGCGGATGGACTCCCCGTACAATGAAAGGACTTGCCTTGCCGTTCAAATCATCAAAATCTAACCAAACTCGGACTTCTCACGACCTCTGGCCCGGATGTCCGGCTCTAGGCCCGGATGATCCGGCCTAGCCCGGTTTTCTGACAGCAGCTCACAATTTTGGCTCTAGAATCCATATACTACATCGGATTTGGACGCTTTTTATATCAAAATCAACCGCCTTGACGATATGCACAACTTTCATGCTGAACACATTTCGATCTGAGGCCATCTTGAGGGTGTTTCGGGCTGTTTTCTAAAGTCTATAGCAGAAAAAGCTGTCCGGACGTCCGAACTTCCACCGGATTGTCCGGCCTCCACCCGGATCATCCGGGACTGGACCCAGATCATCCGGCTTCATCATAAGCCTTCAGTTGTTTTCGGTGCTTCAATTTTCCGGATGATCCGGACCCCAGCGCGAATGATCCGGTCAAACATTGCTGCAGCGCACGATTTTGTCTATAACTTTTGCATACGACCTTGGATAGGAACGATTCTAGTTGTAGATTTTTCCATCAGAGGCCATCTTGTGGGCCTAACCAGCCGAATAGTATTCTGAATACAAAATCTCAGTACTTCGAACACAACTTCGGCCTTAGAGATGAGATCGGATGGCTATGGCCCAAATATCAAAGTTTCTTATTTTGATGATACGGAACTTTCTCACTTCGAGCACTTTTACATTTGAGGCTCTCTTAATTACGTTTTCACCATGCCAAAATCTGATGTCAACACATGCCCCCCTGTTTTTCAGCAAAACTTGTGTGCCGAAAAATAACTTGGACGAAGTTTGTTCTAAGCATGATGTCAACACTCCATCGGCCATTTTGTACATGCTTTGGAAGATAAGTATATATCAGTCATTTAGATTAGCAGCAAAAGTGAAGCTAATCGAACATATAATGATTTGGTAATACCCTTTCATGATGTAAGAAATTATATTGCATTCATGGATTAAAATAAGCCCATTGAGGGTAACCAATCATACCTGATGAAGAATTCCATGGCATAGGCATCAAGGACATTGTTGAAGAAAATGGATAATGTGTGGACCAAAGATGTTGAAACCTTTGGCTTGGTCCTTCGTAGCTTTCACTCTTTTCCTTCTTCACCTTTGCCGCACTCCTTGTAAAGGAAGCTCACACATAATTCTTATTTTGAATATTTCCTTTGGGAACCCATGCCATGTTTCTCTTTTAAAGTTCTTGTGCACTAAGCTTTTGCAACTTCTTCTTTTGCCAATACGATAAGCCGAGTGGGCACCTCGGCTGCGATTTTGTTTGAAGTAATGGCAATTCTTGTTTTACCTTGTGCACTTTGAAAGCACAAGTGCTCCCTAGGTGGTTTTGGTAATTAATGTCAACATATCTCTTGTTGGACTAACACTTTTATCTAGTATATTTCAGACAAGTTCAACATTGGAGTGGCATGGACTAAAGGATGTGGGAACTCCTTCAAGATGCTAAGGACAAAGGATTGGCTCAAGCTTCAAGCTCAAGACTTTTCATTTTACATTTTAGTGATCCAAGATCACATTGAGTCTATAGGAAAAGCCAATACTATCAAGGAGGGATGAGGTGTTGCTTAATGAGCCTCTTGCTTCATGTGCTTAGTGATATGCTCCAAAACCCTCAGCTACTCTCACTTCCACAAATGACCTAAACCCAAAGCCAAAATCGGTCACACCGATTCTTTCTATCCGGCGCCACCGAGTTTGGATGTCTTAGCCACTGCCACAAACCCTAGGCAAATCGGTCCTACCGACAGGGATCTCGGTCTCACCGAGATGGGATTGTAATCTCTTTGTGTATGTCCATTATCAAAATCGGTCTTACCGAGTTTGAGCAATCGGTACTACCGAGATTACAATGCAAACTCTCTGGTTAACTTATTACCAAAATAGGTCCTACCGAGTTTGAGTAATCGGTCCCACCGAGTTTGCCTTACCAACTCTCTGGTTAGCTAATTACCAAAATCGGTCTCACCTAGTTTGTGTAATCGGTCTCACCGAGATTACGTTAAGCCCTAACCCTAACCATATCGGTCCTACCGAGTTGCATTTCGGTCCCGCCAAAAATCCTAACGGTCACTAGATTTGCTAAAACGGTCTGACCGAGTTTGTTGATTCGGTCCCACCGAGTTCAGTAAATTGTGTGTAACGGTTAGATTTTGTGTGGAGGCTATATATACCCCTCCACCTCCTCTTCATTCGTGGAGAGAGCCATCAGACTAAACCTACACGTCCAACTTACCATTTCTGAGAAAGAACTACCTACTCATGTGTTGGGGCCAAGATATTCCATTCCTACCATATGAATCTTGATCTCTAGCCTTCCCCAAGTTGCTTTCCACTCAAATCTTCTTTCCACCAGACCCAAATCCTATGAGAGAGAGTTGAGTGTTGGCGAGACTATCATTTGAAGCACAAGAGCAAGGAGTTCATCATCAACGCACCATTTGTTACTTCTTGGAGAGTAGTGTCTCCTAGATTGGCTAGGTGTCACTTGGGAGCCTCCGACAAGATTGTGGAGTTGAACCAAGGAGTTTGTAAGGGCAAGGAGATTGCCTACTTCGTGAAGATCTACCGCTAGTGAGGCAAGTCCTTCATGGGCGACGGCCATGATGGGATAGACAAGGTTGCTTCTTCGTGGACCCTTCTTGGGTGGAGCCCTCCATGGACTCGCGCAACCGTTACCCTTCGTGGGTTGAAGTCTCCATCAATGTGCATGTACGATAGCACCACCTATCGGAACCACACCAAAAACATCCGTGTCTCCAATTGCGTTTGAATCCTCCAAAACCCTTCCCTTTACATTCTTACAAGTTGCATGCTTTACTTTCCGCTGCTCATATACTCTTTGCATGCTTTCTTGCTATGTATTGTGAATGTTAAACTTGTGCCTAAACTCCACTTAAACTTAAATTTGCTAAAAACTGCAACTTTGGTACTTAGTGTCTAATCACCCCCCTCTAGACACCTCTTCTCAAGGTCCTACAAGTGGTATCAGAGCCAGGTTTCCATTGCCTTGGTTTAATCACCATTGGAGGAAGATGGATGAGTCTACTTTGGGGAGTCTTAGACATAAAGTGTCTATTCTTGATGGAGAGTACTTTCATGAGTGAAAAAATGAGATGCTTGTAATTTTCAATCAATATCATTTGAACAAGTAAATTGCTAGTCCTTGTGCACCTTGTGTTGATCCTATGCATCCTACCCTTGATGAGTCCATTGACATGATTAGGAATCTTAGAACTGTTAATCTTATCACTAGAGGCTTGCCTAGAAACTTGATTATAAAACTGCCTACTCTTGAGTGTGCCTACACTATATGGAAATTTCTTGAGGAACGATTTCCAGATTATTCTTTGAAAAATCTTGATGAAATTCTCCATAAGTCTATCGCTTTGAGTAAGATGAATACTAGTGATCCTACGTTTGGTGATTGTCTATTTGAGATTACGAATCTTATGCGTGCCAAAGGAAATATTGGAATTATTAGTGATATTATTTCTGAAGCCACTAGAATTCATAAGCAAGATTATTGTCAAACTCATACTAATGAATCACTCTCATTAGGAATTGATCCACCACATGACGATGTTGAACATGGATACTATGATGAGGATGATGATGATGACTTCGATCTTGATAATGCAATGAGACACTTTGGTCTTATGGCAAATCTTCGGGGATATATGTCAGGAGGAAAGGAATGGGTTCTTGATAGTGGATGTACCGATCACATGACCGGAGATAAAGACATGTTTCGTGAGCTTGCTGATAATGATAGTCCTTGAAAGTATGTCACTTTCGGTGACAACTCAAAGGGTAAGGTGGTTGGCCTCGGTAAGGTGGCCATATCACATGATAGCTCCATACAAAATGTTATGCTCGTTGAATCTCTTAGATACAACTTACTTTCAGTATCTAGACTTGCTGACTTTGGTTTCAATGTCTTATTTACTAAAGTTGATTGCCAAGTGTTTCGTCGAGACAATCATAAAATGGTTTTTACCGGTATACGTAAAGGTGATCTTTACATTGTTGATTTCACTAAAAAGGCTCAACCTAAAACTTGCTTCATTGCTAAATCCTCAAAAGGTTGGTTATGGCACAGACGACTAGGTCACATTGGCATGAGAAACCTTGACAAGCTTATTAAAGGGAATCATATCCTTGGTGTTAACGATGTCATTTTTGATAAGGATAGACTTTGCAGTGCTTGTCAAGCAGGTAAACGGTTGGAGGAAGGCATCCCGTGAAGAACATCATGACCACAAGGAGGCCACTCAAGCTACTTCTCATGGATCTTTTTGGTCCCAACTCTTACAAGAGTCTCGATGGAAATTCTTTTGGTCTAGTCATAGTTGATGATTTTTCAAGATTTACGTGGGTGTTCTTTCTCGATGATAAATCGCAGGTCCAAAAGATCTTCAAGAACTTCGCTAGGAAGGCCCAAAATCAATTTGAAGTGAAGATCAAGAAGGTTCGCAGCGACAACGGAACGAAGTTCAAGAACGCAAATGTGGACACCTTTCTTGACGAAAAAAGGATTTCACATGAGTTCTCAGCTACGTACACACCTCAACAAAATGGAGTTGTTGAGAGGAAGAACCGGACGCTCATCGAAATGGCGAGAATGATGCTTGATGAGTACAAGACGCCGAAGCACTTTTGGGCAGAAGCGGTTGAGACAGCTTGTCATGCAACAAATCGCTTGTATCTTCACAAGCTACTCGGCAAAATGGCATACGAGCTCCTCACCGGTAACAAACCCCAAGTTGGATACTTTCGAGTATTTGGCTCAAAGTGCTACATTCTTGATAAGCATCATCGTTCTAAATTTGCTTCTAAGTCTCATGAAGGTTTCCTACTAGGTTATGGCTCAAACTCTCACACATACCGTGTCTACAACAATTTCACCTGAAAGGTTGAAGAGACGGTAGATGTGAAGTTTGATGAATCTAATGGCTTGCAAGTAGAGCAATTTCCAATTGATGTAGGAGACAAAGATCCGTCGGAAGCAATCCAAGACTTGTCTATTGGCAAGGTTCGTCCAACGGAGGTGAAGGAGAGTACCTCGTCTGTCCAAGTGGAAGCTTCTACTTCATGACAAGGTGAACCAAGAATTGACACGGAAGCATCCACAAGTGGGACACGCCAAGATGAAGAAAATGAGGAAGTGCATCAAGAACGTCAACAACCTCCTTCTCCACCACGACAAGAGAACGATAACGCCAACAACAAAGAGGATCAAGAAGAAGAAGAAGAAGATGAAGAAGATGTTCAACCAAGACCCAAGCAAAAGCTTTCACGAGTTCGAGCAAGAATTGCTAAAGACCATCCCGTCGAGCAAATCTACAATGATATTCAAACCGGGAGAATCACTCGCTCTAAAACTCGTTTAGCTAACTTTTGTGAAAACTATTCTTTCATCTCTAGCATTGAACCTATGAAGGTTGAAGAAGCATTGGAAGATCCGGATTGGATAAATGCTATGCATGAAGAGCTACACAACTTTGAGAGAAACCAAGTTTGGACATTGGTTGAGAAGCCCGACAACAAACACAACATCATCGGTACCAAATGGGTGTTTCGCAACAAGCAAGATGAAGATGGACAAGTTGTTCGCAACAAAGCACGTCTCGTTGCCCAAGGCTACACACAAGTCGAAGGTATGGACTATGGTGAGACTTACACTCCCGTTGCTAGACTTGAGTCAATTCGCATCTTACTTGCCTATGCTAATCACCATGATATCACCTTGTACCAAATGGACATTAAAAGTGCCTTTTTAAATGGTGAAATAGTGGAGGAAATTTATGTTAAACAACCTCCCAGCTTTGTCAATCCTAAGAAACCAAATCATGTTTACAAACTTCACAAAGCTCTTTATGGTCTTAAACAAGCTCCTAGAGCTTGGTACAAATGCTTAACTAAGTTTCTTCTTGGAAAGGGATTTGAAATTGGGAAAATTGATTCTACTCTTTTCACTAAAAGGGTTAATGGAGAATTATTTGTATGCCAAATTTATGTTGATGATATCATATTTGGATCAACTAACCCTCATTTTAGTGAGAAGTTTGGAAAGCTAATGTCGGAGAAGTTTGAGATGTCAATGATGAGTGAACTCAAATTCTTTCTTGGGTTGAAAATCAAGCAAACTAAGGAAGGTACTTTTGTCTCTCAAACGAAGTACACTAAGGACTTATTCAAGAAGTTCAATATGCAAGAATGCAAAGGTATGACTACACCCATGCCTACTAGTGGACATCTTGACTTGACCAAAGATGGTGAACCGGTTGATCAAAAGGTTTATCGCTCTATGATTGGTTCATTGTTATATCTATGTGCTTCACGTCCCGATATTATGCTAAGTATGTGCATGTGTGCAAGATATCAAGCTGCTCCTAAAGAATGTCATCTTAAGGCTGTGAAAAGGATAGTGAGATACTTAATACATACACCAAATTTTGGCATTTGGTATCCTAAGAGGGCCTCTTTCGATCTTGTTGGCTACTCTGACGCCGGAGACAAGGTTGATAGAAAGTCCACTTCGGGAACTTGTCAATTTATTGGTAGATCTCTTGTGCCTTGGTCCTCCAAGAAACAAAACTCGGTATCCTTATCCACCACCGAAGCGGAGTACATTGCCGCTGGGTCATGTTGTGCTCAATTACTTTGGATGACCCAAACTCTAAAAGATTATGGGATATATGTGAAACATGTTCCATTGCTTTGTGACAATGAAAGTGCTATCAAAATAGGACATAATCCTGTGCAACATTCTCGAACTAAGCATATTGAAGTTCGTCATCATTTCATTCGAGATCATGTTGCTAAGGGTGACATTGATCTTAAGCATGTTCGCACCGAAAAGCAATTAGCGGATATATTCACTAAACCTCTTGATGAGAAAGTGTTTTGCAGGTTGAGAGGAGAATTGAACATCATTGATGCTTCAAACTTGGAGTAGAAACTCCATTGGATACATGCAAGACATGAGCTTATGACTAATCCTTGATATTTCTCTTATGATGAAAATCTTATATCTTGGATATATTTGCATCTTGCATGTTATCTAACCCATGTAGGTACTTGGTTGAATAAAATTCCATGAGATTGTAACCTACTCACATCTTGAGCAATCTCTACATCACCAAGTCTCTATACAAAGGTGGTTGAAGATAACGAAGCACGAAACCATTCAAACATATCCTTTGACAAATTCTATGTTGAGCTTCATGATTGTCATTTTTGGATACACAAGTGCTCTTCCTTGCAAGAACTAACCCATGTAGGTAGATGGACTCAAATTCCAAGTGGTGCTCCCAACTCTTGATGAGCTACATCAACCTTGAGCAACCCACACAAGTTCAACTACATGATCAACACCACCAACCAAGGTATGTTATTCCATCTTAGAGAAGCTTTACTCCGAGTCATGAGCTAAAGCAACTCGACAAGATGAGAATACATCAAGATGCTTAAATGAAAAGTGGTAACCCCATTTTGAGCTTAAACGATGAGTATGACCTATGATCAAGTGATCTCACTTGACTCCTCAGTCAATATACTCTAACATAGGTGACTTTGTCGCCGATCATCTCTAGATGAAGTTCTCTTGTGTTCGTCTTTGTGTTTTTGCATTTGTCTCATGCATATTTGTTTCCCCTTTCAAAAAAAACTTCATCTAGATTTCTTTCTTTTATTTTTTTTGTTTGTTTGCTCTGCATTTTATGCATCAATTCATTGCATATCATTTAGTAAATTCCTTGCAAATCTTTGTGAGATCTTTCTAGTCTAGTGAGCTGAGTGACAAGTGTTTTCTCTGTGATGCACTCGGTTTCACCGATTTGTTACTTTCGGTCCGACCGAAAAATTTCGGTACCACCGAATCATACCACTCGGTGCCACCGATTTCACAACAGGAAAAACGGTTTGCCACTTATTCTGTGTTTCTTCTGATCCAACTCCACTCAATGAATCTTGTCCTCTAACAAGAATCACATTTTTATCAAGTGCTTTATGTTGTGACTCAAGGATCAAACCCATTCACGACAAATTCCAGAGGGAGAGAGAAAAATCACATTTTTATCGAGCCCTTCTTGGAAATTGATGTCAAAGGGGGAGAGAGAGATCACATCAAAGCTTATCATTTTAGAGAGAGTATCACCTTCTCAGGGGGAGAGAGATCCTTCAGGGAGAGAGAGAGATCCCCAGGGGGAGATAATACTAGTAGAAAGTATTTCTCAAGGATCCCAGATGCTTAGTGTTCAAGAGGAGAGATGCCACATGTCTTCTTGAGGGGAAAGACATGTTCATATGTGCTTATTTGCATTAGTTTGCATTAGCTCTGTTCATTTATATCTTTCAGCTCTGATTTTCTGTTCCCTATCTTCTCCCAGTATCCCATGCTAGATTCAGGGGGAGCAAGACATCCAATGGAAACAATCATTCAAATTCATTGCATATCTTTACTCTTGGGGACATGTCTAATCAAATGTGGTACTTAGTACTCACTCTCTACATGTCATTCCAGTCTTGGTATTCTTGTGGTTTCTTCTGTTTGCTCTGGCTAGTAGATGTATCTGTGTTATCTAACCTTGTTTACACAGGTTCATTCCATCCTAAGCCTACTCAAGACTACAAGGTAAATATATGCATCACAATCATGTGTATGAGGAATTCTTGCTGATGTACATACTGTTTGCAAGAAGGACTCATGGGCATGAAGGTATTTCCTTTAATAATTTTTGCTCTAATGCATATGGCCAAGATACATGTAACACATTGCCTGCTCTATCATGGTTATGCTCTCACAAACTTCTATATGTCATATTCACATGATTGCATACATGTAGGGGGAGCTTATGCTTGTTACATGTCTTTCCAAAGT
Source organism: Triticum dicoccoides (assembly GCF_002162155.2). NCBI lineage: Eukaryota > Viridiplantae > Streptophyta > Magnoliopsida > Poales > Poaceae > Triticum > Triticum dicoccoides. The sequence continues at coordinate 557,872,011 of NC_041393.1, read as the reverse complement.
TTTACTTGCTATTCTTTATATCCTTATCTAAAGCTTTGATGTATATATGTTGTCATCAATTACCAAAAAGGGGGAGATTGAAAGCACAAGTGCTCCCTAGGTGGTTTTGGTAATTAATGTCAACATATCTCTTGTTGGACTAACACTTTTATCTAGTATATTTCAGACAAGTTCAACATTGGAGTGGCATGGACTAAAGGATGTGGGAACTCCTTCAAGACGCTAAGGACAAAGGATTGGCTCAAGCTTCAAGCTCAAGATTCTTCATTTTACATTTTAGTGATCCAAGATCACATTGAGTCTATAGGAAAAGCCAATACTATCAAGGAGGGATGAGGTGTTGCTTAATGAGCCTCTTGCTTCATGTGCTTAGTGATATGCTCCAAAACCCTCAACTACTCTCACTTCCACAAATGACCTAAATCCAAAGCCAAAATCGGTCACACCGATTCTTTCTATCCGGCGCCACCGAGTTTGGATGTCTTAGCCACTGCCACAAACCCTAGGCAAATCGGTCCTACCGATAGGGATCTCGGTCTCACTGAGATGGGATTGTAATCTCTCTGTGTATGTCCATTATCAAAATCGGTCTTACCGAGTTTGAGCAATCGGTACTACCGAGATTACAATGCAAACTCTCTGGTTAACTTATTACCAAAATAGGTCCTACCGAGTTTGAGTAATCGGTCCCACCGAGTTTGCCTTACCAACTCTCTGGTTAGCTAATTACCAAAATCGGTCTCACCAAGTTTGTGTAATCGGTCTCACCGAGATTACGTTAAGCCCTAACCCTAACCATATCAGTCCTACCGAGTTCAATTTCGGTCCCATCGAAAATCCTAACGGTCACTAGATTTGCTGAAACGGTCTGACCGAGTTTGTTGATTCGGTCCCACCAAGTTCGGTAAATTGTGTGTAACGGTTAGATTTTGTGTGGAGGTTATATATACCCCTCCACCTCCTCTTCATTCGTGGAGAGAGCCATCAGACTAAACCTACACTTCCAACTTACCATTTCTGAGAAAGAACTACCTACTCATGTGTTGATGCCAAGATATTCCATTCCTACCATATGAATCTTGATCTCTAGCCTTCCCCAAGTTGCTTTCCACTCAAATCTTCTTTCCACCAGATCCAAATCCTATGAGAGAGATTTGAGTGTTGGGGAGACTATCATTTGAAGCACAAGAGCAAGGAGTTCATCATCAACGCACCATTTGTTTCTTCTTGGAGAGTGGTGTCTCCTAGATTGGCTAGGTGTCACTTGGGAGCCTCCGACAAGATTGTGGAGTTGAACCAAGGAGTTTGTAAGGGCAAGGAGATTGCCTACTTCGTGAAGATCTACCGCTAGTGAGGCAAGTCCTTCGTGGGCGACGGCCATGGTGGGATAGACAAGGTTGCTTCTTTGTGGACCCTTCTTGGGTGGAGCCCTCGGTGGACTCGCGCAACCGTTACCCTTCGTGGGTTGAAGTCTCCATCAACGTGGATGTACGATAGCACCACCTATCGGAACCACGCCAAAAACATCTGTGTCTCCAATTGTATTTGAATCCTCCAAAACCCTTCCCTTTACATTCTTGCAAGTTGCATGCTTTACTTTCCGCTGCTCATATACTCTTTGCATGCTTGCTTGCTATGTATTCTGAATGTTAAACTTGTGCCTAAACTCCACTTAAACTTAAATTTGCTAAAAACTGCAACTTTGGTACTTAGTGTCTAATCACCCCCCTCTAGACACCTCTTCTCAAGGTCCTACACACTCTCAACTTCTTCCCTTCAGATTTGGCACTTGATTTGTGGCACCCCGGCTCAGAGAAATTGGAACGCCCCGTATTCCAGCCCAGAGATCAAGGAGAAGTCTTCTAGAATACGACACTGATTAGCATAGAAAAAAATCAGCTCTTTATTGCAATCTATATGGGTACAAGGGGGGGGGGTTACATCGGCATGGCGACACTACGCCTACCACGGTTGCTCCATGCAAACAGCAGAACAACTCGACGCAGCAAAATGACTACTGGCAGCAGAACAGCGAGGACGGTGATGAACTCCACTCCGCAGGGACTCTGATTGGAACGCTTATCCTAGATTGCAAACAAGGAATCCACGACAAACAAGCAATCAAATCTGGCATGACCTGCAAACTGGCATGACACGCCAGGTCAGTACATTGAATGTACTTGCAAGCTCACAGGAACCAAAGCAATCAAGACAAACAATAGCATGGCAATTACATATTATTATGCAATGAGGAACACGATACTATCAGAACAACATAGCATGAACAACATGATACAACTAGAACAATATAAGCATGGCATGAACATATGAACATGATGAGACTAGCATGCAACATGATGAAACCATCATGCACCAACTTACTCTGCTCGGGTTATCTCGTAACCATCACCTGCACAAACTTACCATCATGGACATCACACGATTGTCTCAGGATCCAATCAAGCTTGGTATTAACAATACCGTAGTAATCATTTATGACCACATGGAGCTTGACTTTTACCCTTGAATCTTGCATAACACCATAAATATCCAACGAGTAGGTATTCACGATACCACAGTGATCCTCTCACGATCACATAAATATCAACCAACTTCGTTCATCATCGAACCGGGGTTGTCATTAAGCACATTATTATTACTGTTGACCCATAGTGTGACCAACTACGAACTGGGCCCATATCCGCGGGCGCGGCTATCGATAGATTTAACACCCACACTCTGTAGAGGTTAGCACACTGTACCCACACCACGGAACCCTGGCCTCGCACTCCCATTCGGGTGGACCAAAGCGTTCCGACAAAACCATCCTACTGCCATGACACTCTCCCAGCCACTCAGACCAACTCCCCTTTGGGCTAAGTCCCGGGTGGCCTCGTGCCTACCAAAGGCACCAACGGCCACAGTCGTGGCAAAACGGTCCCAAACGGGGACAAGGATCCATACTCAACAACGAGCACACAAGGCTTATGCCATCCTACCTGATCAGGGTAGCGCCCGTGCATAACCTTCTCCCGCGGGAGGCACCGGTGAGAGGCATGACAATAGACCCAGTTAGGACCCCCCATAGGGTAAGCGTGGTTGCACTGGTCAGATCGATATGGTGGCACCATGACTCAGCCAACATTTGTTCAAGTTCAATTTAATCCGGTTAAACTTGAATGCAATATGCTGAGCCATGATAAAATAACATGATGCATGAACATAATATCAAAATAAGCATGGAAGTGCAACAAAATCAACGAGCATAACAACAACATGTAATCATTTACCCAGATGAGCATGGCATATTGACAAGCATGAATATCACAACTAGAACACTACTCATAACATAACATGACCACTAGCATCAACAATAAAATACCATGCAATAACATAACGATAAACTAGCATGCAAGCATTTAACCAACTGGGTGCAAAGGAACATGCATAACAACGGTACTCGGGACAGACGATAGTCATGCACCGAAGACCATCACCACATGTACTATTACCAAGCATTACCCATATTGACGTAATACTAGCATCAAGAAGATAATAACAGAGTGCAAGAAAACATGAAGGTAAACACCGATCCATAAGCATAACCGAAATAATGACAACAAAAGCAAACCAATCAAACAGTTATTACAGATTCAAGTTGGAAACCAATGCTTTTGCATGGCTATCATGCAAATGGTGGTTGTGTCTTGCCTGGTGATGAAGAAGGCTCCGGGAAGAAGTGCGGAACGACCGCGGAAAGAATCGCCGGAAAGGGTTCTCTCTCGGAAGGGTTGATTAGGGGCAAGGGCAAAAATGGTCATTTTCAGAATGTTGAAACATAGTGAAAATGGTTCCATCGGAACGGGCCTGACGAAATGAAGACATGGGCGTTGGGTTCACCTCGATTGGAGTTACGGTTGCGGAGATATGAGGTGTAGAAGATCAGGGACTTTTCTGTAAAAATATCATCACAAACAAGTCCCTGAGTGGATAAGGCAGAAAATGTACTTACCAGAATACGTGTGCACTTATCCACGTCATCAGAGGTGGGACCGGGCGCGTGCGGGTCCCACGGGGTGGGGCCCGTCACTTATCCACGTCAGCGTGGATGGGGTCAACCCCCTGGGTCACTGACTGGTGGGGCCGCGGGGTCCACGCGCTTGGTCAACTCCCTCCTCCCGCTCCTCCTCTTCTTCCTCCTGACACGGATGCAGAACAGAGGGAGCGGTGCCAGCGCCGGCGCTGGCCTCGTGGCTCCGGCCATCTCCGGCCAAGGGGAGGCCACCGGCCAGCCGGCGCAGCCCACCGCATCCATCTAGGGGGAAAACAAACCCCGGGGAGGAGTGGGGATGCGGTGACGGTTGGTGGAAGAAGGAGGCAGAGGCGGCGGTGATCTTCGGGGCACGCGACCAGGGTGGCTCTGGCGGTGGGGCGAGGACACGGGGAGGACCGCCGGGGTGTGGGTAGAGCTATGGTGAGGTCAGGAGGGAGGGGGAGGGCTCGAATGGCTCGGATTTAAGCCGAGCTTCGCGGCGGCCATGGCATCCATAGGAGGGCTCGGGAGCTCCTAGAGCTCGTTTGAGAGGTTGTGCAGGACCAGAGGAGGGTGGTGAGGCCGCTAGAGTGCTCGGGCTGCGCGGGGAGGGGCTACTTATAGCCATGCGAAGTCATGGCAGAGCTGGCATCGCCGTGGACGCGTGTGCTCACGCATGAGGTCAGGGAAGACGATGGGGAGGTGCGGACGAGCTACAGAGGTGCATAGGAACGAGCAGAGCTCGGGGACAAGGGAAAGAAGAAGACACGGAGGTGGAAGACGACGCGGTCACGAGCGTGCACTGTGCAGCGAGGGGGGCGGCTCATCGGAGAAGAAGACGGAGGGGGCAAGGGCTCCAGAGGGACGACGACTGCTCGGGGAAGACTCTAGACATAGCTAGGCAACGAGGGGACAAACGCACAGCGAGGGGGAAGAAGACAGAGGCGCTAGAGCGCGCTGATGGCATGCCAGGATGGTGGTCACCACTATGACCGGCAAGGAGGGAACGGGAGAGGCTGCAGTGAGCTGTCTAGTGATGAGTCCCTTCATCTAATAAGCCGAGGGAGCTGATGGATCAAGAGAAGGAGCCAAGGAGAGGAGTGTGGCATCACGGAAACTTTGTTGTATCATTTTTGGATGAGCACTAGTGATCAACAGGGAGCTGATTGGGTCCAATGGAGTTGTCTGGGATGTTTGACTGCGGAAGGACAAGAATCCTCGTGGTTTTGGATGGAAATGGGCCAAGGATTAATATAGTTGCTTTGCAACTGACTAAAATGGTGCAGAATGAAGATCGTGATGATGCTCTCACATGGAGTATCAACTTAAGCTCAACTTGGGTAATGCATAGTTCTTTGATCATATGAAGATGCTGAAAAAGGTTTCACACCATTTGGATAAACCAAAATGGTACTTCCTTCACAAACATCCCCACTGACCAGAAACTTGTAGAAATTCTAGAGGAATAATGGCTTGATGAAATGTGCCCAAAATGGGTGGAGAGATGTTTTATGGGTAGGATCATGATCTAGTAATTTATCAGAATTTTTGAAGCAATATAAAATACACTTGCTTCACAACCTGAAAATATTGCCAGAATCAAAGATTTGATCCTGTGCTCACATAGATGATGGGATGGGGCTACAAATGGGTGGAGAGGGTTAATATGAGCGCATGAAGGAGTGTGCAAAAGTTCAACTCATTTGGATACTCCTGGCTAGTACTTCCTTCACAATGCATTCCCTCAAACAGGAACTTTGAAAAATCACTGAGGAAGAATGGCTAGGCAAATAAAGTTGAGCTTTGGCACAGGGCAATTATTGGAACATGAAGATATGTCCAAAAAGGTTGAGGTAAATTGGGGAAAGGAAAATAGCACTTCCTTCACAACCTGCCACACAAGACATAATAGAAAAGGAGTTATTTGAGGATTATTTTTGAACATGGCAATGAAAAGTATTGCCACATTTGATGAAGATATGACCCAAACAATTTATGAGAACTATTTGGGAATTTTTGGAGTGATGGAAATATAGGTTGCTTCACAACCTAGGGCAGATAGGGTTATTCCTTTAATAGCAAAGGAATATCCCCAATAAAATGAATATTGGGATTTGGGCTAGGATGAAAATGGAAAGGTATAGGGAAGGATTTGGGTATGACAAGCCAGTCTGGAAGCAAAGAAGAGGTCATCTTCTTCCGTTTCCAGACCACAAAGCCACAGAAAAAGAAAACTCAGGCAAAAATCTCAGAAAACAAAAGAAAAAGAAAGGGCCAAAAATCAGGCTGTGACAAACCTTGCCCCCTTAAAGAAATCTCGTCCTCGAGATTTGGCTGCTCAGGGAACAAGTATGAATATATTGACTTAAGGAAACCATTTCCAACTCGGGTATCCTTTTTCCTTTATTGTTGTTCCCACCAGATTTTTATCTGACTGACCCTGGGGTGGTTTGCTTTAATGTATCCATATTCTGACAAATCTTACCTTGCTTGTTCATGTTTATACTGGCTTCGATTTCTTTTTAGATCTGCTGACTTAGCTGGCTGTGATTGATTATCATGACTGAAATATATGTGTGTCTCACAAATCTGAGGGTGATTTCTGATGGTTGTGTTTGTACTGGCAATCTTCCATGAATTGGTGACTAGATTTTCCTGATGAACACCCAAGCTCTGACTCCTTGCATTGGGTTTCTTCACTGAATGCAGGTCCTTTGGGTTCCAAACCGTGAATTGAGGCATAACTATTTTTCTGACAGATTCTGACTCATCGCAGAAGTTTCTGAATCATGCTGACTGGCTCCACTGTCTTGAGTATCAGATTTGTACCAAATATTTCTCTTGGCCAGTATAAAGGGGTATGAACCTTTATGATATTATCCGCAGACTTGACCGGTGGTGGTTCTGACAGACGAGATTTTTTTCCATGCCAAGCTATCCATTGGTGATTCTCATACTTGAGGGCACATGCTTCGAGAATGTTATTCACATTCCGATTGCTCATTCTGTCGGTCAGTCCATGGGGATAGTAGGCTGTGTGAGGCTTCACCATAGTCGCTGGAGTCATACTGTTGAACTGACCTTTGATCTGACTTCACAAACCCACGTATTCGATACTGGCAAATCTGAGCACATGCGTTCAACTGAGCGGGTTGTCTGGATATGAGGTTCCTTACCAAAATTTAGTAGGCCCCTTACGTGAATATCCTTGGTGATCCATACTGACTCAGACTGTTCGGGTATCTGCACAATGTGGGTCTTGCAACAATTTTCACACCTGCATCATTGGTCTTACTCCTTCATTACTTTTTTTCTTGTCTGGATCCTTGGGTGAAGGAGCGGGGTCATATTGTTTCTCTGTGTGACCATAGCTTCTGTCGGGTGCAATATTCTGACAGGCATACTCTTATCCGCATCTTCTGACATGGTAACATTATTGGAATGGCAAGTTCATCATCTCTCAAGTTCTGACCGTAGGGAAATGATCATCCGAACCCTTGCAAGAAATCGACAAATAAATCAGTAGCCACCAGAACAGTCTTTACAACTCAGATCTGGGACATTACTGAAATGACTCAACCATGGCTTAGGACAGCTGAAAAGCAGCTCAGAGCATGAGACCGGGTCGATAAGAAGAAGGTAGCAGCTCCCTAGAATAGCCAAAAAGCAGTTATAGGGCTACTGTCACAAAAAGAAACCCAATAACTGTACGAGATGGCCGAAAAGCAGCTCAGAACTCATGACAGTTGTTGAAGAGAGAAATAAAAATCGGCATCCACCCCGGATAGCTAAAAACAGCTCAGATCACAGGCATGGTGCCGGCACTGAAGAAAAGGAGACAAGGGCTCATCAAGATCATCTTCCAGGTTCACAAGTACTTGTACTGAGCTCATTCTTTGGTGTATAGCTGGCTTCCTTCTTTTAACAATCCTCATGTGCCTGTCAAATCTGCTTTCGAGTGACTTGCAAGACCTTGGTGGTATGCTGACCGCTTATATATGAAAATCTGATTCCCGAGGCAGACTTGCTTTCTGACTGAACTATTGCAGATCTGATTCTTGAGATGTGATGCCATATACTGTCAAGCTTATCTTCTTGATAATTTCTGCTATGAAATGTGCACACTGAGGCAAGCCTGATTATCCGTATCACGATCATATATTCCCAGATCCCAATGCAGTCGGCGGAGAATTCCCTACTAATGCAAACTTGATATTGACAGTCCATCCAGGATTTCTTTCGCATTCAGACAAGATATTCCAATTTCACTACAGTCTGCTGATAATTCCATTCTGTTAGCTGAGTTTCCAAATATATGCATTCCTTGCTGACTCTTCAAGTCCGGTGTTGGTTGACGAGCAACTTTAATAAGGGGAAAATTTGTAACACTGAAGGCTCAAGGAAAGAAACAAAAGAAACGACGAAAACAAAAGCACAGAAGCATACTAATAATATAAAGCAATCAACACATATTACTGCTACTCACACAATAATATGCATGCACACATAAGCACACAAATCTCACGGAAACTCCAGCATTACGGACTAATATGTTGTGGCGGTGTGCACGAAAGTGAGTCTGTGTGTGGAAAGAGTTGGCGTAACCAAGGCTACACCAAGCATTGGCTGAATACCGGATGGATCTGGATGGATACAGAGGCAGGGACGAACTTGGTGATCAAGTAGTGAGACACAAAGGTCACAACCACCTCATCATCAAGCGTACGAAAGAGAAATCATACTCGTCCAAAGAATGAAATGACAGGGCAAGATAACTGTGGGAGACTAGTTTTAATGGCATTGCCCCTTTTTGATAACAAAGATCAACAAGGGTTGCCAAGGGGACGAGATGGATGACATGGTTCGGGATAGAAACAAGTCTATCACCGAAATAATATGGGTGGTTGGCAGAAAAATATAGGCGATACCTGAGTATAACTCCTGTAAATGGTGTCTGGGACACTAGGTACCAGTGCATCACTCTCCTGGGACAGAGATAATGCCGAACACTAAAGAGCAGACATACTAGGAAAGAGGGTGTAGGTGGTGGATCGAAAATGACGCCGCCTACACTCACAAGATTAACCATTAGTGACAAAATAATAGTCTATATGCATGCTATGCGGCAAACAAATGCAGCAACCAAGTGCAACAAACCAGCTGAGGTCTATACTACCGCAGTCCAACGTTTGCATGGCCTAGGGCGTCCTACAGCCAGACCTGCTCTGATACCAAGACTGTGGCACCCCGGCTCAGAGAAACCGGAACGCCCCGTATTCCAGCCCGAAGATCGAGGAGAAGTCTTCTAGAATACGTCATTGGTTAGCATAGAACAAATCAGCTCTTTATTGCAACCTATATGGGTACAAGGGGGGTTACATCGACATGGCGATACTACGCCTGCCACGGTTGCTCCTTGCAAACAGCAGAACAACTCAACGCAGTGGAATGACTACTAGCAGCGGATCAGCGATGACGGTGATGAAGTCCACTCCGCAAGGACTCTGGCTGGAACGCTTATCCTAGCTCGCAAACAAGGAATCCATGGCAAACAAGCAATCAAATCTGGCATGACCTGCAAACTGGCATGACACGCCAGGTCAGTACATTGAATGTACTTGCAACCTCACAGCAACCAAAGCAATCAAGACAAACAATAGCATGGCAATTACATATTATTATGCAATGAGGAACACGATACTATTAGAACAACATAGCATGAACACCATGATACAACTAGAACAATATAAGCATGGCATGAACATATGAACATGATGAGACTAGCATGCAACATGATGAAACCATCATGCACCAACTTACTCTGCTCGGGTTATCTCGTAACCATCACCTGCACAAACTTACCATCACGGACATCACATGATCATCTCAGGATCCAATCGAGCTTGGTATTTACAATACCGTAGTAATCATTTATGACCACAAGGAGCTTGACTTTTACCCTTAAATCTCGCATAACACCACAAATATCCAACGAGTCGGTATTCACGATACCACAGTGATCCTCTCACGATCACATAAATTTCAACCAACTTCGTTCATCATCGAACCGGGGTTGTCATTAAGCACATTATTATTACTGTTGACCCATAGTGTGACCAACTACGAACTGGACCCATATCCGCGGGCACGGCTATCGATAGATTTAACACACACACACTCTACAGAGGTTAGCACACTGTACCCACACCACGGAACCCTGGATTCACACTCCCATTCGGGTGGACCAAAGCGTTCCGACAAAACCGTCCTACTGCCATGACACTCTCCCGGCCACTCCGACAAACTCCCCTTTGGGCTAAGTCCTGGGTGGCCCCGTGCCTACCAAAGGCACCAATAGCCGCCATCGTGGAAAAACGGTCCCAAACGGGGACAAGGATCCATACTCAACAATAGGCACACAAGGCTTATGCCGTCCTACCTGATCAGGGTAGCGCCCGTGCATAACCTTCCCTCGCGGGAGGCACCAGTGAGAGGCATGACAATAGACCCACTTAGGACCCCTCCATAGGGTAAGCGTGGTTGCACTGGTTAGATCGATATGGTGGCCCCATGACTCAGCCAACGGTTGGTCAAGTTCAATTTAATCCGGTTAAACTTGAATGCAATATGCGGAGCCATGATAAAATAAAATGATGCATGTACATAATATCAAAATAAGCATGGAAGTGCAACAAAATCAACGAGCATAAGAACAACATGTAATCATTTATCCAGATGAGCAAGGAATACTGACGAGCATGAATATCACAACTAGAACACTACTCATAGCATAACATGACCTCTAGCATCAACAATAAATACCATGCAATAACATAACGATAAACTACCATGCAAGCATTTAACCAACTGGGTGCAAAGGAACATGCATAACAACGGTACTTGGGACAGACGATAGTCATGCACCGAAGACCATCACCACATGTACTATTACCAAGCATTGCCCATATTAACGTAATACTAGCATCAAGAACATAATAACAGAGTGCAAGAAAACATGACGGTAAACACCGATCCATAAGCATAACCGAAATAACGACAGTAGAAGCAAAACAATCAAACAATTATTAAAGATTCAAGTTGGAAACCAATGCTTCTGCATGGCTATCATGCAAATGGTGGTTGTGGCTGGCCTGGTGATGAAGAAGGCTCCGGGGAGAAGTGCGGAACGACCGTAGAAAGAATCACCGGAAAGGGTTCTCTCTTGGAAGGGCTGATTAGGGGCAAGGGCAAAAATGGTCATTTTCAGAATGTTGAAACATGGTGAAAATGGTTCCATCGGAATGGGCCTGATGAAACGAAGACGTGGGCGCTGGATTCACCTCGATTGGAGTTACGGTTGCGGAGATATGAGGTGTAGAAGATCAGGGACTTTTCTGTAAAAATATCATCACAAACAAGTCCCAGAGTGGATAAGGCAGAAACACATATAAGGAAATACGCTTTCAAAAGTTGAAAACGTACTTACCAGAATATGTGTCCACTTATCCATGTCATCAGAGGCGGGACCGGGCGCGTGCGGGTCCCACGGGGTGGTGCCCATCACTTATCCACGTTAGGTGGACGGGGTCAACCCTCGGGTCACTGATTGGTGGGGCCGTGGAGTCCACGCGCTTGGTCAACTCCCTCCTCCCGCTCCTCCTCTTCTTCCTCTCGACGCGGGCGCAGAACAGAGGGAGCGGCGCCGGCGCCGGCGCTGGCCTCGCGGCTCCGACCAACTCCGGCCAAGGGGAGGCCACCAGCGAGCGCGGCGCAGCCCATCGCATCCATCCAGGGGGAAACAAACCCCGGGGAGGAGTGGGGAGGCGGCGACGGTTGGTGGAAGAAGGAGGCAGAGGCGGCGGTGATCTTTGGGGCACGTGGCCAGGGTGGCTCCGACGATGGGGCGACGACACGGGGAGGACCGCCGGGGTCTGGGTGGAGCTATGGTGAGGTCAGGAGGAAGGGGGAGGGATCGAATGGCTCGGATTTAAGCCGAGCTTCGCAGTGGCCATGGTGGCCATAGGAGGGCTCGGGAGCTCCTAGAGCTCGTTTGAGAGGCTGTGCAGGACTAGAGGAGGGTGGTAAGGCTGCTAGAGTGCTCGGGCTGCGCGGGGAGGGGCTACTTATAGCCGTGTGAGGTCATGGCCGTGTTGGCATCGCCGCGGACGCGTGGACGGCGCCGTAGATGCATGTGCTCGCGGATGAGCTCGGGGAAGACGACGGGGAGGTGCGGACGAGCTACAGAGGTGCACAGGAACGAGCAGAGCTCGGGGACAAGGGAAAGAAGAAGACACGGAGGTGGAAGACGACGCGGTCACGGGCGCGCACTATGCAGCGAGAGGGACGGCTCACCAGAGAAGAAGACGGAGGGGGCAAGGGCTCCAGAGGGACGGCGACTGCTCGGGGAAGACTCTAAACATAGCTAGGCGACGAGGAGAGAAACACACAACGAGGGGGAAGAAGACAAAGGCGCTAGAGCGCGCTGATGGCATGCCAGGACGGTGGTCACCACTGTGACCGGCAAGGAGGGAACGCGAGAGGCTGCAGCGAGCTGTCTAGTGATGAGTTCCTTCATCTAATAAGCCGAGGGAGCTGATGGATCAAGAGAAGGAGCCAAGGAGAGGAGTGTGGCATCGCTGAAACTTTGCTGTATTAGTTTTGGGTGAGCACTAGTGATCAACAGGGAGCTGATTTGGTCCAATGGAGTTGTCTGGGATGTTTGACTACAGAAGGACAAGAATACTCGGGGTTTTGGATGGAAATGGGCCAAGGATTAATATAGTTGCTTTGCAACTGACTAAAATGGTCCAGAAAGAAGATCATGATGATGCTCTCATATGGAGTATCAACTTAATCTCAACTTGGGCAATACATAGTTATTTGATCATATGAAGATGCTAAAAAAGGTTTCACACCATTTGGATAAATCAAAATGGTACTTCCTTCACAAACATCCCCAGTGACCACAAACTTGCATAAACTCTAGAGGAATAATGGCTTGATGAAATGTGCCAAAAATGGGTGGACATATGTTTTATGGGTAGGATCATGATCTGGTAATTTATCAGAATTTTTGAAGCAACATAAAATACACTAGCTTCACAACCTAAAAATATTGCCAAAATCAAAGATTTGATCATGTGCTCACATAGATGATGGGATGGGGCTGCAAATGGGTGGAGAGGGTTAATATGAGCACATGAAGGAGTGTGCAAAAGTTTCAACTCATTTGGATACTCTTGGCTAGTACTTCCTTCACAATGCATTTCCTCAGACATGAACTTTGAAAAATCACTGAGGAAGATTGTCTAGGCAAATAATGTTGAGCTTTGGCATAGGGCAATTATTTGAACATGAAAAGATGTCCAAAAAGGTTTAGGTCAATTGGGCAAAGGGAAATAGGACTTCCTTCACAACTTGCCACACAGGACAAAATAGAAAAGAAATTATTTGAGAATTAGTTTTGAACATGGCAATGAAAAGTTTTGCCACATTTGATGAATTTATGGCCCAAATCATTTATGAGAGTTATTTGGGAATTTTTGGAGTGATGGAAATATAGGTTGCTTCACAACCTAGGGCAGATAGGGTTATTCCTTTAATAGGAAAGGAATATCCCCAATAAAAAGAATATTGGGATTTGGTCTAGGATGAAAATGGAAAGGTCTAGGGAAGGATTTGGGTATGACAAGCCACTCTGGAAGCAAAGAAGAGGTCATCTTCTTCCGTTTCCATACCACAAAGCCACGGAAAAAGAAAACTCAGGCAAAAATCTCATAAAACAAAAGAAAAATAAAGGGCCAAAAATCAGGCTGTGACATGATTGACTTGCCTCATTTCCTTTTGTAGCCAATGTCAACACTTTAATTGGCTCTTTTTCATTTGAGATCATATCTGAAGTGGCACTCTTACGACCATCTCTTTTGACGCGGTAAACTTGCTCAACCAGCTCCTTATTCTTCCTTGTGCTCTAGACCGATTCTTTTTTGAAACGGTCTTGAACATATGACTGCTCATTGAACGTTGGTCTTCTTGGAGCTGCATAATACTGGCGAGATGGTTTATAATAATATGGAGAATGTGCCCTTGTATCATACTTGTCCCATGATGGATATGGATTTACGTGTGCATAGAGAGGCATCCACGACATTGGCATTGGCGGCCCAAAATAAGGATATGAACAAGTTGCATTTAAATTCTCTTCTTGCCAATATCGATCCTTGGATTTGTGCCTAGGGGGTGATCTTGATGCTTTTGCATTAGTTGGCCGATAAGCACTGTTCTCCTCACTTATCTTCTGAGATTTTTCCAATAGTTGCGCGAAAGTGACTTTCGACTTTTTACCTTTGTGCTTACGTCGGCCTTTGATTTCTTTGGTTGTGCTTGCACCGATCTTTGGATTTTCTCGTTGCCCCCCAGTACTTGGCGTCTTTTGTGCAACCTCGATGGAATTTTCGCCCTCAAGAATATTATCATTGTGCTCTTGAACAACTTCCTTACTTGAAAGCTTGATCCCATTACCCACGGGCCTTACCTTCTCGTGTTTAGATGAATCGGTTTGAAGGAGTGGATACAAAAACCGTTTGCCATCAGGACCAATTGGAATAGATTGGCCATCCCTTGGTGTTTCAACAAGTTTCAATCGTCCTTTTTCAATGGCCGATTTAACTATTTGAAGAAACATATTGCAATCCTCAAAACTATGCTTGAACGAATCATGCAACTTACAATACATTCATCCTCGGATAGATGTTTTTTCATGGTGATCAAGAACTCTAATGTAATTATTTTTCAGCAACAAATCAAATATTTGATCACACATACTTGAACTGAAGGGATGCTTCTCATTTTCTAGCCGATCTTGGTGTGAGAACGACTTTCCAGGTAAGCAAACGAATGGTTTAGAATACCCCCATTCGGCTATGAATTGTGTTTTGCATTCTATCTCCGATGTCTTTGGATAAGATATTATACTAGCATCAGTTTTCTCAATAGAATTTAACCTTGGCTTTAAAATTCTGAAATGAAAATAGTTAGAACACATATGTCTCAATTGAGACCAAGTGTAAGCCAAGTAAGAAACAAGCAAACCTACCCAATTATATATGAACTTTTAATAAAGCAATGGGGAAAACTTTGGCTACAATAATACATCACAATCAGTCTTTATAAATGGCACAATGTGTTGACCGATATGCTTTGCAACGATTTTATTGCTAACAAATAAATTACCCTTCTTCATTGGTCTTTCAAGATTTCTTATGAGAATTTTTATAATAGAAGCATCAACAATAAAGTTGCGACCAAATCGGAAGATAGGTAAATTACTTGCTAGACATACCTCTTCGAATACATTGGGAGAGCATGATGGTTGCGTTACTTGAACGATATCTTGTTCCCATTTCGAATAGCTCGCCAGCGCCTTGTCATCCTCTTTTTCTAGAATAGATTCGGCATACATAATATTTGATTCGGTCTTTTCAATAATCAAATTAACTTTGTTTTCCGAATCACCACTCCTTTTGATAATTCTACCCACACCCAATGCTTTCTCTTTTTGACATAATCTAGCTTGTATTGCAACAGAATTAATAGACTTTCCCTCTTTTATTAATTCATGTAGAACAACATTGCATTCGTCCCAAAAAGACGTAAGGTTTTTCTTAATGAGCCAATCTGGATAGAATTGCCCCCGACTCTTTTAGACTCTTTCGGTAACGAGATGTCGCCGAAATTCTATAATTGTGCAGGGAAAACATTGCATGCTACGATACTAGGTGAAGACACATGGGATCCTATAGAATTTTCACTTATTCGGCTATTAGCGTGAAGGTGCGAAGCCGAATTATGAATACCTATAGTTGCATATGGTGCCAAAACATTAGTAGCATGAAGTGTAGCATATGATGGTTGAGGGTAATTGGCCGAATAACTAGTAGTAGCATGGCCAATTCCCCTATCCACCGGCATGTTTGGATTAACATATTGTAAGTTAGTTGCCGATGAATAAAAAGGTGAAACACTTTGTTGCATACTATCGGAAGTTCCTATGTGAGGTGTTTCAACTTGATTAACGAAACTCATCATGTTGTTCATCGACATATGGATTTCTAGGGTTGCCGATGCATGGGAGTTGGAATACATATGTTGCATGTTGCTAAAATTATATGAGGTAGAAGCATGAATATTTTGTTGCATCGACTCTTGCACATAATTAGATGCATGACTGATAAAAGCTAGGGCTAGCCGATATATTATGCTCATTAGATGATCTAGCAACAACATATGCATTATTTGCATCTACATATGTGAATTGGGTATTCATATTAACTTTGTAGATTGCAAACCCTAGATGACAATCTCTTTGTAGCAAGAACAAGCCGGAGACCGTTCAAAGCTTCGTCCCTAGCGGAGTTGCCAAAAAGTGTGTTCACACACGAACACGTCACCGTGTACCCTCGACGCCGGGGGTGATGCATCACAGCTCACGTCGAAGGAGATCCGTCCGGAAGCGCGGTACGCAAGCAATCTGGTGGGCGCTTTTGAGGACCCGAAACCGCACACGCCCGAGAGGGACCCCGTCAGGGCGCGCGGCGGCTATGGGCTGCCCTAGGTCGACCTGATCGCCCCTAGGGCCTCGAGGTTCGCCGCCCTACAATGAAAAAGAACGAACAAAGAACGAGGAAGAAGAAGAACAAGGGAGAAGGTAAAAGTAAAGGTAAATGATGTAGGTAGATTTGTTCGATTGTGTGTTGTTCAATCGGCCGTCACCTCTTATCTATATAAGAGGCTAATGGACTTCCTGCACAAGAAAATGACTTGCATTGCCGTCCAAATCATCAAAATCTAACCAAACTCGGACTTCTCACGACCTCCGGCCCGGACGGCTCTAGGCCCGCATGATCCGACCTAGCCCAGTTTTCTAACAGCAACTCACTATTTTGGCTATAAAATCCACATACGACATCGGATTTGAACGTTTTTTCTATCAGAATCAACCTCCTCGATGAGATGCACAACTTTCATATTGAAAACATTTCGATCTGAGGCCATCTCGAGGGTGTTTCGCGCTGTTTTCTAAAGTATGTAGCAGAAAAAGCTGTCCGGACGTCCGGACTTTCACCCGGATTGTCCGGCCTCCACCCGGATCATCCGGGATTGGACCCAGATCATCCGGCTTCATCATAAGCCTTCTGTTGTTTTCGGTGCTTCAATTTCCCGGATGATCCGAACCCCGGCCCGGATGACCCGGTCAAACATTGTTGCAGCGCACGGTTTTGTCTGTAACTCTTGCATACGACCTCGGATGGGGACGATTCTTATATCAAAATCATTCATTTCGACGAGACGAAGAACTTTGCTGTTTTAGCTTTTTCCATCAGAGGCCATCTTGTGGGCCTAACCAACCGAATAGTATTCTGAATATAAAATCTTAGTACTTCGAATACAACTTCGGCCTTAGAGATGAGATCAGATGGCTATGGCCAAAATATCAAAGTTTCTTATTTTGACGATACGGAACTTTCTTACTTTGAGCAATTTTCCATTTGAGGCCCTCTTAATTACGTCTTCACCATGCCAAAATCTGATGTCAACAAAAAGAAAAAAATGTGAATTAAAAGATGTTTAAACATTTTCGCAAAAAGTTCAGGAATTTTTATAAAAAAGTTCATCGAATTTTAAAGAAACTTAATGGATTTTTTAAATGAACGAATATGTAAAAAGTCATCAATTTTTTTTTAAAAAAATCATCGATGCAGAAAAAGTTCATCAATTTTGAAAGAGTTAATCAAATTAGAAAAAAGTCCATCGAATTGATTACAAAACTTCATAAATTTTGAGAAAATAATTCATCAATTTGAAGAAAAAGTTTGCGAATTTGAAAAAAACCATCGAACCAAGAAAAAAAAGGAGTAACAAAAAAAAAGGAAAACGGAAAGAAGAAAAAAATAAAAAGGAATGAAGAAGGAAGAAAAGAAGGAAAACGATGTAAGTTATCAGATTGCGCTAGGTGGCGTGGTTGTTAGTACAGCGTACCTGGATGCGCGAGCTCGCTGGTTTGCTTCACCACGGGCAGGCTTCTTTTGCATCGCTAAAAGAAAAAAAAGGATAGATGGCATGATCTAGCGCAGAGGTTGTATGTGCGCCCGTATATAAAATGCATACTAACGGGCGCCGGAAGCGCTAAATAGGAAACGCCGGCCCCTATTCGGTGCTTCAGGCACTCCTTGCCGCCCATGGGCCAATGCTGCTGGGCCTGCCCACGTAGATTTCGCATTTTATTTATCCCGCATTCGCTCGATCTCATTTGATAAAAAGGAAAATTTTCACCAAAACAAATCCTGAATCTAAAAATGATCACGGCTTTTGAAAAAAGTTCATGAATCTAAAAAATCCTCGATTTGACAAAAGATAATTGAAGTTCTTTAAAAAAATTGTTCGACTTTGAAAAAATAATCATCGAATTTGGGAAAAAAATTATAAATTTTTTTAAAAATTATTGGTTGTAAAAATGTTACTTGAAAGTTTTAAAAAATCATGCGTTTTAAAGAAAACTCCGCAAATTTGAAAAAGTTCAATAATTTGAAAAACAAGTCCATCAAAATTTAAAAAAAGTTCTTCAAATTGGAAAAACACTTCATAAAATTCAGTAAAAAAGGTAATCAATTTTGAGAATGAATTTCATCGATTTAAAGAAAAAGTTCAAGCATTTGGGAAAAAATCGAAAAAATGAGAAAGAAAAGAAGAAAAAAGGGAAGCAGAAAGAAGAAAGAAGAAAAAAAGAAGGAAAAATATGTTAGTTATCAGATTGGGCTAGGTGGTGAGGTTGTTACTGTAGCATACCTCGATGCGGGAGGTCGGTAGTTCAATTCACCACGGGTATTTTTTTTTTGCGTTTTGAAAAATAGAAAAAGGATATATGCGCCGGCCCAATGCGGAGGGTATGTACGTCGGTCTGCAAAACGCATACTAACGGTCGCCTGAAGCACCGCATAGGAAACGCCGTAAGCACTGTCCCCCGCGTGGGTTACGTCTTGGTACGGTCGTCAAATAGATCTCGCGAGCTGTTCACCCCTAGTAGTGTTAGCACATTAAGCCCCATGTCTAGGTTCACTACAGGCACAACACGTTAGGTAGCATTTGGAAGCCCCTTTCCAGGTCGCCCCATTTTTGCCGCTGTGGGCGACGACTGTGGGCGCGACTATGTTTGTCTCTCGCTGCGAGGTAGTAGCTGGCCTCGGCTCAGGTAGCCGGTTAGTGGGATGGCCCAGTACATTTTGTTAGGCTAGCGCCATGATAATATCATGTATGTTTTTCTTTTGTTTATATTTTAAATATTTTGATTAAATGTGCTTCATTAAATTTCAAAAATAAACACAATTTTTTATACATACATTCCAAAACTGAAGTTGGATTAAATTTTTTTAAAACATCATGATTGTGGAAAATATTAATGCAGTGTAAAAAAATGTTACCGTAGTTCAAAACAATGTTACAGTTAAAGAATATGTTTGTATCAATAACAAAAAAAACACGTGTTTCAAGAAATAGATGATACTATAAAACATTAATCATGTATCTATTTTTTTGATACGTTTAAAAATATATTCAATAAATGTACAACTTGCAATAAAAAAGGTAGACATTAAAACGTATATTGAAATAAATGTTAATTATGTATTAAAATATTAAATGTGTATACAAAATGTTAATAATTTATATGAAAAAATGTAAAACATAGATGAAAAAATAGACATCAAAGCATATATTTGAAAAAAATGTTAAACGTGTATACAAAATTTATTTTGATGTATAGAAAAAATGTATAACATGAATGTAATAATCAATATTAATACATATATTAATTTTTACATATGGTTAAGCATGTATAGAAAATGTCCCTGATATATACGGAAAATATACATTGTGCGTGTAAGAAAGTTGAAATGTGCTGAGAAAAGAAAAACGAAAAAAAGAAGAAAAATGGTAAGAAACATGATGAAAGAAAGAAAAAATAAAGCCAAAAAAAGGAAAAAAAAGGAAACCATAAAACCAAAAAACAAGAAACCCACCGAAGAAAACCCAAGAATTTTTTTGCTATAGCCGTAAGAAACGTAATACTACTGTGTTGGGCCGACACGATAGCACCAGCGCATAGGTGATTTCTAATAAGAAACAAGTACGAGCGAGACAGAGCATTTGCGGATGTTGCCGCCGCTCACCATTGAGCCCATATCAGGACCAGGCTTAGTATAGACTAGAAGGGTTGGGCACGCTTTGTTGCCCTGTTGATGTTATTGGATTTTTTTATTTATTTACTTCATCTATTTTGAAATATAAGGTGTATTAGTTTTTTTTAATAAATTTGACCACATTTGTGTAGAAATATATCAATATCCATAATATCAAATCTGGGTTTTAGATTCATCATGAAATGAATTTTCATATTTTATTTATCTAATGTTGTGGACGTCGATCGTTTTGGCTCTGAACTTGGTGTAAATTAAAGAAATTTGACTTTTCAATAAACTAATACACCTTATATTTTGGAACGAAGTGAGTATTTGATTTGGTTAGTGGGGAAGATGATGGAGTGTGTTTTCTTTTTTATTCATATAACGCGATGTTTTGGTAGGCCTTTCGTGGTGTGATTTTGTGTTGTCTGCTAATCAACTCATACTTATGTGGGGAAATTTTCCACGGTGGTGGTTGCATGTACTATATTGGTGCTAAAGTATCAGATGTTTAGTTTTTCTTTTTTCTAGGTGATGAGAGGGCACGCGGGGTTGATATGTTTCTATAGGCCGGCTGCTTTCGATTGATTTGAAAATTATTGACCTAGTCAAAATCATGAATCAAATCCAATTGAATTTCTCAATGCAATGAGAGAGCTCCAAAGTTAGAGAGCATAGTGAATTAAAAGAATTGTGTGAGAGATTGTTGACCTAGTCAAAATCGATGACCCAATTCCGAATTGGTGACCTCAATTAAATGAGAGTCCTTCATTCCTAGGGAGCTTAGTGATATAGTATATTCCCCTCGATCGAAGACCAAAATGAGAAAGGTTGAAAGTGCAATCATGCCCTTAATCATATTTTCATATTATTGACAACATACATATAGGGAACTAATCATCTTTGTCAAGTGCATCTCAGGTTTACTTCTCAAAAGATTGTAATGTGGATCATGACTGGCATATTCAAGATACTCAAAGCATGGAGAAACAAGACAAAAAGCTCTAGCTCTTTCTTGGTTTTATTTTTGAGTATAGGGATCCCGACTATTAAGAGGGGATCACTGATTCTCGCAAAAGACTTACTCAAAATCTAGGAAATCTCTTGGAGAAGTTCTTACCTTAACTGTGATGTTGGACCCTGCCTTGTCCAGACGTCCGAAGGTTTCCGGACGACCGACGCGTCACAGTTCTCCGGCTGGCCGTTTTCTCCGGATATCGGGTGCCACGTTACAGAAAGAAAATCCCAGAATTCTGGTCTTTCCGGACGACCGGCTTCCGGACGTCCGGTGATAACCGGAAATCCGATGCCACTTCACACAGCCGAAATAACCGATTTCCGGTCCACTCCGGACGATCGTGCTCCGGACGCCCGACGTTCTTCGGACGGCTGCACCCTATGATCCAGTTCCCACTACTGGTGCGCTAAACCACTCCAATATCCAGTGGCCGGACGATCGTCTCCGGTCGGACGTCCGGTCCTTCCTTTCTATCCGGATGTCCGGTATACTTCGGACGTTCGGTGTTGGGGATATAACTAATAGGTATGACCCACCCAGGAGGGGCCGGTTATACCTATGACGATTCATGATGTGAAGTCCATGAAGATATTGAAGACGGCGGTTCCTGGGCGGGTCATACCTAATAGTTATATCCCCAAGATTAGGCCCCAGGTTGATTTGAACTGGTTCATGTCAGTCTTCAACACTTAGAAAAAAATCTTCCCTTCTTCATTTGTGCGAGAACTCATAACCCGCTATGACATCATCTCCTGGGCTTGCGGTAATGCTCCATGACGTCACAGGTCATCAATTTGCACAATATCCAATATATCTTAACAGATCCTTATCTTTAATGGTTGTCCCAAGAATCGAGGCGCTCGAGCAGCTAGATAACCATATTTTTACCTCCTCGTTTTGTGCGCCCACCTGTTAACCTTTTCCTTATAAATAGGGTCAACCTCTTCTCATTCTCCTCCCTTTCCTTCTCGTCTTCCTCCTCTCGTGACTCATCTACCACTTGAGCTCCGTCGCCGCCGCGAAGCCCACCGTCCTCCTCGTCCTCGGCCGATACATCAACCTAAACCTGGGCAAACGTCGGGCCGGGCCGGGCTTGTAAAAGCCCGACCTTCATTTCTCAAGCCCGAGCCCGGCCCGAAGCCCGAAATACTCCATATTTTCAAGCCCGAGCCCGGCCCGAAGTCAAGTCCGAAGCCCGAAAGCCCGACCCGAATGCTATTTTCTAGTACGTGCACGTGCAAGCCCGGCCCGAAGCCCAAAAGCCCGGCCCGAAATATGGGAAAATTGAAGCCCGAGCCCGGCCCGAACTATCTTTCGGGCTGCAAAACAAAGCCCGAGCCCGGCCCGAATGTCAAGCCCGGCCCGGCCCGGCCCGAGTTTTTTGGGCCGGGCTCGGGCCGGGTCGTCGGGCCGGGCTGCCCATGCCCGGGTTTACATCAACCTGAACGGGACCAAAGAACGCCGGCGCTCCACCGCAGTTCGCCTGCTTCTATAAGCGTTCCTCCTCTTATGCTCTAGATCGCATTAGGGTTTTTGTAGTTCTTCGAGTTCTTCGTAGTTCTTCGTCGTTCTTGTAGATAGCCCTTGCTTTGGATCTAAATACGTCTTTTAGGATGCGCGGAACCTGTTTCCATTCCTTTTACCTCAAAATTTGCTTCATATATGTATAAATCTCGCCCTTGTGCTAGTACCTCTGCTGCTACCATGCTTTTAGGTTTTAATTTATTTTCTTTTTCTGAACTGCCACTGATGCAAAAGTATAGCTTCAGTCTGCGAAACCTGTTTGTCCAGTACTTAGCAAAATTTTCTCCCTGATACATACCAATCTGGTCATGGCGGCTTACACCACTAGCTGTAGCTAGATTCAACACATTAGCAAGCTTCACTCTTGATGGATATTGATCTGTTCACGGCGGCTTACATAACTCGTTGTATCGCCATGCAACCCAGCATCGAACCAATTCAATGCCAGTTAAGTCGTTTCCCAATAGAGCCTTGACCTTGGCAATGGTGGGGGCGAGTTTTTTGCATTCAGCGGCTATTAGCTTGTTAGGGAGAGGATGTTTTGAGTCAAGACGCAGGGCGCGAAAGCCGGGCGGTCGATTCTTGTCAGCCGGAGAAGTATCCTTGCAATAGAACCATGTATGATTCCAATCCTTCGGATGACTCGGCAGGCGGGCATAAGGGAAGATAGCATCTCTGCTTCGCTTAATTGAGATTCCACCAAGTTCCAGGCTGGGTCCATTTGAGTACTCGTTTTGGCGGTTCAAATAAAAGTATTCTCTGAACAGCTCCACACTGGGCTCCTTTTGAAGGTACACCTCACAGAAAACTTGGAAATTGCATATGTTTGACACGGAATTGGATCCGATGTCTTGAGGATGAAGATTAAAAAAGTGTAGAATGTCCCGGAAGAATTTAGAGCCGAGCGGTGAGAAGCCCCGGTTCATGTGATCAGTAAAGACAATGACTTCATCATCCTTTGGCTAAGCTTTCTCCTCTTCCGGCTTGGGGGCGCCATAATGCATGACAATCTTCTTTGGCAAATAGCCGGTTTTCACAAAGTCCTGGAGTGTGTTCTCAGTAACAATGGAAGGAACCCAGTTACAGGAAGTGGCTATCTTCGGGGCCATTGTGAAGAAAGAAGCCTAAAAATAAAAAAGAACAAGTTTGCCGGTTTAAATTAAGCCGGAGGAAAAGCGTTGCAATACATATTCAGAATGGCGGCTTAAAAAGGGGCCTAATAGTATATGACTAGCTACAGCGGGCTATGTAAGCCACCGTGAACAGATCGATATCCATCAAGAGTGAAGCTTGCTAATGTGTTGAATCTAGCTACATCTAGTGGTGTAAGCCGCCATGACCAGATTGGTATGTATCAGGGAGAAAATTTTGCTAAGTACTGGACAAACAAGTTTCGCAGACTGAAGCTATACTTTTGGATCAGTGGCAGTTCAGAAAAAGAAAATAAATTAAAACCTAAAAGCATGGTAGCAGCAGAGGAACTAGCATAAGGGCGAGATTTATACATCTATGAAGCAAATTTTTAGGTAACTAAAGGAATGGAAACATGTTCCGCGCGTCCTAAAAGACGTATTCAGATCCAAAGCATGGGCTATCTAGAAGAACGACGAAGAACTACGAGAACTCGAAGAACTGCAGAAACCCTAATGCAATCTGGAGCATAAGAGGAGGAATGCTTACAGAAGCAGGCAAACTGCCATGGATCGCCGATGTTCTCTTGTCCCGTTCAGGTTGATGCAGCGGCCGAGGACGAGGAGGATGGTGGGCTTCATGGTGGCAGTGGAGCTCAACTGGCAGATGAGTCGCGAGAGGAGGAAGACGAGAAGGAAAGGGGGGAGAATGAGAAGAGGCAGTTCGACCCTATTTATAAGGTAAAGGTTAACAGGTGGGCGCGAAAAACGAGGAGGCCAAAACATGGTTGTCCAGCTGCTCGGGCGCTTCGATTCTCAGGACGGCCATTAAAGATAAGGATCTATTAAGATATATTGGATATTGTGAAAATTGATGACAGGTGACGTCATGGCGGGTTACCGCAAGCCAAGGAGATGATGTCATAGCGGGTTATGAGTTCTCGCACAAATGAAGAAGGGAAGATTTTTTCTAAGTGTTGAAGATTGACATTCTAGTTAAAATCAACCTGGGGCCTAATGTTGGGGATATAACTATTAGGTATGACCCGCCCAGGAGGGGCCGTGTTATACCTATGACGATTCATGATGTGAAGCCCATGAAGATATTGAAGACGACGGTTCATAGGCAAGGGACCAAGGGCGACTTAAGGCCCGTAGGAGTAATCCGCCATATGTGTAAGACTTGTATTGTAAGGCATATATCATTAGTCACCGAGCTGGACACGTTGTCTATGAGCCAGCGGGGACTTCGTGAGCCGCTGGGCGTCAACCTGTGTATATAAAGGGATGACCCGACGGTGGTTTAGGGCAAGAAACAAGAGATCAAAAGCTAGGTCAAGCGTATTCACTCCCTGGTAATCGAGACATAAGCAATACCACCTCAAACTGGATTAGGCCTTTACCTTCACCGCAAGGGGCCGGACCAGTATAAACTCCTATGTCCTTTGTCCCGTTTAACCCCTTTAATCTAACCTAGTTGTGATGGCTCCACGACTAAGTCCTTTCACGAGGACATCTGCCGTGACTATTCCACGACATTCGGCGTCTGCACAACTTAAGTGACCTCCAACGGCTACTTTTACACTATGACTATAAATACCCTTCTTCCACCTCGAGTGAGGGTTGTCCAATACAGTGAAAAGATTCCAAGAACACCATTCTCTCTTACTCTCTCTTGCTTTCACCAATTCCTAGATCCCGAGTGCATTTGTGAGGATTCTTGAGTGTTATTCCAATCAAAAGATAGATCGTCCCTGTCCCCTCCTCTCAACCAAAGGAATTCATGATTTGAGCAAGTTTTGAGCGCTTACCTTGATCTTGTTACTCTTGGAGGTTGGAGACTCCTAGGCGGTAGGAGTTCTTGGATGAGGAATCAAACCATTGTGATTACCCCCTGGAAAGTTTGTGAGGGTTTGGAGACCACCCCAAGGTATACCACTAGTGGTTGAGAATCGCCTTCGTGGTGATATCTCAAAGAGAGAATAGGGCAAGCCTTCATGGTGTTGGCGTGCCTTCGTGGTAACATCCACCTCTCTAAATGGTGATGTAGCTTCCCTCCAATGAAGTGAACATTGACATAGATCATTGTCTCTCGGAGTTGCGGTTATTCCTAACCCTATCTCCCTACTTGTGGTTACTTGTCTCTTTGTCTTTACTTGTTCCACATTGTGCTTACTTATTCATATTCTTGTAATACTTGCCCACCTTGCTTACCTCATTGTATCATCTTTGCAATTGTTAGGCCCACCTTCATATTCCACATTATAGCCTAAAATTGCTAAGTGAGAATTAAAATTTGGAATTGTACCTATTCACCACCTCTAGGTCCATCTCGATCCTTTCAATTGGTACCAGAGCCTCATGCTCTATTCTTGTGGCTTAACCTCCCTAGAGCGAAATGAACCTCGATGGGACTCCCCTTGTTGCAGATCCGAAGGAGAAGGGCACAGCTTCTTCGGAAGTCAAGTCCTTCACTTCCGAGGATCTGGAACGGGCCCTTGCTAAGCAAAAGGAGGAGCATGATTCTTCTCTTGAGGCCTTGGCCCAAATGAGGTTAGCCGCATTAACCACGATTCTCGCACCACTTGCCAATCCAAGTGGTGCGTCCTTGAGGCCAACTGCGCCTACTCCTTCACTTGGCCAACAACCTCCTAGTAATGATCAGTTTAGTGTTCCATGGCTTTATGCAGGATCTCAAAGTTGAGAAACCTAAGTATAACCCTAGGGCAAAACTCCCTTTTCTTGATGACAATTCCTATTTTGCTTTGTGGAGAGTTGGTATGCAGCACCATCTTAGGTACACCAATGATGAGATGTTGGACATCTTGGATCATGGCTACAACCTAGTCGACCTAAATAATCTCACTCCAAGAGAAACATATGACAAGCATCTCAACGATACCGCAATAATGTGCATAAGGAAAGGAATAAATGATAAGCAAAGGAGACCTTACATACACATCACAAGTGTCAAGGAGTTATGGGATAGTAATATAGCATTGTGAGGACCAAGACCGGTACCTCCACTCTCCGGCTAGCTCAATATGAAATTGCCAAGGGTCAATTGCAAAACTTTTGTATGGAGAAAAGTGAATCCCCCAAGCCGCTCCTTGAGCGTCTCATGACCCTCTCCGCTGACATAGAATCTTCTGATTGTGACAAGACACAAGATGGATTCAACTTGACTAAGCGATTTCTCATGGACAAATTACTTCATGCTCTTGCTCTATATCATCACCAAATGGTGTGGGACATAAGGCAACATCATGGATTCAATGAAATGACTCCATATGACATCGTATCCACTTTTCAACTATTCAAAGAATCCAAGGCAAATGCTACAAAAAATCTTGCCATGCATGGTACCTCAACATCAAAGATCAATCTTGCTTTGAAGGCCAAGCATATATGTGAGGAAGAGCAAAGTGAAGAAGAAGATGATGAAAGATGGTGATGAGATTGACTCCGATGAGAGCCCTTCATATGAAGACATTTCCCTCTTTGTCAAGAAGTTTAGCGCGGGAAAATTCAAAGGAAGATTCTAGAAGAAGAAAGTGAGAAAGTGCTAAAACTGTGAAGAAACCAACCACTTCTCCAACTGTTACCCTTATGAGAAGAGAGAAGATAAACCAAGGTTTTCCAAGACCTTTCCTAAGAAGAAGTTGCCAAATCCCGTGAACTCCAAGTTCAAGAAGAAAGATGGGAAGGCAATGGTTGCTCAAGAAGAATCCGACCCGAATGATGTTGGTGGTGTTGCTGGAGTAGCTCAAGATTCTCCAAACACCTTGAGGCTAGTCAACAAGAGTGGTGATGTTGTCACCTACAACTACATGAAAGACTACAAGGGCAACACTCACAAGTGCTTAATGGCAAAGGCCATGGTGGAAGATGGAGAGAACCAAAACTCTCCTGACAAGGTCAAGGTAACCCCATGTTCAAATCCTCCTCTTTTCACTCCATCTACTCACTACTACAAGATGGTCCAAACGCGATAGTCCAATAAGAGACCCTTCGACGAAAATGTGTGTGACGCATTAATCGCAAACGGTGGTGTAAGAAAATCGTCAAAAATGAGACGAACTGTTTGCGATGGCGCATACATCAAACACGGTTGAGATCAGAGTCGCGTGTGGGATGCGTGGCATATGTTTAATCCATACAAACTGTTTGCAATGATCCAGAACAACAGAAACAGACATCTAGATGAGGGTGTGTGCGATATACGGCATACATTTCACTAGGATCAAGTGTGTGTGATTAGGAAACACAATAGAAACGGTCAGCCAGATCAAGGTGTGTGCGATGGGGGGCATACAATTCACTCAGATGAACTGTTTGCGATGAGCCAAGACAACGGAAACAACTCAACTGAACAAGATGGGGGGATGTATATCACTGAGAGATGTTGGTAGATAAGACAAGAGGATAAAAAATCATTAGATGTTGGTAGATAAGAGTAATCCGAAATGCGTGTGAAGACCAATAATAACACATATGATTGCTACTAATAAGCCATGTGATTTGCTCTTTCTACAGAAGAACAACATATATATAACTGAAATAAACATCCAATTACATAAGTGACTATACAGATAATTCTCACACACCTCAATAAACAATTGCATGCATTCTAAACTAGGGGAAAGGATCATCTAGTCATCTACTTCTTGTGACGCTCCCGCCACTGCTCTGTGGCTCGATCCCTCGTCTGGGAAGGACAAAGACACTTCCTCATGTCAATGATCTGCCTATACATCTCGTAGCTTGTGTACGCATCCTTGGCCGCGTACTTGACGTGTTCTTCATCCAGTCTCTGATGCCAGGCATTGTGCCAGGCGTTCTTGTCCTTCTTGCTCTCATCCTTCATCTTCATGTAGTAGGGGTCGATGATGGCCGAGGCAAGGTCAACCAGGGAGTTCTGTTTGTTGTTGGTGCTACCCTAGACCTTGTAGTGGTCAAGGATGTTGACAAGATTCTGGCAGGTCAAGCCCGAAACCTTGAGCGCTTTTAGATCGTTGGTGGTATCCACCGTAGCGAAACTGTAGTCGGAGATGTTGACAAACCTGGAGAAATGCTCACAAGGCCTTGTGGCCAGGTGGTAGTGGTAGACGAGGACATCATGTTGCACACATAACTGGGCGATGATAACCTTCTGATCTTGCCCAACACAACCGCTGCTGAACTCGAGGTCGAAGCCAACCACTTGGTACTTGTCCTCAGCAAGCAACTGCTCGACATTTTGGATGGAACTCTCCACCGAGACTGGCTTGTTCATGTACACCACCGAGACTCCCCCCTCACATGGGTGTCCACTACATGATGCGTGGTGAGCTGCCCCCCGTTGTCATTGTCGGCCGCTAGGAGCGCCATTGGAGCCACGGGTGTCGGTGTCAAAACCGGCGGATCTCGGGTAGGGGGTCCCGAACTGTGCGTATAAGGCTAATGGTAACAAGAGACTGGGGACACGATGTTTACCCAGGTGCGGGCCCTCTTGATGGAGGTAATACCCTACTTCCTGCTTGATTGATCTTGATGATATGAGTATTACAAGAGTTGATCTACCACGAGATCGTAGAGGCTAAACCCTAGAAGCTGGCCTATGATTATGATTGTCTGTTGTCCTACGGACTAAAACCCTCCGGTTTAAATAGACACCGGAGGGGGCTAGGGTTACACAGAGTCGGTTACAGAGAAGGAGATCTATTATACGGATCACCAAGCTTGCCTTCCACGCAAAGGAGAGTCCCATCCGGACACGGGACGGAGTCTTCAATCTTGTATCTTCATAGTCCAACAGTCCGGCCACATCATATAGTCTGGCTGTCCGGATACCCCCTTATCTAGGACTCCCTCAGTAGCCCTTGAACCAGGCTTCAATGACGATGAGTCCGGTGCGCAGATTTTCTTCGACATTGCAAGGCGGGTTCCATCTTTGAATACTTCAATATAAATTCCGAACACAAGGACCGTGTCCGGCTCTGCAAAACAAGTTCCACATACCACCGTAGAGAGAATAATAATCCACGAATCTAATCTGCTGACAATTCTTCGAAACGTGACATCACGCCATGTTCCAGTTTTTATTCGAACCGTTTTTTATAACCAGCTACCGCACATATTACGAGGCGGTTCCTTTGGCACGTCTTGTCGAAGCAGAGATCGTGTCCCTCTTATCGTGGGATCCTCATCAATACAGGTATGGGTAATCCAACCACGCCTGTTGGCATGACTCCGTGTTTTTAGGCAAGTCCCGAATGGTTATGCTGGGGACACTTGATATTCTTCCCCTTTATAGTGGGGTCGAGGCCTATCCCTCTATCTCCACGCTTGCGCCTTCCCGCACTTCAAGTCCCAACACCCAAAGCTCAAGCTTAAGCACTCCGGATCTTCGATCATGTTCGGATCTGACCTTCAAGGCCGGTGGATGGCCTCCTCTGTCACAGAGGAGGACATTGCGAAGCTTAGGAAGGCCGGGTATCTGACCGATGATGTCAAGCACAGGCTTCCCGTTGCAGGGCAGGTCATCCCTACTCCCGAACCCAATGAGAGTATTGTATTCGTCTCTCACTTCCTCCGAGGCTTGGGTTTTACTCTTGATCCCTTCGTGAGGGGCTCATGTTATATTACGGGCTAGATTTTCACGATCTAGCTCCGGATTCCATCCTCCACATCTCGTCGTTTATCGTCGTGTGTGAAGCCTTCCTCCACATCACCCCCCACTTCGTCATATGGCTCAAGACCTTCAATGTGAAGCCGAAGGAGATTGAGGGGTGACACGCGGAGTGCGGGGGCGCTGCAATAAGCATAAACACCGATGTTCCATGGCCAGAAGGTTCTTTCCCGGAGGTGTCCGATCTGTGGCAACGGAGGTTGTTTTACATCACAGCTCCCTGAGGCACAAGGTGGGCGGCCGCCCCCGCCTTCTGCCTGGGCCCTTCGCCTCAACCGGCATCGTGGGCCAATGTGGGACTGCACTTGGGGCCTGCTAATGATGTACCAACATTGCAGAGCCGTATTCGGGAGCTTCTTGAGAGGGATATCAGTCTTGTCAAAATAATCCAGGTAATGCTAGTTCGGCGGGTCCTACCGTGCAAACGACGTCCTCTCCGGATGTGGCAGTTCAATCCGGAGGGTCCGCGAACCATTCAACACTTCTTCGGTATGACGCTCGAAGGGATGTATAAGTTGTTCTTCGGGCCATGAGTAAAGTGTCCGGACACCACCGAAGATGCGGGCCTGAGCTGCAACCGCCCAGATACCCAAGTAAGTAACCCTATAACCGAACACTTCGTTTGTATTTATCATAACATCAGTCTAAAAAAACTGTCCGCAGCCAGGATTGGCTCAGCAAGGCGGAGAGAATCAGGTGTCCGGCCCCACTTCCTGAAGGCCCACCCGGTCCGACAATAGCCAGGATGCTTGAGCGGGCGTTAAGCCATGTGCCATCGGGGAAATATGAAGGGAAGAGTGAGCTTCATACATTGGTCATCCAAACCGGGGGGGGGGATTAATGTCTCCACGAAGGAGGATAATCGGGGAGGTGAATCCAAGAATTCCTCCCCCCGCGGGAAGAAAAGGGCTGCCTCCGAAGACTTAGAGACGGAGGCGCCTAAGCAAGGGAAGAAAACTTCACCAGAGGGCCCAACCCCGAAGGGAGTCCTCACCGCATCACGCCCGCGAACGGGCCAGCCCTCCACCAAGCTGTGAGTTGATAAGCCAGAAACTTATTGCTTTTTCCTCTGAGAGTAATAACCAGGACCTATTTTTTGTAGTCCGGCTAGTAGTTCGTCTCAACAGGGTTCATCCTCGGGGGATCTTCTTTTAGAGATGATGGAGAGTGTGTTGGGGAACGTAGCAGAAATTCAAAAAATTTCCTATGTGTCACCAAGATCTATCCATGGAGAAACCAGCAACGAGGGGAAGGAGAGTGCATCTACATACCCTTGTAGATCACTAAGCGGAAGCGTTCAAGAGAACGGGGTTGAAGGAGTCGTACTTGTCGTGATCCAAATCACCAGAGATCCTAGTGCCGAACGGACGGCACCTCCGCGTTCAACACACGTACAGCCTGGTGACGTCTCCCATGCCTTGATCCAGCAAGGAGAGAGGGAGAGGTTGAGGAAGACTCTGTCCAGCAGCAGCACAACGGCGTGGTGGTGATGGAGGAGCGTGGCAATCCTGCAGGGCTTCGCCAAGCACTGCGGGAGAGGAGAAGGGAGAGAGGTAGGGCTGCGCCAGGGAGAGGTGAAACTCTTGTGTTGGCAGCCCTCAAGACCTCAACTATATATAGGGGAGAGGGAGGGGGGTGCGCCCCCTCTAGGGTTTCCACCCCAAGGGGTGCGGCAACCCCAATCCCATCTAGGGTGGCAGCCAAGGGGGGGGAGGGGAAACTTGCCCCCCAAGTTAGGTGGGTGCGCCCCCTCCCCTAACCCTAGGCGCCTTGGGCCCTTGTGGGGGGGTGCACCAGCCCACCTAGGGCTGTTCCCCTCCCACACTTGGCCCATGCAGCCCTTCGGGGCCGGTGGCCCCACTTGGTGGACCCCCGGGACCCTCCCGGTGGTCCTGGTACGTTGCCGATAAAACCCGAAACTTTTCCGGTGACCAAAACAGGACTTCCCATATATAAATCTTTACCTCCGGACCATTCCGGAACTCCTCGTGACTTCCGGGATCTCATCCGGGACTCCGAACAACATTCGGTAACCACATACAAACTTCCTTTATAACCCTAGCGTCATCGAACCTTAAGTGTGTAGACCCTACGGGTTCGGGAACCATGCAGACATGACCGAGACGTTCTTCGGTCAATAACCAACAGCGGGATTTGGATACCCATGTTGGCTCCCACATGTTCCACGATGATCTCATCGGATGAACCACGATGTCAAGGACTCAATCGATCCCGTATACAATTCCCTTTGTCTAGCAGTATTGTACTTGCCCGAGATTCGATCGTCGGTATGCCGATACCTTGTTCAATCTCGTTACTGGCAAGTCTCTTTACTCGTTCCGTAACACATCATCCCGTGATCAACCCCTTGGTCACATTGTGCACATTATGATGAGGTCCTACCGAGTGGGCCCAGAGATACCTCTCTGTTTACACGAAGTGACAAATCCCAGTCTCGATTCGTGCCAACCCAACAGACACTTTCGGAGATACCTGTAGTGCACCTTTATAGCCACCCAGTTACGTTGTGATGTTTGGTACACCCAAAGCATTCCTACGGTATCCGGGAGTTGCACAATCTCATGGTCTAAGGAAATGATACTTGACATTAGAAAAGCTTTAGCATACGAACTACACGATCTCTGTGCTAGGCTTAGGATTGGGTCTTGTTCATCACATCATTCTCCTAATGATGTGATCCCCTTATCAATGACATCCAATGTCCATGGTCAGGAAACCGTGACCATCTATTGATCAACGAGCTAGTCAACTAGAGGCTTACTAGGGACATGGTGTTGTCTATGTACCCACACATGTATCTGAGTTTCCTATCAATACAATTATAGCATGGATAATAAACGATTAGCATGAACACGGAAATATAATAATAACTTATTTACTATTGCCTCTAGGGCATATTTCCAACAGTCTCCCGCTTGCACTAGAGTCAATAATCTAGTTCACATCGCCATGTGATTAACACTGATAGGTCACATCGCCATGTGACCAACATCCAAAGAGTTTACTAGTGTCTAAACTAGTTCACATCATCATGTGATTAAGACTCAATGAGTTCAGGGGTTTGATCATGTTTTGCTTGTGAGAGAGGTTTCAGTCAACGGGTCTGTAACATTCAGATCCATATGTACTTCGCAAATCTCTAGGTCATATTGTAAATGTTGCTTCCACGCTCCACTTGTAGCTATTCCAAATGGTTGCTCCACTATTCGTATCTGATTTGCTACTCAGAGTCATTCGGATAGGTGTTAAAGCTTGCTTCGACGTAACCCTTTACGCCGAACTCTTTATGACCTCCATAATTGAGAAACATGTCCTTTATTTACTCCAAGGACAATTTTGACCGCTATCCAATGATCCATTCCTGGATCATTCTTGTACCCCTCTACTAACTCATGGCAAGGCACACTTCCGGTGCAGTACACAGCATAGCATACTATAGAGCCTATGTCTGAAGCATAGGGGACGACCTTCGTCCTTTCTCTCTCTTCTGCCATGGTCGAGCTTTAACTCTTAACTTCATACCTTATAACTCAGGCAAGAACTCCTTCTTTGACTGATCCATCTTGAACACCTTCAAGATCATGTCAAGGTATGTGCTCATTTGAAAGTACCATTTAGCGGTTTTTGATCTATCCTCATAGATCTTGATGCTCAATGTTCAAGTAGCTTAATTCAGGTTTTCTATTGGAAAACACTTTTCAAATAACCCTATATGCTTACCAGATATTCTACATCATTTCTGATCAACAATATGTCAACAACATATACTTTTCAGAAATTCTATAGTGCTCCCACTCACTTCTTTGGAAATACAAGTTTCTCATAAACTTTGTATAAACCCAAAATCTTTGATCATCTCATCAAAGGGTACATTCCAACTCCGAGATGCTTACTCCAGTCCTTAGAAGGATCACTGGAGCTAGCATACTTGTTAGCGTCTTTCAGGATTGTCAAAAACCTTCTGGTTGTATCACATACAACCTTTCCTCAAGAAAACTGTCAAGGAAACAATGTTTTGACATCCTATATGCAAGATTTCATAAATAATGCAGTAACTGCTAATCCAATTCCAACAGACTCTTAGCATTACTATGAGTGAGAAAGCCTCACCGTAGTCAACTCCTTGAACTTGTCGGAAAACATCTTTAACGACAAGTCGAGCTTTCTTAATGGTGATACTTACCATCATTGTCTGTCTTCCTTTTAAAATCCATCTTTACCCAACGGCCTTACGACCATCAAGTATTTCTTCCAAAGTCATGGATCCTCTCTCGGATTTTATGGCCTCGAGCCATTCGTCGGAATCCGGGCCCACCATCGCTTCTCCATAGCTCGTAGGTTCATTGTTGTCCAACAACATGACCTCTAAGACAGGATTGCGTACCACTCTGAAGTAGTACGTGTCCTTGTCGACCTACGAGGTTCGGTAGTGACTTGATTCGAAGCATCATGATCACCATCATCAGCTTTCGTTTCAATTGTTGTAGGTGCCACATGAACAACTTCCTGTGCCTTGCTACACACTGGTTGAAGTGATGGTTCAATAACCTCATCAAGTCTCCACCATCCTCCCACTCAATTCTTTCGAGAGAAACTTTTCCTCGAGAAAGGACCCGTTTCTAGAAACAATTACTTTTGCTTCCGGATCTGAGATAGGAGGTATACCCAACTGTTTTGGGTGTCCTATGAAGATGCATTTTTATCCGCTTTGGGTTCGAGCTCATCAACCTGAAACTTTTTCACATAAGCGTCGCAGCCCCAAACTTTTAGGAAACGTCAACTTAGGTTTCTCCAAACCATAGTTCAAACGGTGTCGTCTCAACGGAATTACGTGGTGCCCTATTAAAGTGAGTGCTGTTGTCTCTAACGCCTAACCCATGAACGATAGTGGTAATTCGATAAGAGACATCATGGTATGCACCATATCCAATAGGGTGCAACTATGATGTTCGGACACACCATCACACTATGGTGTTCCAGGCGGTATTAATTGTGAAACAATTTCCACAATGTCTTAATTGCGTGCCAAAGCTCGTAACTCAGATACTCATCTCTATGATCATATCATAGACATTTTATCCTCTTGTCACGATGATCTTTAACTTCACTCTGAAATTACTTGAACCATTCAATAATTCAGACTTGTGTTTCATCAAGTAAATATACAACATCTACTCGAATCATCTGTGAAGTAAGAACATAACGATATTCACTACATGCCTCATCACTCATTGGACTGCACACATCAAAATGTGTTACTTCCAACAAGTTGCTATCTTGTTCCATCTTACTGAAACCGAGGCTTTTCAGTCATCTTGCCCATGTGGTATGATTTGCATATCTCAAGTGATTCAAAATCAAGTGAGTCCAAATGATCCATCTGCATGGAGTTTCTTCATGCGTATACACCAATAGACATGGTTCGCATGTCTCAAACTTTTCAAAAACGAGTGAGTCCAAAGATCCATCAACATGGAGCTTCTTCATGCGTTTTACACCAATATGACTTACATGGCAGTGCCACAAGTAAGTGGTACTATCATTACTATCTTATATCTTTTGGCATGAAAATGTGTATCACTACGATCGAGATTCAATAAACCATTCCTTTTAGGTGCACTACCATTGAAGGTATTATTCAAATAAACAGAGTAACCATTATTCTCCTTAAATGAATAACCGTATTGCAATAGACATAATCCAATCATGTCTATGCTCAACGCAAACACCAAATAACAATTATTTCAACACCAATCTCGATGGTAGAGGGAGCGTGCGATGCTTGATCACATCAACCTTGGAAACACTTCCAACACATATCGTTAGCTCACCTTTATCTGGTCTCTGTTTATTCCGTAGCTTTTATTTTGAGTTACTAACACTTAGCAACTGAACCGGTATCTAATACCCTGGTGCTACTAGGAGTACTAGTAAAGTTCACATTAACATAATGTATATCCAATATACTTCTATTGACCTTGCCAGCCTTCTTATCTACCAAGTATCTAGGATAATCCTGCTCCAGTGGCTGTTCCCCTTATTACAGAAGCACTTAGTCTCGGGTTTAGGTTCAACCTTGGGTTTCTTCACTGGAGCAGCAGCTGATTTGCCGTTTCATGAAGTATCCCTTCTTGCCCTTGCCCTTCTTGAAACTAGTGGTTTCACCAACCATTAACAATTGATGCTCCTTCTTGATTTCTACTTTCGCGGTGTCAAACATCGTGAATACCTCAAGGATCATCATATCTATCCCTGATATGTTATAGTTCATCATGAAGCTCTAGCAGCTTGGTGGCAATGACTTTGGAGAAACACCACTATCTCATATGGAAGATCAACTCCCACTCGATTCAAGTGATTGTTTCACTCAGACAATCTGAGCACAAGCTCAACGATTGAGCTTTTCTCCCTTAGTTTGCCTTCGACGGTTGTTGTGTCCGGGTTTGGTTACGAACTGGTATTTGATCATTATAATTTTGGTGACCGTAGTCTTGTGCCATAACTCGTCCTCTAGATCCGTAAATGGACCTATTCGCACCAGCCTTTTTGTCCAAGAGCTCACGTAAATCATGGGCTGACTTGTGTGCGGCACCGGTGGCTGCTCTATCACAGCCATGAGGTGGTCGGTCTGGTTGATCGGCTGTGGTATTCTTTGGCAGAATAGGCTCTAAGGCTTCATTGTCGAATTCGGGCAGTAGCTTGCGCTTTGGGTAGCTCTTTGTTTGGCGATCGTCACTGTATTTTTCTTCAGTGTCTAGCACTTTCTTCCATCTTCGGTTGAGTGTGTCATGCGCAGCGTTAAGCCTTTGCTTTTGCTTCTTTAAGCTCCTCGCCGTGGCAATAAGCCTTTTGCGTAGGTTATCCTGTTCCAAACGTTTTTCCGGGATGATGAATGCATCCTCGACCGGACTGTCCTCCTCTTTGAAGGCAGTGTGATGAGTTCAGCCCTCGGGATCGCTGTGGTCGGGCGTCTGCTCCGGGCTGTGTTTGGCGTGACCTGGCTTATCCCGCTACATCGCTGGGTCCCCATGGTCATTGTTGCCTTTGTAGTCGACCGGAGCATTATCCCTTTTTGCGTTGTTATCGCTATTTTTACTGTGACTGGATTTAGAGCGGCGCCTGCGCCGTCGTTTTTGCTTTTGTCCAGGGGGTTTATCCTCCGTTGTGTCCTTTTTGTCACCGTTGTCCTCCTTAGGCGTGTCCACCATGTAGATGTCATATGATGAAGTGGCGGTCTAGCGCCCCATGGGCGGTGGTTCCAGATTGTCCCCTGTATCGACGTCCATACCGTCGATGTCGTCCGAGTCGAAATCAAGCATGTCTGTTAGGTCATCGACAGTGGCTATGAAGTGGGTGGTGGGTGGGAAGCAATTTTCTTCCTTGTCCGTACCCCACTCGGGCCGGACATAGTTCAGCTAAGAGTCTTGTAACAAAGAGAGAGACCTTAATGATTTTAGCACATCGCCAAAAGGGGAGTGCTGCATGATATCCGCGGCGGTTAACTCCATTACTGGGCCCAATTGGACTCGATAGGCCCGGGTGCACATGGTCCGGAACCTACGGCCGGATACAAGTCCGGGGGTCCGGAGATGCGGATTTCCTTAGGAGCGGAGTCTATGTTCGGCTCCAATGCTGATGAGTGTGCGGCCTCCGGGGCAGGGTCCATCCACCCGTCCTCGGAAGGTACGATCTGCTCAGGATCAAAGTCCGGAGCCGTAGCAGGCGCGATATTCCGAATACTGTCCGACGGCATATCTAAGTCATGCACGTCGTGATCGTTCGGTGCTCCCGACGCGGGACCGAATCCATTAAAGATCAATTCTCCACGGATGTCGGTGGTGTAGTTTAGGTTTCCAAACCTAACCTGATGGCCAGGGGCATAGCTGTCGATCTGCTCCAGACGGCCAAGTGAGTTGGCCCGCAGTGCGAAGCCGCCGAACAGGAAAATCTCTCTGGGGAGAAAAGTCTCACCCAGGACGACGTCGTTGAAGGTTGGGGGAGCCATCAAGCCTTATAGCGACGACACAGAGGAACTCTCAATGAAAGCACCAATGTCGGTGTCAAAACCGGCGGATCTCGGGTAGGGGGTCCCGAACTGTGCGTCTAAGGCTAATGGTAACCGGAGACTGGGGACACAATGTTTACCCAGGTTCGGGCCCTCTCGATGGAGGTAATACCCTACTTCCTGCTTGATTGATCTTGATGATATGAGTATTACAAGAGTTGATTGACCACGAGAACATAGAGGCTAAACCCTAGAAGCTAGCCTATGATTATGATTGTCTGTTGTCCTACGGACTAAAACCCTCCGGTTTATATAGACATGGAGGGGGATAGGGTTACACAGAGTCGGTTATAGAGACGGAGATCTATTAACCGGATCGCCAACCTTGCTTTCCACGCAAAGGAGAGTCCCATCCAGACATGGGACAGAGTCTTCAATCTTGTATCTTCATAGTCCAACAGTCCGGCCATAGCATATAGTCTGGCTGTCCGGATACCCCCTTATCCAGGACTCCCTCAACGGGGAGTGCCATTGGAACCGCTGGATATGCTCTCTGTATGTGTCGTCATGGGTGTGCTTACTGTGTCGTCTGGCGTGAGAGATGAAGCTAAATGGTCGCGGGAATAAATGAGGGTCGGGCGGCCTGGATTCTCGACACGTCCACATGGCAGTTTTTGTAGCGGACAACTGCATCATGGTGCCGCCCCTGGCTTAACTGCATGCATAATGGCAACACAAATATACATGATCGTGCGACGGCCCAAACAATGGCAGCGCTGAAAGTGCAACTAATCCCCTCAATGAATGGCGTGGCATGTGAGGGAGTCCTGGATTAAGGGGTCCTCGGACAGCCGGACTATATACTTTAGCCAGACTGTTGGACTATGAAGGTACAAGATAGAAGACTTCGTCCCGTGTACGGATGGGACTCTTCTTTGCATGGAAGGCAAGCTTGGCGATACAGATGTATAGATTTCCTTCTTTGTAACCGACTCTGTGTAACCCTAACCCCCTCCGGTGTTTATATAAACCGGAGGGTTTAGTCCGCAGGACGAGGAACAATCATAATCATAGGCTAGCTTCTAGGGTTAGCCTCTTCGATCTCATGGTAGATCAACTCTTGTAATACTCATATCATCAAGATCAATCAAGCAGGAAGTTGGGTATTACCTCCATAGAGAGGGCCCGAACCTAGGTAAACATCGTGTTCCCCGCCTCCTGTTACCATGAGCCTTAGACGCACAGTTTGGGACCCCCTACCCAAGATACACCGGTTTTGACACTGACATTGGTGCTTTCATTGAGAGTTCCGATGTGTTATCCTCGTAAGGTCTGATGGCTCCTTCAATCATCTACAACAACATGGTCCGGGGTGAGACTTTTCTCGCCGGGAAGATTTTCGTATTCGGCGGCTTCGCACTACGGGCCAACTCACTTGGGCATCTGGAGCAGATCGATAGCTATGCCCCTGGCCATCAGGTCAGGTTTGGAAGTTTGAATTACATAGCCGACATCCGTGGGGACTTGATCTTCAACGGATTCAAACCCATGACAGCCGCGCCCTGTAGCCACTATGAGCATGACTTAAATCTGTCATCAGGCTACGCTCAGGAGATAGCGCCTATGACTGTCCTGGCCCAAGATCCAGAACAGATTGCGCCGTCTGGAGACGGGGGCCTGGACCCCGCCACGGAAGTCGCATACTCTACGGCGCTGGAGCTGAACATAGACCTAACCTCTGTTGAGGTCCGTGTCGTTGGACCCTCAGACTTATCTCCGGATACAAGTCCTGAATCACATGTGTCCGCGCTCGTTGAATCTGATTGGTCGCCGACCTTGGAGTTCACCTCCACAGATATCTTCCAACACTCTCCCTTGGGTGATGTGCTGAACTCATTAAAATCTCTCTCCTCGTCAGGAGACTCTTGGCTGAACTATGTCCGGCTTGAGTGGGAAGCAGACGATGAAGAATTTTGTCGCTCACCCACCACCCACTTGATAGCCACTGTCGACGACTTAGCCGACATTCTTGACTTTGAATCTGAAGACATCGACGGTATGGACGGCGATGCGGGATAAGAAGAGGAACCACCACCCACAGGGTGCTAGACAGCCACCTCGTCATATGACATTTACATGGTGGATACCCCCAAAGAAGACAATGGCGAGGACAAAAAGGATGCAGGTGAGGACAAACCTCCCGAGAAGCACCCAAAGCACTGATGTCAACGGTGCCGTTCCAAACCACGCCAGGGGAAAAACAGAAATACCGGCACAGGAGACAATAGCACTCCGGACAATGCCGAAGATAACCAAGAGGACCCCGCCCAACCAAGCTTCGAACATGCCGGACAGGAGGACGGGCAAGCCAACCCTGATGAACATGCCATAAATGAAGACTTGGAGAATGATAATCACATGTCCCTCTCCGAGGATGAGGTGAGCCTCGGTGACAAAGAATTTACCGTACCAGAGGATCCCATCGAACAGGAGCGCTTCAAGCGCCGGCTTTTAGCCACTGCTAAAAGCCTGAAGAAAAAACATCAACAACTTCAAGCTAATCAAGATCTGCTCATGGACAGATGGACAGAGGTCCTGGCAGCCGAGGAATACAGACTCGAGCGCCTGACCAAAAGCTACCCAAAGCGCAGGTTGTTACCTCAATTCGATGATGAAGCACTAGAGCCTAAACTACCAGTGCGTGATGCAGCTGACTGGCCACCACGTGGCCGAGACAAATTGGCGCATCGGCCCGAACACAAGCGCGCACCACGTCGCCAAACAAAAATAAACGCAAAAGCTCGAGGATATACAAATAACCCGCGACACGACTTGCAAAGGAGAACATGTCAACCTAGATCGATCTACAGATCACGGCGGCGCGCCCTAGTGCACGACGACGGCTGCCACACCAGGTACAATAAAAACCAAAATGTCCGGGCCAAATACCGCAAACCAGCTCCATCTGAACTGCGTCGCGACATAGCCCGACATAGAGGCACCACACACCCCCTTTGCTTCACCGATGAAGCAATGGAACACAAGTTCCTAGAAGGGTTTAAACCCGTAAACATCGAATCATATGATGGGACAACAGATCCTGCGGTGTGGATTGAAGACTTCCTTCTCCACACTCATATGGCTCGCGGTGATGATCTCCATGCCATCAAGTCCCACTAAAACTCAAGGGACCAGCCCGACAATGGTTGAATAGTCTGCCCGAAAACTCCATTGGCAGTTGGGAGAACCTGGAAGACACATTTCTTGACAACTTTCAGGGCACTTATGTATGACCACCGGATGCTGACATCTTAATCCACATAATCCAATAGCCCGGATAGTCAGCCATGAAATTCTGGACTCGGTTCTTAACTAAAAAGAACCAAATCGTCGACTGTCCGGATGCCGAAGCCCTAGCGGCCTTTAAACATAACATCCGTGATGAATGGATAGCCCGACACATTGGACAAGAGAAGCCGAGATCCATGGCAGCCCTTATGATGCTCATGGCCCGTTTCTGTGCGGGAGAGGATAGTTGGCTAGCACGTAACAACAGCACCTCAAATAAACCTGGACATTCTAAATCCAGAGACGGCAATGGCAAGCCCCGGCGCAGCAAGCACAAACGCCGAAACATCGGCGATAGCACCAAAGACACAACTGTCAACGCCAGATTCAGCGGCTCTCATACCGGTCAAAGGAAGAAACCATTCAAAAGAAACAATTCGGGCACGTCCAGTTTGGACCGCATACTCGACCGTCCATGCCAAATTCACGGCACCCCAGGTACACCAGCTAATCATACCAATAGAGAATGCCGGGTCTTCAAACAAGCCGGTAAGTCAAATGCCGACAGCAAGGAGAAGGGGTCGCAAAGCGATGATGATGATGAGGAGCCCCGGCCACCAAAGACAGGGGGCAGAAGAAGTTCCCTCTACAAATTAAAATGGTGAGTATTATATACGCCACCCACATTCCCAAGCAGGAACGGAGGCGCGTACTCAGGGACGTGTACGCAATGAAGCCAGTCACCCCAAAGTACAACCCATGGTCGTCCGGCTCAATCACCTTTGATAGCAAGGATCATCCGACAAATACCCTTCAAGGCGGCTCAGCCGCACTGGTCCTCGACCCAATAATTGACAGATTTCACCTCACGCGAGTCCTCATGGATGGAGGCAGCAGCCTGAACCTGCTTTATCAGGATACAGTGCACAAGATGGGCATAGATCCTTCAAGGATCAATCCCACTAAAACCACCTTCAAAGGTGTCATACTAGGTGTGGAGGCATGCAGTATAGGCTCAACCACACTGGAAGTGGTCTTCGGATCCCCAGATAACTTCAGAAGCGAAGAGTTAATCTTCGACATCGTCCCCTTCCGCAGTGGTTATCACGCACTGCTTGGACGAACCGCATTTGCCCGATACAATGTGGCGCCGCACTATGCTTATCTTAAGCTCAAGATGCCTGGTCCACATGGCGTTATAACAGTCAATGGAAACACTGAACGCTCCCGCCGTACCGAAGAGAACACCGCCGCCCTAACGACATAAGAACTGAGCGGTCTCTTTCTATCGAACATTAATTCGACAGCCAAGCTCCCGGACACTGTCTAAAGTGTCCGAACTATCTCGCGGCATGATAGCTCAGCTCGTCAAAGAGCTTAATTAATATTTTCGGCAGTGAACAGAGGCGCAACCAGGTGGTGTCCCACAATACGGATCAATCGCCACGGGACACACAAGCATTTTTTGCATTTTATTTTCAGGTTTCACCTTTTGGCCTAGGCCATCATTAGGCGACCTGGCGACCGGACCTACGAAGGGACGGACACACCATGGCGGGAGATAGCTCGAACGCATTGTTCAAGAATTCGTTCGATTAACCAGTTAACTTGCCGATTAATCCCTACTCGTAGGGTCACCGAGTAGCCGATAAACCGATAAATCGTCCGATTAATTGATTAAATGGCCGATTAACTTGCCAATTAGCCTATTAATCCCCTACTCGCCAGCCAACCAAGCAGCTACCAATTAACGATTTCCTCAACAATGCTCGAACGCGCAGGGGAATCCCTAGATATTTCCCTCGACGATCATCATACTATTATCCGGATCCGCATGCAGCTCCCGCCC
Organism: Triticum dicoccoides; assembly: GCF_002162155.2. NCBI lineage: Eukaryota > Viridiplantae > Streptophyta > Magnoliopsida > Poales > Poaceae > Triticum > Triticum dicoccoides. Next base: position 557,828,238 of record NC_041393.1, on the reverse strand, counting down.
TGGCCCCAGCAGGTTTCGAAGTCATATTCCTTTTTATCGCACTACTTGTACTCATACGCTTTGACGTATTATTCAATTACAAAATTGCGGCTGCATATGACGTTCACTTGCCTTTTCTTTTTATTGATATTCTTTGTCAAATAGCAGCCGTACACTTTGGTACGCCTTAATATGCCAGGGGCTTCACTGTACCCATAACACGAAAAACAAGTCCGAACACCTTCACGGCTGTTCGGCACCCCGAACTTATAGCATTATATGCATCAGCTCTGAATCTTGTCTTTGGTCAAATGTTGGGTTTGCCCGGCTCCCGTGTTTTGCTACCTTACGTTCTGCTATATCGGCTAAGGCGGCACAGGGAGAACTACTGCGATTGTGTCCCGGTTCTTCCGGACGAGCACCTCAGTAGAGAAAGCCGAAAACTGACTGTCATGATGCGGTGAGAGCTGGTCGCTGTTCCAGAGGTCTCACAATCCATAAGGATTTCTTCCGCATTATGCGATAACTAATGCAGCGTGCGATGGATCGGTTTTCTCCGATCGGGTGCTGATAGAGCCCCTAGCCCGGTCTTCCGAGCACTAGGGGCTGCGCCTACCTGTCTTTTGTCAAACTCCTATGGCTAAGTGAGGGTGATAAAGCCTTATAGTCCGATTACCTGGTTCGTTGCGCCGAACACCTCCTTAAAGGACCCAAAATTGGGGTAAAGAGTGTTTGGATTTATCCCGAACACCCCCGTACTTCCTACGTGGGGGCAGAAGCCGACGAGTGGCCAACTCTCAGAATTAATATAAATAACGGCCGCACAGGAGCTAAAATTATTAAAAAAACAAGCACTACATGGTAACCTTGTTTCATATTACAACGCCGGACAACATGAATATATTCATGGGAAAATAATGTCCTTGGCACAATGTTCCGCCACGACGCGGGATCCCTCCAGGACACCTTCATAGTACAATTCAGGTTTGCGGTGCTCCTTCCCTTCGGGGGGTCCTTCGGCCATCAGTTTAACAACATCCATCTCGGCGAGTGCACTTTAACGTGGGGGAAAGCCATTCGGGAACCTTCAATACAGACCGACCGCTTGATCACGTCAATCCAAGGAAAGGCGCTAACCAGCCACTACACGAGCCAGAAGTAGTTACTGGGAATTGCTTCGGCAGGCCTCAATCGAATAATCAAGTCTTTCATGGCTAGTTCGGCAGCCCTATGCAGCTCGACCAGCTGTTTCAGCTGATTGATAAAGGGCACATGATGTTCTGGCGCAAGGTATTGCGACCAGAACAACTTCTCCGTAGAACTCCCTTCTTCGGCTCGATAGAATTGTGCGGCATCAGATATGCTACACGGCAAATTCGCAAACGCCCCTGGAGAGCCCCAAATTCGGGTTAGCAACATGAATCTTTCCTTCACATACTTGCTTTGCATAGAAAAAGCCTTACCCGCTGTGATCTTTCTGGCCTCCTGGATTTCCTGGAGGGCGCCTTGGGACTCACCCCGAGCATCGCGTGCGGCTTGTTGAGCCTTGCTGAGTTCGGATTATTTATCTGCGAAGCTCTGCTCTAAGGTCTCGCACCTCTTCACAGCTTCCTGTAGTTCTTGTTGAACTCAGCGACCCTGGCCTCGTGTTTTTCACGATTGGCCTTCTCCTTGGCTACCCTCTTTTCGGCTGTGGCCACCGCCTTCTTAAGAGCCTCGACTTCGGACGTTGCTCCTGGCACACATCACGACGTTTTTTTTGTCAAAATAAATCATCGATTGATACTGAATCCAAACAAGGTTTTACATACCTTGATTATCCTCTAACTGCTTCTTCGCTTGGCCGAGCTCTTCTTTGGCCCGCTCCAGACACTGCTTCAGTCCGGAGACTTCCGTAGTATGAGAAGTGGCAGTCAATAAAGATGCCTTCTTAGACAAAACATAATAACAAATAAGGGTGTTGCATGGTAAGTCTCATGCGAGCATATATTTGATTCTCTGTCCGGATTTTCTTTTCAAACATCGAACAGTGTATCAGGGGCTACTATCTATACTATGACACTCTTCAAGCCTCACCACTTACCTCAAAGCTTGTTAAGAGGCTGGTGTAGGCTTTAGTCAGCCCGCTTTCTACAGACTGAATCTTCTCAATCACCACACCCATAAGGGCGCGGTGTTCTTCAACAATACAAGCGTTTTTTAACGCTGTCGATAAAGCATCCGACACCTCTGGTTGGGCAGAGGTCGCCGGTGGAACAGGCGCACCCCTTCTGTCAACGAAGGTTTCCTGCCTAATTTCGGAGCCTTGATGGTCTCCGGCACTGTGTCCGACTGGGGGCCGAATTCAAGCCGACCCCGGGCGATAGTACCCATGGGGGTCTCCTCCCCCATGTGGCCGGCCGCCAGGGTTTGATCCTCTGGCGCCGCTCGAACGGTCTTCCCGGCCCCTCCTTGGCCTGGGCCCATTTGGGACAACACGTGTGTATCATCCGCATGTTTGGGGGAGGTGGCCGTCGGAGGAGTTCCACTGTCCATCGCGTCCGAACCTAGTGAATCCTCCGACGAGGACTTCTCGGCGCGAGACTTGGTTGGGCTACAATATGTGTGGCTCAACACAGTCAACATGGTGCAATAAATAAGTCCAGATATGTTAATGTATTCGGATTCTGTGTACTCACGATCCAACCAGGGCTGGACCCTAGGATCCCACTCCGGGCTGCTGTCAGTGGCGGTGGTCGAATAGTCTATGGAGAAGGCTTTCCTGCTCTTAGACGACTTGGCCTCCAAGCATTTGGAGGTCGTCCTTTTCTTTCTCCCCCTCGCTGGGGGGATTGGCTTTCCTCCTTTTCCTTGTCCTCTTCGGAGGAAGAGCGGCCCTCTGAGTCTTCGGACACCTTGCCCGAAGTACCCCTGCGACGAAGGCTGCCCCTGGTCTCTTCAGCCTTCTTCTCGGCCTTCTTCTTAGGCGCCTTATAAGGCGTCGGGACCAGGATCTTCTTTAGAAGTGGGCAGGCTTGTTCTTCTAGCAGCGGGGCTGAACAGTAGATCCCCTCCGCCTTCCTCGTCCAGCCCTGGGAGAATTGTCGGATAATATGTTAAGCATTCCATTTAAAATACGTGGTTGAAGCGTACGATTTGTTAATATCTGAAAACTTACCGAACTTGCGGGACGGGACAGTTTGTACCCACAATCCTCGGCTAAGTCCGGCCACGATTTGCCGGACTTGAAGAGAACCATCCAGATATCTTCGTGCGTTGTGCCCAAGAGCTCCTTCAGGGTCTGGTGCTTGGCTGGATCGAATTCCCATAAATTGCAAGCCCTGCGTTGGCATGGGAGAATCCGGTGAAACAGCATCACTTGGACTATGTCAACAAGTTTGACGTTTTAATCTCCCATGCTCTTGACGCGCACCTTGAGTGTTGCCAGTTTGTCCGACGAAGACCAGTCTAGGCCCTTTTCAGGCCAGGACGTAAGCCGCAGCGGGGCTCTGGGTCGGAATCCGGGAGCCGCGGCCCATTTGGCGCCGCGTGGCTCAGTGACATAGAACCATTGTTGCTGCCACCCTTTGACATAATCATTAAATGTACCTGACGGCCATGAAATGTTGGGCATCTTGCTCACCATGGCACCTCCGCACTCGGTATGCTCCCCGCCCACCACCTTGGGCTTCACATTGAAAATCTTCAGCCACAACCCGAAGTGTGGAGAGATGCGGAGGAAGGCCTCGCATACGACGATGAACATCGAGATGTTGAGGAAAGAATTGGGGGATAGATCGTGGAAATCGATCCCATAGTAATACATGATGTCGCGAACGAATAGGTGGAGGTGAACCCCAACCCGCGGACAAAGTGGGGGAGGAATACGACCCTCTCGTGGGGTTTCGGGGTAGGGACGATCTGTCCCACCGTCGGGAGATGGTGCCCAATCTTTTTGGCTAGATACCCAGCCTCCCTAAGTTTCTTAATATCCTTCTCCCAGACAGTGGAGGCCATCTACTTGCCTCCAGCTCCGGATCCGGACATGTTCGGAGTGCTCTAGCGGGGGGAGAAGGCGAAGGCTTGGGCGTTGGAGCTCGAGAATAGATGAGTAGAGGAAGGAGAACGCGTGGGTGAGAGAAGGAAATCCTTATCCCTTTATAAAGGCAGATCATGCGCCTCCCCACATGACCTAAAACTCGCTTATTCCCCAAGCATCGTGCTAATGGCTCGGTTGGGTTACCCACACCCGTATTGATGAGTATACTGTGATAAGGGGACATGATCTCTGCTTCGACAAGACGTGTCAATGAAACCACCTCGCAAAACGTGCCATGGCAGGCTGATAAAACGGTTCGAATAATGACCGGGATGCGGTGTGATGTCATGTTGCGGAGAGATTGTCAGCAGATTGGATTCATGAAATATTATACTCCCTATGGTGGTATGTGGAGTTTGTTTTGCAGAGCCGGACACGATTCTTGTGTTCAAGATCTACTTTGGAGTATTCGGAGGAGGAACCCGCCTTGCAATTCCGAAGACAATCTGCATGTCGGACTCATCGTCATTGAAGCCTGGTTCAGGGGCTACTGAGGGAGTCCTGGATTAAGGGGTCATCGGACAGCCGGACTATATACTTTATCCGGACTATTGGATTATGAAGGTACAAGATAGAAGACTTCGTCCCATGTCCGGATGGGACTCTCCTTTGCGTGGAAGGCAAGCTTGGCTATACGGATGTATAGATTTCCTTCTCTGTAACCGACTCTGTGTAACCCTAACCCCCTCCGGTGTCTATATAAACCGGAGGGTTTAGTCCGTAGGACGAGGAACAATCATAATCATAGGCTAGCTTCTAGGGTTAGCCTCTACGATCTCGTGGTAGATCACCTCTTGTAATACTCATATCATCAAGATCAATCAAACAGGAAGTAGGGTATTACCTCCATAGAGAGGGCCCGAACTGGGTAAACATCGTGTCCCCCGCCTCCTGTTACCATTAGCCTTAGACGCACAGTTCGGGACCCCCTACCCGAGATCCGCCGATTTTGACATCGACAACATGGACTAGAGATGTGGACCCCTCAAAATGCTAAGGACACATATTGGCACAAGCTCAAGACTCTTCATTTCTATTTTAGTGGTCCAAGATCACATTGAGTCTGTAGGAAAGGCAATACTATTAAAAGGGGATGAGGTGTTGCTTAATGGCTTGCTTACTCAAATGCTTAGTGATATTGCTCCTAATCACTCAACCAATTTCTCATTCCAAATATGTCAAAACCCTAAACTCCAACTCGGCCCCACCAATTCTTTCTATGTGACGCCACCGAGTTCATATGAAATAGCCACTGCCAAAAACCCTCACAGTTCGGTCACACCGATACGGATCTCGGTCTCACCGAGATGGCCTTGCCAACACTCTGTGACTTGTCGCATTTATTTCGGTCTCACCGAGTTAGGCAATCGGTCTCGGACGAGACTTGCCTGCTCCCCTCGCGTGTGCCCATCCGTGCTCCCGCATACGTGGCTTGATTTGATTGGAACAAGATAAGGCCTGGCCCGCCCCCTTAAAATCAGGGGGGAGATGATTAGATTAGAAAAAGAAAAGAAAAAAACAGCCGTAGGATGAAGTGGGAGCACGGATGGGAGCATGGGGAGGGAGCAGGCAAGCCGGATTCATCGGTCTCATCGAGTTGGCTTGACATTCCCTCTATTGCCTTATTGCTTCACTTCGGTCTCATCGAGTTGATGCAATCAGTGCCGCCAAGTTGATGTTTTCCCTATGCCCTAGCACATAGGTCCCACCGAGTTGTTCCAATTGGTCCCATTGAGATTCCTAACATTCACATTTTGAACTAAATCGGTCTCCGAGTTCTTCTATTCAGTCTGACCGAGTTGGGTCAAATGTGTGTAACAGTTGGATTTTGTGTGGAGGCTATATGTACCCCTCCACACCCTTCTCCATATGTGAGAGAGCCATCAGAACGTGCCTACGCTTCCATCATACATTTTCTAAGAGAACCACCTACTCATGTGTTGAGATCAAGATATACCAATCCTACCACAAGAATCTTGATTTCTAGCCTTCCCCAAGTTGCCTTCCACTCAAATCATCTTTCCACCATATCCAAATCTGTGAGAGAGAGTTGAGTGTTGGGAAGACTATCATCTAAAGCACAAGAGCAAGGAGTTCATCATCAACACACCATATATTACCTTTTGAAGAGTGGTGTCTCCTAGATTGATTAGGTGTCGCTTGGGAGCCCGACTAGTTGTGGAGTTGAACCAAGAAGTTTGTAAGGGCAAGGAGATTGCCTACTTCATGAAGATCTACCCGAGTGAGGCAAGTCCTTCATGGGCGATGACCATGGTGGGATAGACAAGGTTGCTTCTTCATGGACCCTTCGTGGGTGGAGCCCTCCATGGACTCACGCAACCGTTACCCTTTGTGGGTTGAAGTCTGCATCAACGTGGACGTACAATAGCACCACCTATCGGAACCACGCCAAAAATCTCCATGTCTCCATTGAGTTTGCACTCTCCAAACCCTTCCCTTTACCTTCATATGCAATGTTTTACTTTCCGCTACTACATTCTTATAACTACATGTGGTGGTTGATTGCTTGACTTGTGCTAGTTGCTAAAATCTACCCACTTCGAGCCACCGTTTGGTGAGCCTGTTCCAGCACAACCGCGCAGGTTCCTGCGCATAGCCGCGCAAGCTTCCCGCTCGACTCGGCGAAATCCCCCAAAATCACAATGCTTACCGGCCTGCTATATAAACCATCATGACCCGTGAGTCCTGCGTCACATTTTCCCCTCCCTCCCTGTAGCTTATCTCGTCTGATTCTCACACAATTGCCAATGGCACCGGTCCGTCATCGTCGCTTAGCCACTCTGCCGTCATTAGAGGACAGCTCCAACTGGAAGGCTACACCGGGCAGCGCTGTAGTCCCCGACGTAGTGTAGTGCGCGTGGCGTCCCTGTTGGGTGTGCGAGCAACACCCACCACACACCCCGTCGCCGCTGCCCGTCGGTAGCTGTTGCCGGCCGCCGTTGCTGCCATCCCACCGTCTGCCGCTGTGGCCGTCACACCACCGTTGAAAGCCAGGGCCATCGCCCACTCCACCATCGTGGCCCCAAGGCGGGAGGTGGCCGTCGTGGCTGCCATCCCACTGTCAGCCATCATGGCCATCACCCACTCCGCCACCGCAGCTTGAAGGCGGGAGGTAGTGGTCGTGGCCGCCACCCCATCGTCCATCATCGTGGCCTCTAGCCCACCGTTGACCGCTGGGGTCATCACCCGCTCTGCCACCGCCGCCCGAAGGTGTGAGGTGGAGCCCCACACGTGCATCAGCGACCTTGCGCACTACATCAATTTCCTGCAGGAGGAGTAGGAGTGCCTCGTCGAGCACGCGAAGAGTCTTATAGCCGCCATGGCCACAACACACGCTGCCACAGAGGTGAGGAATGAGGAGATCTACAAGGAGTCCCATCGCTTCGAGAGGGGTCGTCTGGAGCGGCAGAGGGCGTTTGAGCTGAGAGTCGCCAAAGGTGCAACAGTGCCAGGAACCGGATTCCAGTTGTCCAGCTCAGCGGTAGGCTCCTCCTCCTCTACCTCTTACCGAGGGCGCTCGACAGAGGATAAGTTGCTGGAAGTAGTACAAAGCCCCTCCGTAGTAGTAGTATTTAGGGGCTATTTTGTTCAGTTCATCTGACTATAGATGTGGTTGAACTGTACAACATATTTAAAATTGGGATTTTTATTTTTGTGCCCCTGGTTCCTTAGCTCTACTCATTCATCCCCACTCTGTTAACTTTTGCTCACTTTCCCCACTCCCTTGCCCGAAACCCTCAGAACAGGTTATAACGGACGTTGCCGTCGGGTCAATGCCTTTAACCGTTAGCTGACGAGTGGGGCCATGTATACGTGGGCGCATGCAAGACCATGGTCATGGGGTAGCACGTGTCCATGGACATGCCCGAAACGTCCCATCATATAAAGAGGACAACCACCTCCATCGCACCTACCATTTTCCCCCAAATCCCCTCGCTACCGCATCGTCTTCCTCTCCCCAACCGGCATCGTCTCGCTCTCCTCCACTGCCTCCGCCGCACCGTCTCGCTCCCCCCACCGCATCCTCTTCCTCACCTTCATCGCCTCCATCTGTCAGATGGCCGACGCTCGTGGCGACGCCGGTGCAGCGGCCGGAGATGTGGTGGAGCTGCAAGGTCAGGGCGCAGTGACCGTGGATGTCAGCGGCGTCCACGGTGGTGCGGGGAAACTCGCAACCGCTGCGGATGTGGCGAGCTCCGCCTCATCACTGCAGAAGGTGATGACATCGAGCGGCGCAGTACATCCCGATGCCCCCGTTGCGCCGCCTGCCGTGGAGGAGCAGGTATTTGCACTTGCTTAGCTTGTAGAGTTAGTTGCTCCCTAGTTGCATTGGTTAGATTGTGATTCATACAGTACTTCAGATGGTTAGAGTAGTTGGTTTGATGGATGGGCCGGGGTTGGGGGGATGGGGGGTTTTGGACTAGGGTTTGTTGGATAAATTCGTTGCAAAAATGCTAGCTAGATGTTGTGAACTATGATTTTAGGTGCTGCAATGATTGGGGTTTTTAGATTTGGATACATTCGTTGAAAAAATGCTAGATGTTGTGAACAGATTGGGTTTTTAATGCTATGGTGCTTATTAGATTTGTTTTTAGTGCTCACAGATTGGGGTTTTTAATGCTACTCAGATTCGTTGCCTTAGATTGGGTCCCTGTTAGATTTGTTTTTGAATGCTACTCGGATTGGGGTTTTGAATGTCATATGTAGGGGTGGGCATAAAAACCGACGAACCGAAAACCGAACCGATACCGAGACCAAAAAAATCAAATTTTCGGTTTTTGTCACTGCTACAGTAAAATTCTTTTTCAATTGTACTAATCGAACTTAATTCGGACTGTCTGGTGTTATACCTGTAACCGGAACAGAAACCGAAGTAACGTGATCAAACACGCAAAATCCCAGCGCCCTGGTCGCTATGAACCTTGACAGGTACTTCGCGTGGCCGCATGTGCGAGTCATGGATGGCCTTGTACCTTCCGTGGGCCTTCCACGTACATGCAACTATCCAAGGCCCACACTTTTGCACAATAGTCTCGCACACTACGATACTTTCACTGGATTTATCCCACCTCGGCTAGCTAGACGGGATGACACAGTGAGCTTGGCTACTTAAGAAGACAAGGTACAATGGGTACACCGCACAAGACAGTTAGCCTGCGCCAAGGAAACACTTAATGCAGTGTTGTTTTGAGTTTGTTCTTTCTACTGTTAATTTAGTGCATGCTAAAAAATATGTTTTCTGTACATGGTCCCTAGTTCGGTTAAAACCGAAAACCGAATCGAAAAATCGGTTAACCGAACTTTCGGTTAGTTGAATTTTTGTGTCTATTTCGGTTTTCACTTTGACTAACCGAATTTATAAAAAAACCGAACAGTAGAAACCGAATTTTCGGTTTCTACCGAACGCCCAGGCCTAGTCATATGCCCAAATGGAATCCATTTATTAAGAAGTTATTTGATTCATTAGTATATAAATTTTTCCATAGTATGTAGTCATATTAGCTCTGTTCTTCAACGTGTGTGCATGACCAATGATCAATGTGTTACTTGAATGTCATATCAGGGTTTTTGATCAATGTGTGTACAAATCTAATACATTGATATAGGGCTGGAAAAAAAGCTCGAAGCTCGCGAGCAAAATGAGTAGCCCGTGACTCGACTCGAATTGACTCGAACTCGAAGAATAACAAGTCGAGCCAAACTTTATTTTAAGATCGTTTATAGATCAAGTTAAACGAGCCGAGTTCACGAGTACTCATGTAACTCATTAGGCTCGGTATAAAAATCAACCACCCAGCACAAAATTACATCCCAGACCAGCTGCCTAGGCACAACGCAAGTCCCATATGCATAACACTAGGCCCAACCGCCCATGAGACACACGGCATGATTCCTCTCCTTCCATCCCTAGCAAAATAACGAGAAACCAGTCTGTCGTTCCCCCTATCTCCTCTGTTTTGAATCGTGAGTTCTCGACGGCCATAGTGTCGTGTACGCCCACCTCTTAGGTCATGTACATGTTACTAACTTGCTGATTATTATGGTCATGTATATGTGGAATTTGGGTAATGTACATGTTACTGACTTTCTGACATGTTGATGGTACTAACAATTGTAAGTTAAGGTACTTAAAATTGTTTGTGAACATCGTACATGCTAATATGTACATGTTACATTTCGGATTAATAATTTTTTATCATATTTATAAGCTTTTATGTTTGTATGTATAACAATCTTAACAAGCTAAACAAGCTAGCTCGCGAGCTATACGAGTCAAGCCAATCTTGGATTTGAGCTCGTTATAGTAACGAGCCGAGTCGAGCTAGCTCGTTAATGAAACGAGCTCTAGCGAGTCGAGCCGAGCTGGCTCGACTCGACTTGAATTCCAGCCCTACATTGATATACTAGTGATGGGTCTTTGAATGCATAGAGCTAAGGGGCACAGAAATAAAAAACCCCACTTCTAAAACATTTATGATATTGGGAGTATATTAGCCCTATGATCAATGTGTCATGTGTGCATATCTAAATTTTCAATTGGCTACTAGTGATGGATGTAAATGTATATTCAGGAGGATGATGGTTTGGGGGGGGGGGGAGGAAGCTGACCGACTACAACCCGTACGAGGGGACGTTTAGTGATGATTCTGAATATGAGGTAAGCATATCCCTTGTTCATTTAGTTTGACATGGTGTATATGAATATAATGTATTAATGCAATTCATTCATGTGTGCAATATGATTCTGGAGATGATGTGTACAAGGGCAACGTCGCGTCCTTCACAACCAAGGAGGTGGAGAAGATCAAGGCCAAGGGAGTTGCTTCCTTATACAACCGCAAGTTCAAGAAGTGGCACTGCTCCTACTGCACCACCAATCCAAAGCCAAGGGATGGCCGCTTCGATCACCTTCTGTCTCATGCTGAGGATGTGGCGATTCGTGGGGAGGACTACATGATCAGGGGGCAGCATGCCGCCCTCGCGAAGGCCCTGACTCCGGCGTGATGTGATCGATGATGTGATGTTGTGTTACTTTTGGTTTGGTTTGTTGAACTGTTGGGTTACTTTTGGTTTGTTGAACTGAATCTCGTTGGTTATGGTATGTTGAACTGAATCTCTCATTGGTTATGCTAGTAATCTGGTTGCTATCTATATTTTTTTGTCCTTAAATTTGCACATGGTATATTTGTCTGTCCTGAATCTATGGTTAGTTATGTTTAGATGTTGTGAACTATGATCTTAGGTGCTGCAATGATCACACATGTTGTGTAGGAAATCAAATGCATGCTCCAAATGAGATCATGTAAACCTTGGCAAAACTGGACAGTACAAATTCAAGAAAATGCAAAAACAAGTAAAACCTTGGCAAACTATCTATGTTTGTGTAGGAGATCATGTGTGCAAAATTTGTAGTGATTTAGAGGAGGTCAAATAAATTTAAATTTGAGAAAATGTGCTCCAAATGAGCTCCCAGGCTAGGGTAAACAACCCATTTGTAATCATGTTTTTTTGAACCTACTCTAAATGAGCCAAATGTTTGTTTATTAACACATATTCACTTCCATAGTGTAGATTCGAAGTCTCACTATTTTTTGAATTAATCTTCATATTTTTACATTTTCTTTTGAAAACATATGCTTTAATATAAAAAATATTAAAAACACGTTTTGAAATATGAAAATGGAAAACTAACTTCAGATCCTTCTTATTCACTTTAAAATAAAGCTTTAGTGATTTTTTTGTTTTTTTTAATTTTTTCAAAAACAGAAGGTAACACCGCCTCCTCTCCTTGAACTATATGAAGTCATGTACATGATAGCTCATATTTGAAGGTTTTCTCATGAAAATGACTATAGACCAAGTTTATGATTTTTGGTTGGTAATATGTCACATAAGACAACATTGTGCGCATGTTTTATATTTTTTTTGTTTTTTTATATTAATGGTGCTCATTTGACCTCGATCGTGCCATCTAGGTTTTTTTCATGAAAATTACCATAGACCAAGTTTAGTATTTTTCTTCGTTAGTTTGTCCTATAAAACGACGAATGACGAAGGTTTCATATTTTTTCAATTTTTTTAAATTAGTTATGCTCAGCCAAAGCCATCGAAACCCCGTTGACCAACTCAAAACACCTCTAAACCCCGCGAGGTTTCGCCTAACCCTAGCTCCCAACGTCAGCCGTTCGATCATACCCTCGCACCAAGCGACAACCCTTAGATCTGGCCTTCTAGAAGGAACTAGGTGGGCTGGCTGTGTGCAGGCTCCGCACCATTGGATCACAAGGACGGCTCCGCATCGTTGGATCATGGGGCGATCCACGAGAGGCGATCCTATTGGTTGTTCTTGGCTGCTCGCCCACCACTCACTCCGTGAAAAAACATTGTTATTGGGCCCAAAAGGAAACCAAGCTCTGGTTGGGCCGCCGAATTGCGTTGTTTTTTTGCATCGTTTGCTCCATTTTTTGTGAACATGCTGGCTGTGTATTTTTGCATCGTTTGCTCTATTTTTTTGTGAATGTGCTGGCTCTGTATTTTTGCATCGTTTGAAATCAATTGACATTGCGTAGCAAATGACCAATTTTTAAGGGCCAAATTTATTTTTATCATGCAAAATGGCCACAAACTATTCAAAAATTGTCTATTTTTGTTCATATAATTTATATGACCACGTATTCCCACGTGTGCAATTAGCTTCCTTTTCTTCTTCTTTTTCAAACCACCATTTCCGACGCGTGTACACTCCCGATGCTACGATGGGTTTGAAAATGGGTTACTTCACATTTGACCCTGTTATTTCCACGACCAAATAACACGTAGCACTACGGCTATTTAAGCCACCCTCTGCCTCTGCCATCCCTCATCCATCTCCCTTCTTGCTCTTCGACCCCTTCTTCATCTTCTGCACATCCCTCAGCCATGCAGTACACCGGACCAACCTACCGCTTCCCACCCACTGTGCCGGAGAGGCTCTACCCTACTGGCATATATGTTGATTGCACACTATGTGTGTGGGTGATATCAAGGCTGAGGACCACAAGGAACTTCACCGAGTTCTTCCTCGCGCCCGGCTACCACCACCTCCTGAGGGGATCTCCAACGATGTTCCGTGTCGAGGAGGTCATCCAAAACCGGGTGGTGGTTGCTCTCCTAGACCACTTCACCAACACCTTCGATGCCTTCTACCTCCTCTGCCGGGTGTTTTGGTGTGGCTCCGAGTTCATCGCTTTCACCACCCACAACAGGTTCACAGATTACAACAACATCTTCCCCATCGCGACGCACATGCACACTCTTCCGTACCCCATCGACAACACCCCAGAGGAGCAGTGAAAAGGGCGCCCAGAGGAGGAGCGAGGTGGAGAAGGCGGCGGCTAGGGTTCTAAACCCTCTATCTTTTTTTAGTCTATGTTAGGTGAAGTTGTAAATGAACTATGTTGGAGTTGCTATGGGTTTGTTGGCCCTTTTCTTAAATTCTACTATTAAGTTTTCTATCTATTCTATTATTAAGTTCTTCCTAGTTTGAGATATGTGATCATGCTATGGGCTTGTTGGTCCTATATTGGGACTACATATTTGTTGATTATTTTCTTAGAGAGCTCGGCTTGTTAGTAGAGTTCCCTTGTTAGTAACCACCTAGTGCATGCAAGCAAGCTTTGTTAGTAGGGATGAATGAGTACAACTAAGCAAGGGAGTGGATCTTTTTTACACAAGCCACAAATATGTAGCAACCTAGCTAGAAGAGAGGAACCGGCGGCAGTGACCGTCGCTGCATCCGTGGCGGCTGGCGTGCAAGAAAGCTGCTCGGTCAGTGCATCATGGCGGACGCATCAGCGCATGCAGGCTCGGTAGGCTCATGCAGGCTTGGTCGGCGCATCGTGGGATTATGGCATCGGTGCATGCAAGCTCAATCGACGCATGCAGGAAGGCTTTGTTGGGTGCATGCATAGCAGGCTTCTGTCCTAGCGGCGTGCGCAGACGTTTAATGCAATGGATGGCCCAACGAAAGCATGGCCCAATGGTCGAACAGTGACACCACCCAACGCGGCCCCACTTGTCAGGTCAAACGGATGACACAGTCCAGCATGGCCCCACTCATCAGAGTTAACGGTCAAGCCTTTGACCCGATGGCAAAGTCCGTTGTGCCCAGTTATGAGAGTTTCTGGCAAGGGAGTGGGGAAAATTGAGCAAAAGTAAGAGCACGAGGATGAATGAGTAGAGCTAAGGAACCAGGGGCACAGATGTAGAAATCCCTTTAAAATTAGCTAGTATATATAGTTGAACTAGCTATTTCAGTACGTGGTTGGCAACAACTGGGGAAAAGTTCGGTTGGTTCAACGGTCGAGTTGAACTGTTTGTATAAAGAACGACAGCTTAATCTATGAATGAAACCTATACTTCCTGAATTTTAGTTGCAAAAATTTGATAGTGCTACTGATTTTTAGCTGGAAATTTTGACAAATGGCAGTGTTACAAGGTTGACAAAGGGCAATGTTACTAGATCAACAAATGCCAATCTTTCCAGTTTGACAAATGGCAATATACCCAATATGAAAGATGCAAATCTTACCAAATTGTCTGTACGTGGTTGCACATGGGTCATCTGAAAAAACCATTTGCGTTGAAGGGATGTACAAATCCCACGTGCCAGATTTTCCCTTGGCTTACTGGCAAAGTCTCGCTTTGCATACCGTCTTCAATCTGAACTATTTGCGTTGAAGAGATGCACAAATCCTGCGCGACACATTTTCCCTTGGCTTACTGGGGAAGCTGTCGGTTTGCATAGGGTGTTCTATCTAAAACGTCTGCGATGAAGAGCTGCACAAATCCTGCTCGACACATTTTCCCTTGGCTTCCTGGGGAAGCTGTCGGTTTGCATATGGGTGTTCTATCTAAAACGTTTGCAATGAGTGTTTTATATTTTAAAACCATTGACATTTTTCTAAAAAGTCGTTTCATAAGTCTGTACAGTTAGAGATAAAAATGCAAGTTCGTTCAAACCATATCTTTCATTCAGTCACACTGCAAATTTATATTCATACGGTAGAGATACAATATTAAACCCAAAAAAACTAATTACGATGGTGGCGGAGGCGGCGTGCCGCACCGACGTTGTTGTTGTCGTCCCCCGGGACACCATTGTTGAAGTCTTCAAGGTAGCACAAAATGTTCTTCACTTGGAAATCAAACATCATGTCGTCGCGCGATCGACGGGCGGGGCGCGGGAGGATGGCAACTCGCACCGCTGCGAGGTAGCGGTCGACAGCGGCGTCCCATGATGCTGAGGGGGGCACGTACATGGGCACGGGTGTGGCGGGTGTAGGCAAACACATGGGGACCCACGCTGCAGTGGGTGCAGGGGCACGCACGGGCACGGGCACGACGCTAGCGCGGGCATGTACACGAGCTCGAACGGGTCCGCAGGGACCTCGCTGACACCCGCGACTTCTAGCTCTGCGATAGTGCTCGACGACCATCCCGTCAATGCTACGGGGATGGTCGCTGGCGCGGGAGCAGGGATGGGAGCTGGGACAGGTGCGGGGGCAGCAACCACTGTGGCCAGCTCATTTAGGGCCATGTCCATGCACTACAAAAAAATACACTTCCGTGATGATACGTGTTTGTCACAGTAGGTCGCATTTTTTGTCATGCATGTACATCCATGACAAATTTACGACAGAATCAAGATAGTCATACCTATGCTGTCGTAGAAGTGTTCCATGACATTACCAAAATTATCATCACGGAAGTGTCCACTTCCATGATGATAAATCGCGCGTCACAGAAGTGCTTTCGTCAAGGGTGACCGACACATGGCATCCACTGTAACGGAATGCCCTTAAACTATCGGGTCGGGTTTTGGATCCGATAACCCGTTAACAGCCCCGACCAATGGGAAATTTCCACGTGTAAAATTCTTATTGGCCGGACAAAACACGTGTCAGCTCGTCAGTGGGTCAGATAGGCGCCTATGATATGTCGACACGTGCCACGGCCCACCACTGGCCCATTTAGCTTACAAAGCCGACCTATTTGACTTGGTCAAAAGTTAACAAGCTGGCCCATGAAAAGCATGTTAACGGTCTCGCAAATAACCCATTTTACGGCCCGTTAACTCACGGCCCGTTAGGCCCTGAAGGAAATCGGCCCAACAACGTCATGTGGGCCGTCGAATATAACACCAACCCATTTCACTTTCGGCCCATGTATGGCCCACGACGTCTTTCGGCCCATATGAGGCCTTCGTATCTTTCGGCCCTTTATAGGCCCATGGTGACTCTAGCCCATAATGAATAGTAATTTTCTTTGTACCCGTTAATGGCCCGTGATTTACATGGGCCGTTTCCAGCCCATGTTAGGTTTCGGCCTATTGATGGCCCATACGTTCTTGGGCTCCTTTTTGGCCCTCGATTACTTCCGGCCCGTTACTGGCCTGTTCCCCTAACGGGCCAAATTCGGCCCATGGCAAGAGTTGGCCCGTTACTGGCCTGTTACCTTAATGGGCCGAATTCGGCCCATGGCAAGAGTCAGCCCGTTTCTGGCCTGTAACCCTAATGGGCCAAATTCGGCCCATGGCAAGAGTCGACCCGTTTCTGGCCTGTTAACCCGTTGCGCCGTTTCCAGCTCGTCCTATATTCTGGCCCATTAATGACCCGTTATGCCTGTGAAAGAATTAAGCATTTGCTGTCCTACGACCTGTTGACGGCCCATTACCGTGCTGGGCCGATACCAATTACGTCCGTTTACGGCCCATGTAGACCCATTTATCCGACGGCCCGAGGCCGACCAATTCTTCTACGGCCCTGTTGGAGGCCCATTTATCGACGGCCCGTAGGAGACCCATGGATCCTACGGCCCGTAGGAGACCCATGGATCCTACGGCCCTTATATGGCCCATGGTAGTTGCGTCCACTAGAAAACCAGGGAAAAAGAAGACTAGGAAATAAATAAGGCCAAAACTAACGCTAGGCTATTAAGGTGATTGCACAGATTGCATCCAATCGGCATCAAAGATCGCCATCAATGCAAATATAGGGAACATCCTACACTATACAAAAATGGGTTGCTGTTTTCTTCAGCCGGTGGCTGCACGTTAAGAATAAATGTTGTATCGCACCAAAACAAATTACAACTATATAACAAAAGGAAGGTTGGCATAAAACTTAACAGTCTAGTAGATAAATGCACCACCAGAAGTTCAGAAGCTCAGTTCATTTGACTCGACTGTTACATTTTCATGCTGTATTGTCCGATGGAGCACCATAACCCTCGTCTTCATTTCCCCTAGGCTCCTGAACAACATAGCAAATTTCTGATAGCCTGGTTTCAAAACCATGCATATCTTGAAGACATCGAACAATGTCTCTCCTTGTTTCACAAAGGGTCTCTGTTAGGGAATGGACTTGTGTCTGGAGCGCAGATACAACATTGCTTTGAGCTTGCATATCTTGATCATGAGGCAGTTTGGACGATATTGCCTTAACAACCGACCCAGTATTACGCAGGAACGTGCTTTTGGCACTGTTAGTGGACAGGTACTGACCCACTGCGGCAAGAGCTGACATTGCAGTTATAGTTGCCTCGCCACCTTCAGAAGGTGGCGGTTCCACCATTTTTTCCATAGCTCACTGAAAAGTTGAGGTTTTACATAGTAGTACCAGAATAGAAGATATTAAGGAGGCAGCAAAACCAAACAAAATATCTTTGGTCTATATACAGAACTTATTCTGGTGAACCCATGTAAAATATTAGTTGTATTTTATTGCAAAGTACATAATAAAACCAGGTTCCAAACATATGACCATGTACCATCGCTAATGTATTGTCTATTTCTTCACATTGTATTGAGGGCTAAGGATAAAGAGACGAATTTTATAATACGGTAAGCATAGTATGACATCATTCATATCACAAAACAATTGAGAACAGACAAACATGCAATTGTAACATTGTGTGGGCAAGTCCAGCACGGAACTAGATTACGGGTCAAGATCAAAGGAACATCACTCCTCTCTTTTAAACCTTGTAAGGTGCAATGATACGCTAAGACAATTGTGTATAAAATTGAAAATAGTAATAGACATTGGCTGCAAACCATGCAGTTCAAGGCACAAGTCAGAGTAAGTAGTAGTTAAAAGGCATGAGGATTAAGGACTTACAATAGAGGCTTTGACTGGTGTAGTCATGCCCTTCTTCTTACTGGTGTGACAGTCCTTGAAGATTTCCACAACACTTGGTTCAGGTACTTTTTGGTCCTTGCAAGCTTTCCTCTGCATTTCGAAGAAGTCAATATAGATATGATAATATGGTATAGCGAAAAGAGTGAAACAACAGCTAATTACAAGAGCCTCGTAGTGTGCAATATAGCTACGAGATCCTGTCGTCTGTTGGAATTTCACTTTCGTATGGTTGGCCTTGTTCTTTGAACAGTTCACCTACAAGAAGAGAGATTTGTGTGGCACATGCGTAAATAGGACTTCAACATGTGATCTGATTAGATATATATAATGTACCTGATACTTTGGATCAGACCAGTGTTTAACAAGGCCCCTCCAGTCTTCACCTGATATATTTTCCACTGGAGATGTTTGGGAAAGTTCACTGTTAGCCTTGCCTTCAAAGTGAGTTTTCCTCAAGTTATACTGATACTGTCGCAGAGCAGACTTGAAAACATGGGTGCAAGCTTGTCTGGTTGCATCATCTTGGCTATCCAACTTGAACCTCATCTGTTGAAAATTATGGGAGTCTCATTATCAGCAACCTAGAAACTATGGGATAGAGCAAGACGATATTACTAGTTTCCATACATAACCATACTTACAGATAAATGGTCGAGGAAGGTGTTGAACTGGGTTTCGTCTTTGTCATTCCTGTACTGAATCCATGT
Source organism: Triticum dicoccoides (assembly GCF_002162155.2). Lineage (NCBI taxonomy): Eukaryota > Viridiplantae > Streptophyta > Magnoliopsida > Poales > Poaceae > Triticum > Triticum dicoccoides. The sequence continues at coordinate 557,809,273 of NC_041393.1, read as the reverse complement.
TGGGAGGATACGTACATGACACCTAACGGCAACCGCTGCCTCTGATACTAACTTGGCTGACTCTGTAGCATCACGTGGCCTTTTTAAACCTGCCTCAAAACGGATCTCCATTCTTCCTCCTCTAGATTTAGTTAACCTATCGAGCATTATCCCTGATGTTTGTTTCCTCTTGCGCCTAGGTGCTAGTCCAACAATGAACATAGGAAGTGTTAGTGTACATCAAACTGTGAGACTACATATAAAGAAGCATGCAACTGTAACTTGACTCCAACAACTACCTTCTTGCTGTTGAAGCTCACAAGCTTCATCTGATATTGCCAACTCGTCTTGTGTCAAGAGTGCTTGGGAAGTAGTGTCGGGTGGCAAGGGAGCTTGGGAACGTGCTGCTAGCTCAGTTGACGCACGAGTAAGTCGTGCAGCTGGTAGTATTATGGTAGGTGTTGCAAGAACTAGGGCTGTCTCTGCTTGTTTGGTGGCAGCTATTTGTTTCTGTTTGGCTTTTTTTGCAGCTCGTGTAGCATGGGATGGCGTGTTTGTAGAATTTTCCGCTGGACTTTGACCTTCTATTGCACCATCAGTACCAGCTGAATCTGCAGGATTCATCCGCTTCTCATTCCCTGCGATTCTGTGTTTCTTCCTCTTTCTCTGTGCCATGTTAAGTCAAGCCGACAAGAAAAATGAATAACAATTTAGTTCTTCAGAACAAATTGATGCGTGATGCAGACGAACTGAACTTTGATGTTAGACAACCACATGATAGGAGGATGTAATATGTATGAAAAATAGGACGGAAGAGATAACCAGAACTATGATGTGTAAACTAAGAAGAAGACATTTCACCAAATTAGAAGCAACGGAATGGAAGGTAGACACCATATGAAAGATGCTACAAATATCGCTCTGCCAAGTTAACAGTGTCTCATCATAAATGGCGTTTAAACAAATGTGAAGCACTACAAGAAATAAATCATATGCAAGATGCAAACAACATCACACTACCATGTTAGAGGTCTCTCGTCATTAGTGCCATTGCATATTCACAACATTGCATATTCACAGCTTATGATGTGTAAACTAAGGAGAAGGCATTTCAACAAATTAGAAGCAATGAAAGCTAGACACCATATGAAAGATGCACCGAATATCACTCTACCAAGTAAAACCGTCTCTTCATAAGTGCCATTTCAACAAATTAGTAGTACAAGCTAGAAAAGAATGTGAGATGTAACCTATATCACACTCCGAAGTCAAACGTGTCTTATGATAAGTGATTGTTGCAGGTTACACAACAGTAGTAATTTGATGTAAGAACATGGTGTGATAGACAGATATTGTATGTTCTAGAAACAGGAACACATGTCTTATTCAAGTATAATGTGTAAAGTAAGCAAATGGAATTCAACAAAATTAGAAGCAATACAAGCTAGACATCACACATAACATGCAACCACATATAACAGTGCCAAGTTAGAGGGAGCACCGGTGATGCTGCACTAGGGGAGACGTGCTCATCATAAACACAACTTTGTTGAGTGTCTATGCATGTGTTGTCTTGGAAATCATCTTGGGGGTGTGGAGGAGTAGAAACTGTAGAGGCCCTCCGTTAGGAAGGAGCACCTTTATCCGCTGCCTTGCTAACTTCCTTACGCTTTATTGATTTTGAATTGTCAAGTAAAACCAACAAGAAAAAGCAATAAAATTCTCTCTTCAGAACTCATTCATGCATGATACTGACAATCACTACTTTGATGTAAGGCAAACACATGATACCAGGATGGAATATGTACGAAAAACAGGACGACATGGCACGCTCACAATTATTTGTGTAAACTAAGAAGAAACCATTCCAGCAAATAAGAAGCAATGCAAGCTAGACACCACATGAATGATGCAACCAATATGACTCTGCCAAGTTAAAAGCGTCCCATCATAAATGGAATTTCAACAAATTAGAAGCATTGCATGCTATAAATCATATGAAAGATGCAACTAATATCAGACTGCATATACTAAAGGTGCCATTAATGGAGAGGATGCGAGCAAGGCAGGCGACATGGATGTCAAAGGGCTCGCTTCCAAGTGAGACTACCTAGCGTATAACTCACACGCTTCTCGGTAAGGTTGCGCATTGGAGGACAGCTTGCATGCCTCCCGGCCAGCCTGCGCAGGGACTACGTTCGCACGGATCCCGTCTACTCAAGCAGCTGTCCGCACGACACCTCCTAGGCGTCACGTGAATGGTTAACAAAACACACACGATTTAAAATATACAAACCTTTGAGATGCTAAAGTGGCAGCTATTTGTTTCAAAATGCCTTTGTTGCCTATTATTCAAGTGTGCCTTCTATCAAATTGGAAAGAAAAAATACCACAGCATGTCGGGCGCCATTCCATAATAGCATTCCATAATAGCATGCCAAGTTTCATGATTTTCACATGAGTTTTGGATTTACTAGAATTTAGAAGCAAAGTATCTCAAGGTTTTGCTGGCAAGCAACAATGCCCTGGTGTTTGAAATCCATTCCCATTTCTTGCATGGGACCTAAGCATGCACCCAAGGACAGACATCTGATTTGTGAACCCATTTTTCTGTACTGGAGCATGTGCATGTAGTTCAAATTTGAATTATGCACATAAAATACCTAGAAAACTCAGTTAATGTATAAAAATGTCCAAACGAACCCTGAAAAATTCCAAAATTTAACACGAAACTCCTATTGTTAAAAATTTGAAAGCAAGAAGAGGCGATGAATATCGTTTCGTCCATAAAGGTTACATGTTTCCCTACCGGAACCATGAGGCTTCTTGTGAGAAGCTTTGGTTTGTGAGAAGCTTATACCAAAACCTGCCCTAAATGGGAGAAAAAATTTTGACCCCAGCATGTTGATGCCATTTCAGGATAGCATCCCAAGGTTTATGAATTTCAGATGAGTTTTGGATATAATAGAATTACAAAACCAAGTATCTCAACATTTGCCGATGAGCCACAGTGCCGAGGTGTTTGAAATTCACCCCCTTTTCTTGCATGGGACCTAAGCATCAACCCATGGACACATATATGATTTTACAACCCATTTTGGTGCATCGAAGCATGTGCATGAAGTTTAATTTTGAATTGTGCACCTGAAATGCCTAGAAAACCAAGTTAATGTATAAAAATGTCCAAACGAACCCTAAATAATTCCAAATTTTTTGACAACACACATATAGTTGCATGTTCACTGTAGATAAAAGTTCTAGAAATTCAAACACCCTCCATTGCTTCTTTGACCCCATTATGTATTTCAAATCAAGACGAAAAATCAAGTAGATCACACACAGTTTATTATCACCAACCGTGTAAGATGCAGTACAAAATATCTTGGAGCACCATCAGACTATAGTACATATATGGCTTATGCGATAAGGTACGTTAGCTACAGTCCACAGCTGGCGCGTCAAGCACACTAGCTCGCTCCCCAAATATCATTTCACTATTCAATCGTCACCGGTGAAAGATAGGGACGTGGACCCGCGTCATGAGGGCAACTTTGGTGGCCCACTCCGGCGAGAGTGCGGTCGCAGCCGCCATGCACATGCTAACAAGGTGCGCGAGTGCGGCCGCAATCTGTGACTGGGCAGCCAAGGCAGCCAAAACGACCACTGTTGCTTCTCAGGTGGCGGCAGCAACATTTGCCTCAGGGATAGCAACTGGCAAGAGTGGCACAACAGCTATCCGTTCTGCAGCGACGACCTTAGCCCTAATGGAGGCCACCCACGACCATGTTGAGGCCACCCACGCTCAACTCCTGGCAGTCACCGCACAAATCGAACATAGCTTCTCTGACAATGGTCGGCAACCCCCTATCACCCACACTCACTAGACGACGGTTCAAAATGCCATCACGGAAAGGGGTTAAAAACCATTTGTATAGCAGCTCGATGTACCAGTGACTCCTAGTGATGAGTATCTTGACGCGAAGGATAATTATGATGATGATGATATAGATGATCATATGCTTGCTAAACTAAATAAGTTCATGTGCTCCCTTAAAGGTAAGAAGTTCACTATGTTTCATATGCTTATGGAGATGGTGAGTAAGCACACCATCACCATTAAGGAACTCAAAACACTCGTCACCGATGAAAAGGAAGAATATGAAATACTTGAGCAGAAAGTCCAATATGAGGAAGCATGAAATGACGAATTATGCATAAAAATTGGTGCAAACATTGATGTTCATGCTAAAGAACTTGCCTCCTTGAAAAAGGCAAAGAACTCTTGCAAGGAGTTGATGAATGATAAAAGTAAGCTTGTGGAATCTCATGCTTCTCTGTCTAAGGATTGTGAGCTTCTATCCGTGTCCCTCAAGACTAAGGAAGAGGAGTTCACCCTTCTTACAAACAGCTTTGAGACGCTCAAACTTACTTATCTTGAAACTCTATCCAAGGTTTACTCCTCACCTATTATAAATGTTGATGCTTTTACTACTAACTCTAGTGGTGGCCTAGCATCTATTCTTGAGGAAAATCGCCTTCTAAAAGCACAGCTCGAGAGACGACTCATGATATGTGCTCAAGGACAAAAGAACCTTAATGAGGTATTGAGCCAACACAATGAGATGGTTGCCAAGGAAGGGGTTGGGTTTGACCCAAGCACAAGCAAGAAGAAAATGTCTTCTCAAAAGTGCACCACACCTCTCAAGGAGACATTTGTACGTGAAGGGCACAAGGAGAAAGGTAAGGTTGTGAGTGGGAAGGCCACTAGGGGCATGCCCACTCTCAACAAACCAAAGGAGTTCATGCCTCCATCCTGTGTACTTTGTAAGACAAAGGATGGAGAAGTTTATGCTCAATTTGTTGGTCCTCGTAATGCATTCCGCTTCTATGCTATTTGGGTTCCTAAGACCCTTGTGACTAACCTAAGAGGTCCCATTGCAAAATGGGTGCCTCTAACGAAGTCGTGAATTGTGTGTAGGTTGCCTTCTCCGGTGGAGTCAAATGGGTGATCGATAGTGGATGCACCAACCATATGACCAGAGATAGCAAATTGCTCTTAGATTTCATGGAAGCTATTCAACCATTTATGAGCATTGTGTTTGGTGGAGGATCAAAAGGACTGGTACTCAGGTTTGGCAAGGTGGCTATCACAAATGACATCTCTCTTGCAAATGTCATGCTTGTCCAATCCCTTAAATACCATTTGCTTTTCATTCATCAATTGGCTTCTGTTGGTTATGATACACTATTTGGACTAACAGATGTGAAATCTTTAAGAGAGATACTCTTGAAGTGGCCTTTGTTGGAGAGTTGGATGGCAACCTTTACATGGTTGATTTCTCAAAAGAGAGTACATTCCATGCAACTTGTCTAATGGCCAAGGCCGACAAGGGGTGGCTACGGCATCGCCGGCTAGCCCATGTCGGCATGAGAAATCCTCAAGATCTCTTAAAGGGTAATCACATCCTTGCACTAACCAATATTTCTTTTGAGAAAGATCGTGTTTGTAGTGCATGCATAGCCGGGAAGCAACATCAATCAAAGCACCTACCCAAGAATATTGTATCTACTTCAAGGCCTTTGGAGCTCCTTCATGTGGATCTCTTTGGGTCTCCTTCATGGGGTAGTCTTGGTGGGAAAAAGTATGATCTTGTCATTGTTGATGATTATTCAAGATACACATGGGTGTTCTTCCTCAACTCCAAGGACGAGATGAAGATCACCTTCATTGATTTTGCCAAGCAAACGCAACGCAAATTTGACAAAGAAATCTTGGCAATAAGAAGCGACAATGGTACCAAGTTCAAGAACTACACCTTGGAAGAATTCCTTAGTGATGAGGGGATTGAGCATAAATACTACACACCCTACACTCCTTAACAAAATGGTGTATCCAAGAGGAAGAACCATACTCTTGTCGAAATAGCAAGGTCCATATTGGATGAGTACAAGTCACCACATAGTTTTCGGCTGAGGCCTTCAGCACCGCATGTCATGTATCAAACCAGCTCTTCCTCCACAAGATATTGGAAAAGACTACTCCATATGAACTTCTAACCAGGAACAAGCCCAATGTCAAGTACTTACGTGTATTTGGATGTAAGTGCTTCAATCTCAATAAAAGAGAATGGTTAGGAAAATTTCAATCCAAAACTATTGGGGCATATTTGTTGGCTATGGATCAAACTCTCACGCATATAGAGTCTAAACAAATCCAATGGATGTGTTGTAGAAACCTGTGACGTGGTGTTTGATGAATTTAATGGCTCCCATGGGGGGTAAGTTGATCTAAGTGATGTAGGTGAAGAAGATCCTTCTCAAGATATGTTGACCATGGATGTTAGTGCTCTTTTTCCAATGGAACAAGAACCTCATGAAGAAGAAGAAGAAGAAGAATAAGATGATGGGGGCTTCATTCATCATCAAGCCACCACAACACCCATACCACCACAAGATCCTATTGCTCAAATGAAGGCTGCTGTTGAAGAACAACAAGAAGAATAAGTCCCTCACCATGATCATATTCAAGAACAAGATCATCATCAAGAGCAACAACAAGAAAGTGCAATCCTTGATGATGAACCTCAACAAATGCATCACAAAGAAGAAGATCTTCCACCGCACATTAATGATCCATATGTAGAGGATGTGGATGATGGAAACGAAGTTGAACCTCATGAAACCCTAACCTCCATCATGCCACGAGTGGATGGTCGTGTTGATGTTGATAAAATTCTTAATAGCATATCAGAAGGTAGAGTCACTCGTAAACGATTAACAAACTTTTGTGCTCACTTTTCGTTTGTCTCTAGTGTTGAGCCACTCAAGGTACAAGATGCATTACTGGGAAATGATTGGCTTGTTGCTATGCAAGAAGAGTTGAACAATTTTGAATGCAACAAAGTGTGGTTGTTAGTCAAGATACCAACTAAGGAACACAATGTCACTGGAACAAAATGGATCTTTAAAAACAAGCAAGATGAGAATGGCGTAATCATCCAAAACAAGGCAAGGTTAGTGGCACAAGGGTACTCACAAGTTGAAGGTTTGGACTTTGATGAGACCTTTACTCCCGTTGCCCGTCTTGAGTCTATTCGCAGCCTACTTGCTTATGCTACTTTCAACGGTTTTACTTTACATCAAATGGATGTGAAGAGTTCTTTTCTTAATGGTCCTCTACAAGAAGAAGTATATGTATCACAACCTCCCAGGTTCGTTGATCCTGATCACAAAGACTATGTGTATAAACTTCACAAGGCATTGTATGGCCTGAAACAAGCACCTCGTGCTTGGTATGATCATCTTAAGAAGTTTCTACTCGATGATGGCTTTGTGAGAGGGGTGATTGATCCCACTCTTTTTACTAAGAGGGAAAGGGTGATTTGATCTTATGCCAAATCTATGCAGATGACATCACTTTTGGTTCCCCTAACATTCATTTGTGCAAGAAGTTTGCAGCCTCCATGACCAAGACCTTTGATATGTCACTCAATGCGGACTTGAAGTTCTTTCTCGGATTTCAAATTCAACAATTTCAAGAAGGAATTTTCTTGTCCCAAACCAAATATCTCAAGGACATTCTTGAGAAGTTTGGAATGACCGATGCTAGTCCTTGCAAGGCACCCATGCCAACCAAACTTGTTCTTAATGAAGACACAAATGGTATCCCATTTGACCCATCTCTTTACCGCTCTATGATTGGTTCGTTGCTTTATCTTTGTGCATCTAGACCAGACATCATGTTAAGTGTAGGCATATGTGCAAGATTTCAAGCTTCCCCTAGGGAAAGTCATCATAAGGCGGTTAAGCATATTCTTAGATACCTTGTTCACACCCCAAAGTTGGGCCTATGGTACCCCAATGATGCCAAGTTTGATCTTATTGGGTACACGGATGCGGATTGGGATGGTGACAAAGTGGGATGGAAGTCTACCTCTGGTGCATCTCAATTTCTTGGACGATCCTTGGTAAGTTGGTTCTCGAAGAAAAATAATTGTGTCACTCTCTCCACCACCGAAGCCGAATACATTGCAACCGCAAGTTGTGCCACTCAACTGCTATGGATGAGGCAAACTTTGAAGGATTACTGTATCATTTATAGACATATGCCTCTTCTATGTGACAATGAAAGTGCCATCAAGATTGCTGAGAACCCTATTGATCACCCCCGCACCAAGCACATTGACACTAGGTATCACTTCTTAAGAGACCATATGAAAAAGGGTGACATTGATATTGCTCATGTTGGTACGGATATGTAGCTTGCCAACATTTTCACCAAATCATTGAATGAAGCAAGGTTTTGTCAACTTAGGCGTGAACTTGGTATCTTGGAGCTTGATAGCATTATGTGAAGTCATGTATCCATGCACACATTTACTTCATGTCTGTCTAGATGTCGGCATATATTTATGGGGGGAAATTCAGTTCATGAATCTTGGCCATGTGGCGCCCTCGGGCACCGTATCGGCTTCTTCTTTTTCCCAAAAATCTTAAATATTCCAAAACCACCAGATATTTTTTTGGAAATTTTAGAGTCGGTTTACGTACCGTATCACGTACCTCTTCCATTTTCAGGATTCTGGAGTCTTCTAGAAGGCTCCTTCGATGTAATCTTCTAGTTTAATTACTTAGATAACATACGAATCTATGTCAATGGGATTACATGAAATATAATGTTTAAGTCTTTGCCCATTTACCAGCTTTGGTTTATTTCATTCGGTGTTATTGATCTTGATAGCTCCAGATTGACAAACTTCTTCTATGATATATGGACCTTCCCACTTGGAAAGAAGTTTGCCTGCAGAATGTCTGAAATGAGACTTGTACAAAACAACCTTATCACCAATGTTAAATTCTCGTTTCTGAATTCTTTTATCATGTCATCTTTTAACTTTCTTTGAATAACCTAGCATTCTCATAAGCTTCACTTCTCTATTCATCTAGAGAACTCATATCAAACAACCTCTTTTATCCAGCAAGTTTAAAGTCATAATTAAGTTATTTAATTTACCAATAAGCCTTATGTTCTAGTTCAAGAGGTAAATGACATGCTTTTCCATAAACCATTTATAAGGGGACATTCCAATAGGATTTTCGTAAGCAGTTCCATATGCTGATAGTGCATAATCTAGTTTCTTGGAGCAATTCTTTCTTGATTTATTACCACTCTTTTGCAAGATTAATTTGATTTCTCTATTAGTTAATTCAACATGCCCACTAGATTGGGGATGATAAGGTGATGCTACTACATGGTTTACATCATATTTAGCCAAAACTTTTCTGAAAGCACCATGAATAAAATGTGAACCACCATCAGTCATAAGATATATTGGAGACAAGAAACATATTGGAGCCAAGAACCACCGGAGGACTATACCTTCATTTACCATTAGGAAATGTCATAAGATATATATATATATATATATATATATATATATATATATATAATAGAAGTCTTATTATCAACACTTTTAGTTCGAATAGCATCGACCCACTTAGTGACATAATCAACAACAACTAGAATATGAGTGTTACCATGTGAAGAAGGAAAAGGTATATATAATAAAAACCCCAGACATCAAAAGGTCCAATAACAAGTGAATAATTAATAGGCATTTCCTGATTTCTACCAATATTTCCTACTCTTTGACATTCATCACAAGCAAGGATACACTTACGTGCATCTTTAAAGGGTAGGCCAATAGAAACTGGATTATAATACCTTGTGTGTTCTGTCTCCAGCATGGTGTCCTTCATATGGACTAGAGTGATACTTCCTTAAGAGTTGCTCCTGCTCATGCTCATGTATACAACATCTAATAACACCATCTACTCTTTCTTATATATGTGTGCCATCCAAAGAGTAATGTCTTAAGTCAAAGAATATTTTTTTCTTTTATTGATATATGGAGTTAGGTGGCAAATATTTAGCAACAATGTAGCTTGCATAATCAAATATCAAGGGTTGTCCCGAGAGGAAGCATTTACAATAGCTAATTTCTCATCTGGAAAACTATCATTAATACGAATAGGGTCATCTAAAATATGTTTTCTATCCTAGACAAAAATTATCAGCTACATGATTTTCATCTCCCTTTCTATCAAAAATATGCAAATCAAACTCTTGTAATAAAAGAACCCACATAATCAACCGATAACCCGCAAGTATAGGGGATCACAACCGTTTTCAAGGGTAGAGTATTCAATCCAAATTTATAGATTCGACACAAGGGGAGCCAAAGAATATTTGTAAGTATTAGCAGTTGAGTTATCAATTCAACCACACCTGGAGATTAAATATCTATAGCAAAGTGATCAGTAGCCTAGCAATATGATAGTTTTGATAGCAGTGGTAACAATAGTAGTAACGGTAATAATGATAGCAATGATTTTGTGGCAAGTGTAACAGTAACAGCAATAGTAGTAACTTAGCAAGAACAATAAATGGAAAATTCGTAGGCATTGGATCGGTGGATTCATTAGATGATATTCATCATATAACAGTCATAACCTAGGGCGATACGGCACTAGCTCCAATTCATAAATATAATGTAGGCATGTATTCCGTAAATAGTCATACGTTCTTATGGAAAGAACTTGTATGCCGTCTTTTGTCCTACCCTCCCTGGGAGCAGGGTCTATAAGGAAACTAAGGGATATTAAGGCCTACTTCTAATAGAAAACTAGAACAAAGCATTAACATATAGTGAATACATGAACTCCTCAAACTACGGTCATCACCGGAAAGTATCCCAATTACTGTCACACTGGGGTTTACGGATCATAACATGTAATAGGCCAATATGACTTGCAAGATCGGATCTAGAACATAGATATAATGGTGAGAACATAAACGATTCAGATCTGAAATCATGGCACCCAGCCCCAAAGTGACAAGCATTAAGCATGGCAAAGTCATAAAGACATCAATCTCAGAACATAATGGATACTAGGGATCAAGCCCTAACAAAACTAACTCGATTACATGATGAATCTCATCCAACTCCACACTGACCAGCGAGCAAACGAAGAAATTACTCCCTCCCAGTGGGGAGCATCATGGAATTGGTGATGAAGGAGGGTTGGTGATGATGAGATCGAAGGCCCCCCTCTCCAGAGCCCCAAACAGACTGTAGATCTAGCCTCCCGATGAAGAACAGGAGGTGGCGGCGGCTTTGTATCATGAGATGCAATGAAACTACCTCCCTCATTTTTTTCTCCAAAAAAAGGATTTTATAGCGTCAGAAGTAGGGTCTGCGGGGCCACCAGGTGGGCACAACCCACCGGGACACGCCAGGGGGGCTCCCTGGTGTCTTGTGCCCACCCACAGGCCCCCCATCCGATGGTTCTTGGCTCCAATATGTTTCTTTTATTGTAAAATAATTTTCCAAAAAGTTCCGTTCCATTTCGAGAACTTTTATTTCTACACAAAAACACACCATGGTAGTTCTGCTGGAAACAGCGTCAGTCCGGGCTAGTTTCATTCAAATCATGCAAATTAGAGTCCAAAACAAGCGCAAAAGCATTAGGAAAAGTAGATACGACAGAGACATATTATCAACCTATGATTAGCATCTTTCTTATCCATAAGATATGTAATACAATCATAATCAGTGTGAATGGTTACTTTAAAATCAATAATATAAGGTCTAAACTTATCACAAGAAAAAATAAATATGAAAAATTCTTTTTTTCAGTTGTGGCATAATTTCTTTGGGCATTGTCCAAAGTCTTACTAGCACAATGAATAACATTTAATTTTTTACCAACTCTTTAACCACGGCCCTACAACATAATCACTAGCATCATACATAACTTTAAAGTGTAAATTCCAATCAGGTGGTTGAACAACATGACTAGTAATTAAAGCGTTATTAATAATTTTAAAGGCATGTGCACAATCATCATGAAAAACAAATGGCACACCTTTTGTAGAAAATAAGTAAGACCCTAGAAATTTTAGAGAAGTCCTTAATGAACCTTCTGTAGAAACCATCATGACCTATAAAACTTCTTTTACCTTTGTTATCTTTACACCATGACATTTTCTCAACGACATCCTCCTTAGCTCTGTCTACTTCAATTCTTTCGAAAAATTTATGACCAAGGACTATACCTTCATTTTCCATGAAATGGCACTTCCTCTAGTTCAAGACAAGACTCATTTCCTCACATCTCTGCAAAACTTTGTTAAGATTGTGCAAGCAATTATCAAAAGGAGTCCCATATATGAAAAAAAATAGTCCATGAACTTCCTCAATTTTTCCAAAAGTCAAAAAATATAGCTTTAATGCATCTTTGAAAGGTAGCAGGTGCATTAAATAGACCATAAGGCATAAGTCCATAAGCAAAAGTTCCAAAAGGACAAGTAAATGTAGTTTTCTCTTGATCATCAGGGTGAACATGTATTTGAGAAAAACAATAATAGACCTAAGGAAACAAAAGTGTGTCTGCTTAGATAATCTTTCTAACATTTGATCAAGAAAGGATAAAGGATAATGATTTTCCTAGTGGCATTATTTAACTTTCTAAAATCAATAACCATCCTATAACTCTTTGTGGGATAAGTTCATTTTTATCATTAGGAACAACAGTAATGCCACTGTTCTTAGGGACACAATGAACATGACTTACCCATCTATTATCAGCTATAGGATAAATTGTACGTGCTTCTAGAAGCTTTAATATCTAATTTCATACCACTTCATTCATCTTTGTATTGGCATTGATGATCAATAACTAGTTTAACAGCTGGCTCCATATTAATTTTGTGTTGATAGTTGGGCTAATGCCCTTGAGATCATCGAGTATAACCAACTTCAACATGATGTTTACTTAGAATATTCAACAGTCTTTGCTCTTAGTGCACTCAAAGGTTAGAATTGGTAATAATAAGATATATTTTATTTTCACCAAGATATGCATATTTTAGTGCAGCAGAGAGTTTCTTTGAGTCAAATACAGGATCACCCTTGGGAGGTGGAGTATCTCGAAAGTTTCAACATGAAAATTATGTTTCAGAATAGGTTCATGCCTACATAAAATCTCATCTATTTATTTTATTTCATGCATATTCATTTCATTTTCATGTTCTAGTAAGTATTGCTCCAAAGGATCAGTAGGAGGTACAACTATAGAAGCAAGACTAAAAATTAAATCTTCATGAGGTAAATCTTTAGCATGATGTTGTTGGGTGAATTTAGAAAAATTGAATTCATGATATTCATTACCAAACTTAAATTTAACCTTTTGCTTATCGCAATATATCACAACACCAACAATATTTAGAAAGGATCTACCAAAAGTTATGGGACAAAAGTTATCTTATTCAGATCCAAGTACTAGGAAATCAGTACGTTACTTAATCTTACCACAAAGAATCTCAGCATCTCTAACAATCCCAAGAGGTGAAATAGTATTCTTATTTGCAAGCTTAATAGTAACATCAGTCTATTTTTTTTACCGATACCATCAATCTCTTCTATCTCAACAGGTGAAATGTCATGCATTACTTCTTGATAGAGAGAAAAGGGAATGACACTTATACTGGCAACAATATCACATAAACTACGATAAGAATGACCAGCAATCTTAATTGAAACATAGGCATGCCAACAACTCAAACATCTTTATCTTTATCCTTTTTAGCAATAATAGAAGCCTGCTCACAGAATTGAATAAGATGCCCATCAACATTTTCAACCAAAAGATCTTTAACCATGGCTATATGAGGTTCAAGTTTAATTTGTTCAGAATGTTTAGGTGCCTTGATTTTTATTAACCACTGCTGTCACAATAAATGTTCCTTAGTTCTAACAGGAAAATGTGGTTTTTGAATATAAGTCGTAGGCACAACAGGATCAATAGTGTAAGCTTGTATTTAAGTATTATAAATAATAGGTTCCTTACAAATATCTTAATGGGTTCGTGATATTTAAACCATTTCTCCTTAGGTACATCAACCTGCCTCACAAAAGTTTTACAAAAGTTGAAAACTATCTCATAATCAAGTCCATATTTTGCACTAAACTCTCAAAAAACGCCAGTTTCCAAAAAAGATGTAACACAATCATATTCAAGATTTATACTTGACTCTTTACCTTTGTCGATCTCCCAATCTGTATCAATGCATTTAATTCTTTCAATAATGTCCCATTTGAAATCAATTTGTCTACTTGTAAAAGTACCAATAGAAGAAGCATCAAGCATTTCCTTATCGCGAAGAGAAAGCCTTGCATAAAAATTATGAAAAATAATATCTCTAGAGAGCTCATGATTGGGGTGTTTGTGCATTAATTCCTTAAGACTCCCCAAGCCTGAGCAATGATTTCTCCATCATGAGGCCAAAAATTATAGATAAAATACCAATCATGATGAACCAGATGCATAAGATAAAATTTATTATGTAAAGCACATTTTAGTCGCTTCCAATCCCACAAGTGCGGATTATACAATAGCCTAAACCATGCCAATGAATTTCTCTCCAAAGATATAGGGCATAACTTCTTCTTTACTTCATCCTCTGATAAACCTAGAAGTTTAAATAAACTACATAGTTCTTATATAACAAGTAAGTGCATACAAGGATGAACCATTCCATCTCCTGCATAACAATTAGTTTTCCTTGCTCCAGGATACCAAGAGGAATTTCAAAACAGACATTTTTAGTAGGTGGAGGTTCCCTTGCCACTGATGTACACGGAGGGTCACCCCAAACAAGCCTCTCAAAGGATTATTTTCCATAGTAGCAAACAAAAATTAAAACAACACGTGCGATAAAAGTTTCCTTACCAAATTCCACTTACCAAGAGCACTACACTCAAAGTCAACAACGCCAGAAGTGAGTCTTGATGACCCGGAAGTATAGGGGGTCAATCTTAGTCCTGTAAGTAAGATTGTCAAACCTAACAAGAAGCAGAAGGAATTGATAAGTAGTTTTCAGCAATGTTTCACTGCAAGTGATGTAAAGATAGTTTTGGTAGCAAGATAATTCTTATCAAGGCAAATAGTAAGAAAAGTAAATAGGTGCAGACAGTGGCCCAATCCTTTTTATCTGAAGGTGTTCCTTATAATAGCTAAAATGCTCTTGAGGACACATGGGAGTCTCGTCACATTACTTTCACCATGATTCGATAAGTTACCATTCATTGTTTTGATACGTGTTGTGTGGGTGGACCGGGGCTAGGGAATTGTCCAAACTTGAACAAATTCCTAGTTATGATTATACTATCCATGCAAGAATCCGCAACTACAAGAGAAGTAATTAAGATAAATCTAACCATATCGTTAAACAATTCGATCCAAAATTGCCCCTCACGGGAAAATTCATAAACTTAGGTTTGAGTTTCTATCACTCCCGCAACCTACCGTCTACCAAATAATTTCAAAATTCCTTCCCCTAGGACCAAATATGGTGAAGCGTCATGTGATATGTCCATTTTGCATTAGCCTTTTATATCGATATTTATTGCATTATGGGCTGTCATTACACATTATAGCATAATACTTATGTCTTTTCTCTCTTTTTTACGAGGTTTACATGAAGAGGGAGAATGCTGGCAGCTGGAATTCTGGACTGGAAAAGGAGCAAATATTAGAGACCTATTATGCACAACTCCAAAAGTCCTAAAACTTCACGGAGAGTCATTTTGGAATTAATAAAAAATTGGGTGGAGAAAGAACCAGAGGGGGGCCACCAGCCATCCACAAGGGTGGGGGCCACGGCCTACCCCCTTGGGCACGCCCCTGCCTTGTGGGCCACCTGGCAGGCCCCCAATGCCCATCTTCTGCTATATGGTGTGTTTTGACCTGGAAAAAAAATTAGAAGCAAGCTTTCGGGACGAAGCATCACCATCTTGACGCAGAACCTGGGCAGAACCAATCTAGGGCTCTAGTAGAGCTGTTCTGCTGAGGAAACTTCCATCCAAGAGGGGGAAATCAAATCCATCGTCATCACCAACAATCCTCTCATCTCGAGGGGGTCAATATCCATCGACATCTTCACCAGCACCATCTCATCTCAAACCCTAGTTCATCTCTTGTATCCGATCTCCGTCTCAAAACTTCAGATTGGTACTTGTGGGTTGCTAGTAGTATTGATTACTCCTTGTAGTTGATGCTAGTTGGTTTCTTCGGTGGAAGATCATATGTTCAGATCCTTAATGATAATTAATACTCCTCTGATTATGAACATGAATATGCTTTGAGAGTAGTTATGTTTGTTCCTGAGGACATGGGAGAAGTCTTGTTATAATTAATCATGTGAATTTGGTATTCCTTCGATATTTTGATCAGATGTATGGTGTCTTTCCTCTAGTGGTGTTATTTGAACGTCGACTACATGACACTTCACCATGATTTGGGCCTAGGGGAAGGCAGTGGGAAGTAATAAGTAGATGATGGGTTGCTAGAGTGACAGAAGCTTAAACGCTAGTTTATGCGTTGCTTCATAAGGGGCTGTTTTGGATCCATATGTTTCATGCTATGGTTAGATTTATCTTAACTCTTCTTTCGTAGTTGCGGATGCTTGCGAGACAGGTTAATAATAAGTGGGAGTCTTGTCCAAGGAAGTATAACACCCAAGCACCGGTCCACCCACATATCAAATTATCAAAGTAACGAATGCGAATCATATGAGCATGATGAAAACTAGCTTGACAGTAATTCTCATGTGTCCTCAGGAGCGCTTTGCTTTATAAAAGAGTTAGTCTAGGCTTGTCCTTTGCTACAAAAAGGATTGGGACACCTTTCTGCACCTTAGTTACTTTTGTTACTTGCTACTTGTTACGAATTATCTTATCAAGCAACTATCTGTTACCAATAATTTTAGTGCTTGCAGAGAATACCTTGCTGAAAACCGCTTGTCATTTCCTTCTGCTCCTCGTTGGGTTCAACACACTTACTTATCGAAAGGACTACAATATATCCCCTGTACTTGTGGGTCATAAAGACTCTTTTCTGGCGCCGTTTCCGGGGAGTGAAGCACCTTTGGTAAGTGGAATTTGGTAAGGAAAAATTTATATAGTGTGCTGAAATTTATTGTCACTAGTTACTATGGAAAGTAATCCTTTGAGGGGTTTGTTCGGGGTATCTTCACCCCGACCGTAAGAGCAAAGAGTTTCCCCTCAACCTACTGAACCTACTGACAATATTTATTATGAAATTCCTCCAGATATGATAGAGAAACTGCTAGCTAATCCTTATGCACGAGATGAAACATTGCATCCTGATATGCATCTAATCTATGTGGATGAAGTTTGTGGATTATTTAAGATTGCAGGTTTGCCCGAGGATGAAGTCAAGAAGAAGGTCTTCCCTTTATCTTTATAGGGAAAGGCATTGACATGGTATAGGATATGTGATGATATTGGATCTTGGAACTATAACCGATTGAAATTGGAATTTCATCAGAAGTTTTATCCTATGCATCTGGTTCATCGTGATCGGAATTATATATATAAATTTTGGCCTTGTAAAGGAGAAAGTACCGATCAAGCTTGGGGGAGTCTTAAGTAAATGTTATATTCATGCCCCAATCGTGAGCTCTCAAGAAAAAATATTATTCAGAACTTTTATGCTCGACTTTCTCGTAATGATCAATCCATGCTCGATACTTCTTGCACTCGTTCTTTTATGAAGAAAACTATTGAATTCAAATGGGATTTATTGGAAAGAATTAAACGCAACTCTGAAGATTGGGAACTCGATGAAGGTAAGGAGTCAGGTATAAACCTTAAGTTCGATTGTGTTAAGTCTTTTATGGATACCGATGCCTTTCGTGATTTTAGCAATAAATATGGACTTGACTCTAAGATAGTAGCTTCTTTCTGTGAATCATTTGCTGCTCATGTTGATCTCTTAAGGAGAAATGGTTTAAATATCATCCTCCCATTGAAGTGAAAGTAGTAGAACCTATTAAAGTTGAAGAAAAGAAACTATTATTTATAATATTGATCCTATTGTTCCTACTGCTTATATTAAGAAACCACCTTTTCCTGCTAGGATAAAGGAACATGCTGAAGCTTCAACTGTGGTTCATAAGAGTTATACTAGAACACCTACACCCCTTGAACAAATTAAAGTTGAACCTAGTATTGCTATGGTTAAAGATCTCTTGGGCGATAATATTGATGGGCATGTTATTTATTTCTGTGATGAAGCCGCTAGGATTGCTAAACCCGATACTAAAGATAAACATAGACCTGTTGTTGGCATGTCTGTTGTTTTTGTTAAAATAGAAGATCATTTTTATCATGGCTTATGTGATGTGGGTGCTAGTATGAGTGCAATTCATTTTACCTTATATCAAGAAATTATGAATGATATTGCACCTGCTAAGATAGAAGATATTGATGTTACTATTAAGCTTGCCAATAGAGATACTATATCACCAATTGGGATAGTTAAAGATGTTGAAGTCTTGTGTGGGAAAATAAAATACCCTACTGATTTTCTTGTTCTTGGTTCCCCACAAGATGATTTTTGTCCCATTATTTATGGTAGATCTTTCTTGAACACTTTTAATGCTAAGATAGACTGTGAGAAAGATATTATTACTGTCGGTTTAGGGGATATGTCTCATGATTTTAATTTTTCTAAAGTTTGTAGACAACCCCTTGATAAAGAATTGACTAATAAGGATGAAATTGTTGGTCTTGCTTCTATTTCCGTGCCTCCTACTGATCCTTTAGGACAATATTTGCTAGACCATGAAAATGATATGTTTATGAATGAAAGAAAGGAATTAGATGAAATATTCTTTAATCAAGGGCCTATTTTGAAACACAATTTGCATGTTCAAGTCCTTGGGGATCCTCCTCCACCCAAGGGTGATCCCGTCTTTGAGCTTAAACTATTACTTGATACTTTGAAATATGCTAATCTTGATAAAAAGAAGATATATCCTGTTATTATTAGTGCTAACCTTTCAGAGCATGAAGAGAAGAAATTATTGAAAACTCTGAAGAAGCATTGTGCCGGTATTGGATATACTCTTGATGATCTTAAGGGCATTAGTCCCACTCTATGTCAGCACAAAATTAATTTGGAGCCTGATGCTAGACCAATTATTGATCATCAACGATGGTTAAATCCAAAGATGAAAGAAGTGGTAAGAAATGAAATATTAAAGCTTCTGGAGGCAGGTATAATTTATCCTATTGCTGATAGTAGATGGGTAAGTCTTGTTCATTATGTCCCAAAGAAGGGAGGTATACTGTTGTCCCTAATGATAAGAATGAATTGATTCCACAAAGAATTGTTACAGGATATAGGATGGTAATTGATTTTCGCTAAACAAAGCTACTATTAAATATCATTACCCTCTACCTTTTAATGATCAAATGTTAGAAAGACCGTCCAAACATACACATTTCTGCTTTCTAGATGGTTATTCTGGTTTCTCTCAAATACCTGTGTCAAAAGAGGACCAAGAAAATACCACTTTTACTTGCCCTTTCGGTACCTTTGCTTATAGACGTATGCCTTTTGGTTTATGCAATGCACTTGCTACCTTTCGAAGATGTATGACTGCTATATTCTCTGACTTTTGTGAAAAGATTATTGAGGTTTTCATGGATGATTTCTCGGTTTACGGAACTTCTTTTGATGATTGCTTAAGCAACCTTGATCGATTTTTGCAGAGATGTCAAGAAATTAATCTTGTCTTGAATTGGGAGAAGTGCCACTTTATGGTTAATGAAGGTATTGTCTTGGGGCATAAATTTTTTGAAAGATGTATTGAAGTTGATAAAGCTAAAGTAGACACTATTGAAAAGATGTCGTGTCCTAGAGATATCAAAGGTATAAGAAGTTTCCTTGGTCATGCTGGTTTCTATAGGAGGTTTATTAAAGACTTCTCTAAAATTTCTAGGCCTCTCACTAATCTCTTGCAAAAGGATGTTCCTTTTGTTTTTGACAATGATTGTGTAGAAGCATTTGAAATACTTAAGAAAGCCTTGATTTCTGCACCTAATGTTCAACCACCTTATTGGAATTTACCCTTTGAAATTACGTGTGATGCTAGTGATTGTGACGCCCCCGATTCAATCGTACACTAATCATGCACGCAAACGTGTACGATCAAGATCAAGGACTCACGGGAAGATATCAGAACACAACTCTAAAAACATAAATAAGTCACACAAGCATCATAATATAAGCCAGGGGCCTCGAGGGCTCGAATACAAGTGCTCGATCATAGACAAGTCAGCGGAAGCAACAATATCTGAGTACAAACATAAGTTAAACAAGTTTGCCTTAAGAAGGCTAGCACAAACTGGGATACAGATCGAAAGAGGCACAGGCCTCCTGCCTGGGATCCTCCTAAACTACAACTGGTCGTCGTCAGCGGCCTGCATGTAGTAGTAGGCACCTCCAGTGTAGTAGGAATCATCGTCGATGGTGGCGTCTGGCTCTAGGGCTCCAGTATCTGGTTGCGACAACCAGGTAAAAGGGAAAGGGGAAAAGAGGGAGAAAAGCAACCGTGAGTACTCATCCAAAGTACTCGCAAGCAAGGAGCTACACTACATATGCATGAGTATATGTGTAAAGGGCCATATCAGTGGACTGAACTGCAGAATGCTAGAATAAGAGGGGGATAGCTAATCCTGTCGAAGACTACGCTTCTGGCCACCTCCATCTTGCAGCATGTAGAAGAGAGTAGATTGAAGTCCTCCAAGTAGCATCTCCAAGTAGCATCGCATAGCATAATCCTACCCGGCGATCCTTCCCTCGTCGCCCTATGGAAAAGCGATCACCGGGTTGTATCTGGCACTTGGAAGGGTGTGTTTTATTAAGTATCCGGTTCTAGTTGTCATAAGGTCAAGGTACAACTCCAAGTCGTCCTGTTACCTAAGATCACGGCTATTCGAATAGATTAACTTCCCTGCAGGGGTGCACCACATAACCCAACACGCTCGATCCCATTTGGCCGGACACACTTTCCTGGGTCATGCCCGGCCTCGGAAGATCAACACGTCGCAGCCCCACCTAGGCACAACAGAGAGGTCAGCACGCCGGTCTAAACCTAAGCGCACAGGGGTCTGGGCCCATCGCCCTTAGCACACCTGCACGTTGCGTACGCGACCGGTGAGCAGACCTAGCAGCCTCCATTACAAATGAAGTTGCGTTAACGCAGTCCAACCCGGCGCGCGCCGCTCAGTCGCTGACGTCACGAAGGCTTCGGCTGATACCACGACGCTGAGTGCCCATAACTGTTCCCGCGTAGTTGGTTAGTGCGTATAGGCTAGTAGCCAGACTCAGATCAAATACCAAGATCTCGTTAAGTGTGTTAAGTATCCGTGAATGCTGAACAAGGCCATGCCCACCTGTCTCCTAGGTGGTCTCAACCTGCCCTGTCGCTCCGCCACAAAGTAACAGTCAGGGGCCATCGACCCAGGCCCACCTATACCGGGATGGAGCCACCTGTCCTTTTCAGCCCCCTCATCAGAATCACTTACGGGTACTCATCGAGCTGAACCGACTTTAGTCACCATCTATATAGTATGTATGTATGTATAGTATATACCCGTGATCACCTCCCGAGTGATCACGGCCCAATAGTATAGCAAGGCAAACTGACAAGAATGTAGGGCCAATGATGATAAACTAGCATCCTATACTAAGTATTTAGGATTGCAGGTAAGGTATCAACAGATGTAGCAACAATGTCAGGCTATGCATCCGAATAGGATTAACGAAAAGCAGTAACGTGCTACACTACTCTAATGCAAGCAGTATAGAGGAGAATAGGCGATATCTAGTGATCAAGGGGGGGCTTGCCTGGTTGCTCTGGCAAGGAGGGGTCATCTTCAGTGTAGTCGAACACACGGACATCGGCATCGGTCTCAGAGTCTACCGGAAAGAAGTAACGGAGGGGGAACACAATAAATAACAGAGCAATCAAATGTAACACAAAGCAAGACGCGGCAATATGCGGTGCTAGGGGTGACCTAACATAGTGGTAGGTGATACCGGCGAAGGGGGGGGGGACATCCGGGAAAGTATTCCCGGTGTTTCGCGTTTTCGGACAGACGGACCGGAGGGGAAAAGTTCCATGTTTGCTATGCTAGGGATGTGTGGCGGATGAACGGGCTGCGTATCCGGATTCGTCTCGTCGTTCTGAGCAACTTTCATGTACAAAGTTTTTCCATCTGAGCTACGATTTATTTTATATGATTTTCTAAAGTTTTAAAACATTTTAAGAATTTATTTAATTAATTTAATTCAACATTATCCAGAATAGTGTTTGCTGATATCATCATGATGTCAGGAGTCAACTGTGACCGTTGACCGGTCAAACTGACGAGTGGGGTCCGCATGTCATTTACTGATTAGGCTAATCATGGTTAATTAAGTTAACTAGTGATTAGGTTAGTTTAATCAGGATTAATTAAGTTAATTAATTAACTAATTAATTAATGTTTTATTTACTTCGATTCTCTTGTTTTTAATTCTTTTAAAAAAATGTTATGGGGTTGGGCCCCACATGTCATTGGCCCTAGGGGACTCAGCGGGCACAGGGCGCTGCAGGTGGGTTACGGGCGCATGCGCCAGACGCCCGACGGGGCGAACCCGGGCGCACGGGCGACGGCTGGCGGGCCGCCTGAGTCGGTCGTGGGACCGCGGTGGTTGGCGCGAGCTCAGCCTGGAGCGGGGCGAGGGGAGCAAGGACGTGCGCGCGCGTGCAGGGATCACGACGACCGGACGAGAGGGGGAAGAGGAGGAGAGGTCGGGCCTCACTTGCGGTGCAGGAAAAATGGCAGTGGTTGTCGAGGAGGAGGACGGGGACGACGGCGAGGTCGAGGCAGTGGTGTAGCAGCAAGGCGGCATCCGGCGAGGAGGGGGATGAGGACGAGCGACGGAGACGGGGAGGTGGCACTGACGACGGCGAGGTGGCGGGGCAGCTCCAGCGGGGGTTTCGGGCAGCGGCAGCGGCAGCGGCGAGCGCCGATCCGGCGAGGAGGAGGTCGAGGACGGAGCGGTCCGGCTGGGAGGCGGTTCGATGAGATGGTGGGCGATCCGGCGAACGACGGCGAGGGGCGACGGGGCGAGGAAGCCACTCAGGGAGAGACGAAGACGACGGCCGATGATGCCGGTGAGCAGCGCCAGGCGACACGGGGTGGGCGTCGAGGTCGACGCGGTTGTCGGGGGCGAGCGCCCCCGATCCAGATCCACGCGGGGGGAGGGGAGA
>NC_041393.1:557732048-557785707 GCF_002162155.2 Triticum dicoccoides | reverse complement strand
GGGGGGGGTCCTTTTTTTTACCCTTTGCTTTGTTTTATTTCCTTCTGTATATTTTTGTTTTAATTATATTTCTTTTACTATTTTAATTCATTTTAAAGTATTTATGCATTTTGCAAAAACAGGGTTTCTTCACCATAATTTCCTAAGCGTTAATTAGCACACCCCGAACATTTTTGTTTTAAAGTTTGGAAATTTTTGTTGTTTGACAAAATTTCAAATTTGAATTTGGATCGTATTGAACTAACACGAGATTAGCGACAGTAATAGAGGTGACGTGGCATCATTAGCGTAGGTTCACTGTTTCTTGATTATCCGTGCGTCACAATTCTCCTCCACTGCAAGAAATCTCGTCCCAAGATTTAAGAGGGGAACTATGGGGTAAGGTGTGGTTACGGAATTCTAACGAATCTTCTCGTTCTTGGTTGCTCTTCTCGAAGTGGTCGATCCTTTTCGTTGATGTATTCATTTCTCTGCTTTAGGTCATCATGATGAAGTCGGCATCCTTTCTTTGGGAATTCCATCGTACTTCCAAAATAATAAAGGGTGGGTATTCCGGGGGAACAAACCTCTGCAAGGTTAACTATCTGGTCAATAACATCGGCGAAGGTGGTGGGAAGTAACTCTCGAATTGAAACTTAAGAAAGTATCGAGAGCAAAGTAAGGAGGTATCATGGGAAGTTTCGAGCGGGCAGGCAATCGTTTAATGCCTGTTACAAGGCGTGAAAGGGGTTCAGAGCAACGGGAATAATCAGTGTGTCTGATACCAGAATAGATCACTAGGAAGGTGGCTCGTGATCTTTCATACAAAGCCAAGCGTGAGGATTAGCTTTAGGAACAGGGGTGTACAGGAGAGTCAGGTTTCGATCCTGTGGAACTGTGGGTTATGGGCCCACCACGTGGGTTAAAAGTATTAAGGGCGGAGATGTCTTGCGTGATCATGCAAGCAAGGTATGTAAGAGGATAGCCTATCAGTTATGTCGGCATCAACATCAGTACCAAGGGCGAGGGACGAAGAGAACCATTTTCCTGTTCGTTGAACGAGGCGGACCAGTAGGCAAAGTTCTCGTCCATCGGTGGTTACCGAAATGTTATCAAAAAAAAGTAACAGGGTCTCACTGGCAGAGTTGTACACCGAGGTGTTTACATAAGAAGTGAATTATTACTGCTTAGGCTATATAGATCACAAGAAAGGCCAAACAAACCAATGGAAAGGAAAATGTGATCATCAGGTTAAATAGAACAATGGAAAGTAAAAATGTGTTTAAACACATATTTCAGGGGTATGTCCTTCCCAAAGTCAAGCAGAGGATGATATCCAAGACAGGATATAAGGTAGAAAACCCTTTAGATAAGAGAAGAGAAATTTCATGACATTACCCATACAACGGTGTTTGGGTAATTTCAACAAGAAACATTTAGTATGGTGCTTCAAATGTTCTTATTGAAAATCGAAGTACCATAGACATGCTTCGAGATAGCACTGCCATGTTATTCAAGCAAAGGTCAAACTTTGGATACACAAAGGATTCATCGAAAACAACTTATAGGATAAGTCCTACAATTTCCTCATGGAAGAATGGATAACCTTGCTGAAAAGGAATCTATAACAATAGGGCCTCCGGCCAGGTGTGCTAGGCATGACATCACCTTACCGGGTCACATAAAGACCATTGTTATAACTCTTGGAAATATGTTCCAACCATCATATCTGACCGAGATTCAGATCTGTTCGGTGTTAGGATACCTTAGACTCAGGATGCCCGAGAACAAAAGGTGCGACACAAATTGACGAGATGACATTGTAAAATTCTCAGGAAATGAACTATGGAAGCGAGTTCCGAAACAAGAGTTCATCAACAAACCAACGAGAGGATGAGGAGGTGGACTATGGAATCAACGACAATACCTCGAAGTTTCCAATAAGATGGATTTCCACAGTTATGTGAACAAGGAGATAACAATTGTCAGATCAAATGATATAATGGTGTATGTCCGAGGAAAACATACACAATTAATCATTGGTTGAAAGGTGCACCCAAAATATGGGCTTAGGTAGCAGGATCAATGTTAGAATGGTGATTCGATAACCAATGGTCTAAGAATGAAATGTCGACCATTAACTTCAAAGCAATAGGGTTGCTAGAAGTACATAACCTAAGCAGCATGGTTCACGTGTTGGTATCCCGGTTAGAATCAACACAGGGACCAAGAAAGAATGGTGAGGGTGAGAAGTATCACAATACCAAGAATTCCTTAAGAGGTGGATCAGTCCTCACAACATCCTTGACATAAAAGATAGTAATACTTCCAAGGTAAAGAAGAACAAATGCTGGGTAGCAAGGATCTCAAGGTATAACACAAAACACGAACAAGTTTGTGTTGAGAGGGAAATCAAGGATGTTGTCGATGATAACACAAATCATCAAGGGCAAGGATGGTATTTCTCATCATGAACTCAATTGATATCCTAGAAGAGTTCAGAATGTTGATGATGATCACGACACATTTGTCGAGAGATTTCATGAAGATGTAATCGATCGGCGACAACATCAAGTCAAAGGAATGATGAACCGAAAAGTTATTGGAACCAAGGGTACAACACAAACTCGAAATCAAGCTTGTTGTTCAAGGCGAAATGATACGACAAGGAAGATCGACGTAAGGTTAGCTCCTCATCAAAAATTTATGCTCCGGGAATAAGGCCAGGTAGCACAGTTAAAATTAGCACTATGATGATAGCCGATCAGGCTAGGATTGACATGCTCGAGTACAAACTTGTGAGTAAAGGAGATTACTAAGAGTTGTTTAATCGTGCTGCGGACCCGATTTAGTTATCGGTGTCCTCGAGTGACTAACAACTCGGAACCAGGAAACATTTGAATCGGTGAGGAATAATACTTGATGAAGGCTCATAATAAGCAACATGGTTCGGTGATATTATCGAGATACCAGAGGGTAATACTCGAAGGTAGAGCAAAATAGAGGTTTGGCAGGCACATTGATCTGTAGAAGACAAGTGCTTTAACTTTTCCAAGAAATGGATCAAAGAAGAACAATCATGGTCGGGACCACGGCTGCAAAGGATCAATTCACAGATACCAGATGATATTTATCAAGGAAATAGTTATTATTACAAGAAGCTTCCATGATAGGATCTACATCGTGTCCATGGGCATGAACACAAAGTTCAAGGTCGACTCCCACTTCTCTAATGCATAACCTTTCACTCACTTCTCGCCTTCGACGAAGTTGTAGGGTTGAAATTTTATCTGACTTAACATCAGTAGAGTATGACCTGTAGTAGTTTCTGGGTTCACAAGGTTAGAAAAGGCATAAGTTCAACCCATCAGGGCCTCTTAGGAACCTATACCACAAACTTCAGGAGTAAATAACGCAATCTCAAAAGCAGAGCATGTTCAACAAGGCAGGGGGTACAATTTACCAAAGGCATTATGTATCCGAGAAAAGACTCACAAAGTTATTGAATACGAAGGACGTTGTTGGATGAAATCCAATAAAGGATCTGGTGGTCACAAAGGTTCTGGTGTGAGTATCGGCACACAACCAGAGGAAGAAACAATGCAAGGGCATTGGATTATAGAAGCAACTGACTAATTCAAAGCTCAAATGCAAAGGTATTAAGATTTACAAATCAAGGGATCAGAAACAAAACGCTCTGATTAAGGATGGGTAAGTTGAGTAGACTTAGGGGTACAACCGATGGCAATCTGATTGGTCGAGAACCAGCTCATATTTAAAATGATGTCTGAGTCAGAAGGATGAATTCTGGGTTGGATTGATGATTGCGAGCATTCACAAACATATTGAGTCAAAGACTCAAAATGATAGTGACAAAGGATGCTCGTGAATATTGCTAGACATATGGTAAGTAACCATAATGCAAGCAGACAAGTATTTGCAGAGCAATAGTTGGCAATGGATTATCAAAAGACCAGATAGTATTTCAAAGTATCTTGTGGATCACCTAATCAACTAGGAATGAACAAATCCTCGATGAGTGTGAGGAATTATCTGTAGATGTATTAAAGCGGAAATGGAGCTGCAAGGCAACATGCATGATGGATTCTTGGGATATTGGAATGTTTTAGGGAATCTTGTAATAACAAGAGCAATTGGGGATGAAGGTATGAACCAAAAATGCAGTTAGTTATCCATAACGATTTACCGGTGGTAGGGATTGTAACGGCAAAGGGCACAAGGGTCTCGGGAAAACATCGGAGAGTATCTTCGGAATCTTCTGGCGCAACACGCGATCATATGGAATGAGCGGCTCTCCGGGAGGAAGTAGTTACGAGAACCTAATGTTAGAGTTTGCAAAATCATTTAACCCGAATAGGAGAGAGATCAGAGTCCCAGAGTATAGACGAGGAATAAAAGATCCTAATACCACCCAATGGCGACATGGGCCCGTAAGGCACACAACCAAGTTAGTAAAAGTTTTGTAAAGTCTTGACTCGACTTCGGCCAAGGAGTTGGAAGGGGGGTTCCTACAGGCAGTCGGCACTAATACCAACTTGTGACGCCCCCGATTCAATTGTACACTAATCATGCACGCAAACGTGTACGATTAAGATCAGGGACTCACGGGAAGATATCACAACACAACTCTAAAAACATAAATAAGTCATACAAGCATCATAATACAAGCCAGTGGCCTCGAGGGCTCGAATACAAGTGCTCGATCATAGACGAGTCAGCGGAAGCAACAATATCTGAGTACAGACATAAGTTAAACAAGTTTGCCTTAAGAAGGCTAGCACAAACTGGGATACAGATCGAAAGAGGCACAGGTCTCCTGCCTGGGATCCTCCTAAACTACTCCTGGTCGTCGTCAGTGGCCTGCATGTAGTAGTAGGCACCTCCAGTGTAGTAGGAATCATCGTCGATTGTGGCGTCTGGCTCTAGGGCTCCAGTATCTGGTTGCAACAACCAGGTAAAAGGGAAAGGGGAAAAGAGGGAGAAAAGTAACCGTGAGTACTCATCCAAAGTACTCGCAAGCAAGGAGCTACACTACATATGCATGAGTATATGTGTAAAGGGCCATATCAGTGGACTGAACTGCAGAATGCCAGAATAAGTGGGGGATAGCTAATCCTGTCGAAGACTACGCTTCTGGCCACCTCCATCTTGCAGCATGTAGAAGAGAGTAGATTGAAGTCCTCCAAGTAGCATCTCCAAGTATCATCGCATAGCATAATCCTACCCGGCGATCCTCCCCTCGTCGCCCTGTGGAAAAGCGATCACCGGGTTGTATCTGGCACTTGGAAGGGTGTGTTTTATTAAGTATCCGGTTCTAGTTGTCATAAGGTCAAGGTACAACTCCAAGTCGTCCTGTTACCAAAGATCACGGCTATTCGAATAGATTAACTTCCCTGCAGGGGTGCACCACATAACCCAACACGCTCGATCCCATTTGGCCGGACACACTTTCCTGGGTCATGCCCGGCCTCGGAAGATCAACACGTCGCAGCCCCACCTAGGCACAACAGAGAGGTCAGCACGCCGGTCTAAACCTAAGCGCACAGGGGTCTGGGCCCATCGCCCTTAGCACACCTGCACGTTGCGTACGCGGCCGGTGAGCAGACCTAGCAGCCTCCATTAGAAAGGAAGTTGCGTTAATGCAGTCCAACCCGGCGCGCGCTGCTCAGTCGCTGACATCACAAAGGCTTCGGCTGATACCACGACGCTGAGTGCCCATAACTGTTTCCGCGTAGTTGGTTAGTGCGTATAGGCTAGTAGCCAGACTTAGATCAAATACCAAGATCTCGTTAAGCGTGTTAAGTATCTACGAACGCCGAACAGGGCCAGGCCCACCTGTCTCCTAGGTGGTCTCAACCTGCCCTGTCGCTCCGCCACAAAGTAACAGTCGGGGGCCGTCGGGAACCCAGGCCCACCTCTACCGGGATGGAGCCACCTGTCCTTTCAGCCCCCTCATCAGAATCACTTGCGGGTACTCATCGAGCTGACCCGACTTTAGTCACCATCTGTATAGTATGTATGTATAGTATAGTATATACCCGTGATCACCTCCCGAGTGATCACGGCCCAATAGTATAGCAAGGCAAACTGACAAGAATGTAGGGCCAATGATGATAAACTAGCATCCTATACTAAGTATTTAGGATTGCAGGTAAGGTATCAACAGATGTAGCAACAATGTCAGGCTATGCATCAGAATAGGATTAACGGAAAGCAGTAACATGCTACACTACTCTAATGCAAGCAGTATAGAGGAGAATAGGCGATATCTGGTGATCAAGGGGGGGGGGGCTTGCCTGGTTGCTCTGGCAAGGAGGGGTCATCTTCAGTGTAGTCGAACACACGGACACCGGCACCGGTCTCAGAGTCTACCAGAAAGAAGTAACGGAGGGGGAACACAATAAATAACAGAGCAATCAAATGTAACACAAAGCAAGATGCAGCAATATGCGGTGCTAGGGGTGACCTAACGTAGTGGTAGGTGATACCGGCGAAGGGGGGGGGGACATCTGGGAAAGTATTCCCGGTGTTTCGCGTTTTCGGACAGACGGACCGGAGGGGAAAAGTTCCATGTTTTCTATGCTAGGGATGTGTGGCGGATGAACGGGCTGCGTATCCGGATTCGTCTCGTCGTTCTGAGCAACTTTCATGTACAAAGTTTTTCCATCTGAGCTACGATTTATTTTATATGATTTTCTAAAGTTTTAAAACATTTTAAGAATTTATTTAATTAATTTAATTCAACATTATCCAGAATAGTGTTTGCTGATATCATCATGATGTCAGGAGTTAACTATGACCGTTGACCGGTCAAACTGACGAGTGGGGTCCGCATGTCATTTACTGATTAGGCTAATCATGGTTAATTAAGTTAACTAGTGATTAGGTTAGTTTAATCAGGATTAATTAAGTTAATTAATTAACTAATTAATTAATATTTTATTTATTTCGATTCTCTTGTTTTTAGTTCTTTTAAAAAAATGTTATGGGGTTGGGCCCCACATGTCATTGGCCCTAGGGGACTTAGCGGGCATAGGGTGCTGCAGGTGGGTTACGGGCGCATGCACTAGACGCCCGACGGGGCGAGCCCGGGCGCACGGGCGACGGCTGGCGGGCCGCCTGAGTTGGTCGCGGGACCGCGGTGATCGGGCGAGCTCAGCCTGGAGCGGGGCGAGGGGAGCAAGGACGTGCGCGCGCGTGCAGGGATCATGACGACCGGACGAGAGGGGGAAGAGGAGGAGAGGTCGGGCCTCACTTGCGGTGCAGGGAAAATGGCAATGGTTGTCGAGGAGGGGGACACGGACGACAGCGAGATCGAGGCAGTGGTGTAGCAGCAAGGTGGCGTCCGGCGAGGAGGGGGATGAGGACGAGCGACGGAGACGGGGAGGTGGCACCAACGACGGCGAGGTGGCGGGGCAGCTCCAGCGGGGGTTCCGGGCGGCGGCAGCGGCGAGCGCCGATCCGGCGAGGAGGAGGTCGAGGACGGAGCGGTCCGGCTGGGAGGCGGTTCGATGAGATGGTGGGCGATCCGGCGAATGGCGGTGAGGGGCGATGGGGCGAGGAAGCCACTCGAGGAGAGACGGAGACGACGGCCGACGATGCCGGCGAGCAGCCAGGCGGCGCGGGGTGGGCGTCGGGGTCGACGCGGTTGTCGGGGGCGAGCGCCCCTGATCTAGATCCACGCGGGGGGAGGGGAGAGAGATCGGGGGAGTGGGAGGGGTTATGCGGTTGTGGGCTAGGGTTTCGATGGGGAGTGGGGGCTTAAGGTGGGAGCGAGGTGGGCCGCTGGGCCGACTGGATGGCTAGCTGGGCCGAGGCCCAGCGGGGGGGTCCTTTTTTTTGCCCTTTGCTTTGTTTTATTTCCTTCTGTATATTTTTGTTTTAATTATATTTCTTTTACTATTTTAATTCATTTTAAAGTATTTATGCATTTTGTAAAAACAGGGTTTCTTCACCATAATTTCCTAAGCGTTAATTAGCACACCCCGAACATTTTTGTTTTAAAGTTTGGAAATTTTTGTTGTTTGACAAAATTTCAAATTTGAATTTGGATCGTATTGAACTAACACGAGATTAGCGACAGTAATAGAGGTGACGTGGCATCATTAGCATAGGTTCACTGTTGCTTGATTATCCGGGCGTCACAGTGATTATGCTGTTGGTGTTGTTCTAGGACAAAGAGTTGATAAGAAATTGAATGTTGTTCATTATGATAGTAAAACTCTAGACAGTGCCCAGAGAAATTATGCTACTACTGAAAAAGAATTTTTAGTAGTTGCTTTTGCTTGTGATAAGTTCAGATCTTATATTGTTGATTCAAAAGTAAGTGTTCACACTGGTCATGCTACTATTAAATATCTTATGGAAAAGAAAGATGCTAAACCTAGACTTATTAGATGGGTTCTCTTGCTACAAGAATTTGATTTTCATATTATTGATAGAAAGGGAGCTGAGAGCCTCGTTGCAGACAACTTGTCTAGGTTAGAAAATGTTCTTTATGACCCACTGCCTATTGATGATAGCTTTCCTGATGAGCAATTAGCTATCATAAATGCTTCTCGTAATACTCCATGGTATGTTGATTATTCTAATTACATTATTTCTAAATTCATACCACCTAGTTTCACATACCAGCAAAATAAAAAGTTTTTCTATGATTTAAGACATTACTTTTGGGATGACACACACCTTTATAAAGGAGTAGATGGTGTCATTAGCGTTGTGTACCTGAGCATGAACAGGAACATATCCTACGCAAGTGCCACTCCGAGGCTTACGGAGGACACCATGCTGGATAGAACTGCACATAATGTATTGCAATCTAGTTTTTATTGGCCTGCTCTCTTCAAGGATGCTTGTAAGTTTGTCTTGTCTTGTGATGAATGCCAGAGAATTGGTAATATTAGTAGATGTCAAGAAATGCTTATGAACTATTCACTTGTTATTGAACCATTTGATGTTTGGGGCTTTGATTATATGGGACCTTTTCCTTCATCTAACGGGTATACACATATTTTAGTTGCTATTGATTACATTACGAAGTGGGTAGAAGTTATTCCAACTAGTAGTGCTGAGCATAACACCTCTATTAAAATGCTTAAAGAAGTTATTTTTCCGAGGTTTGGAGTCCCCAGATATTTAATGACTGATGGTGGTTCACATTTTAATCATGGTGCTTTCCGTAAAATGCTTTCTATATGATGTCAACCATAGAATTGCATGTCCATATCATCCTCAGTCTAGTGGTCAAGTAGAATTGAGCAATACAGAGATTAAATTGATTTTGCAAAAGGCTGTTAATAGATCTAGAAAGAATTGGTCTAAGAAACTTGATGATGCATTATGGGCTTATAGAACTGCTTATAAAAACCCTATGGGTATGTCTCCATATAAAATGGTTTATGGACAGGCTTGTCACTTACCTCTTGAACTAGAACATAAAGCTTATTGGGCAATCAAAGAGCTCAACTATGATTTCAAACTTGCCGGTGAGAAGAGGTTATTTGACATAAGCTCGCTTGATGAATGGAGAACCCAAGCCTATGAGAACGCCAAGTTGTTTAATGAAAAAGTTAAAAGATGGCATGACAAAAGGATACAAAAGCATGAGTTTAATGTAGGTGATCATGTTTTTCTACGCAACTCTCATTTAAGATTTTTTGCAGGAAAACTTCTCTCTAAATGGGAAGTTCCTTACATTATTGAGGAGGTCTATCATTCTAGTGCCATCAAAATCAACAACGCCGAAGGCACAAACCTGAAGGTGGTAAACGGTCAAAGAATCAAACATTATATTTTAGGTATTCCCATAAATGTTGAAACCAATATAGTTAATAGCATAACACCAGAGGAGTACATAAGGGATACCTTACAAAATGTTTCAAACTCCTAAAAGGAATAGGTATGTGGTACGGTAAGTAAACCGACTCCAAAACTGCTCCAATAGCACTTTTTTTCTCCGTTTTGGAATATTTAAAAAATTAGGAAAATTAAAAGTACTCTGAAAGAGACACGAGGAGACCACAAGGGTGGAGGGCGCGCCCTACCCCCCTGGGCACGCCCCCTGCCTTGCGGCCACCTCGTGTGCCCTCCGGACTCCGTTTCTTGCACAATACTTCTTTTGGTCAATAAAAATTCATTATATAATCTTCCGAAGGTTTTGAACACCGTACCACAAGAAAATCTTCTATTCTTGTGTTTAGCTAATCTGCAACAGATTTGGAGAAAGATGTCGTCCCAAGATTCAGAGGGAGAGAGCTTTGTAGCTGATTTCATTGCAGACCCCAAGGTTTACGGGGATATGGAGCATTATGGTTGGACCATGGAGGAAGAAGAAGACTATGAGCAGAAAGGAAAAGAAGAGACAAGTCCCGATGAAGAGGAATTCCCACTACCCCAACCTGGGGACATGCACGTGGAGTTCAAAAAGTCAAGTCTCCCCACTAAAGCAAAGAAACCTAAGATCGAGTTTATTCCTTTCCATGTTTTGCAGGAGAGAAAGCAAGAATTATGCAAAAGGTATTAATACTAGAGCATAGGGTCAATGATCTGAAGGAGGAAAATTCCATTCTCAAGCGTAAGCTGAGGAAGAAGGACAAGCCCACTTCATCATCAACAACTCCATCATCACCACCTCCGAAGAAAGAGTCATAAATACATGGGTATGGGCACTCCCCTTGGCAACTACCAAGCTTGGGGGAGGTACCCTGGTATTGTATCACCATCACACCTTTACTTTTATCATTTTTCTTAGTTCAATCCTTTTAGTTATATCTTGATCTAGTAGAATGAAGGTTTTAGTATGATTTACCTTTGGGTTTTGTTTCGAGATCTATCTATGTAATCGAGTACGTGAGCTATATAATAAGGAGTAGTTTTGAGTTGAGGGTTTTGCTTTCTTGCTATGATCTTGAGGGAATAAAATAAGAGAAAGGAATAAAAAGAAATAAGAAAGATCATATAATGATCTTATGGAGAGTGACGACTTCACATATAAAAAGTGTGATGAATAAAAGTTGTTGAGAGTTGACAAACATAGTTTTGGTCATTGTTGCAATTAATAGGAAGTAATAAAGAAAGATAGTTTTCACATATAAATATACTATCTTGTACATATTTTGTAATTGTGAGCACTCATTAAAATATGTCATGCTAAAAAGTTGATGTTGGACAAGGAAGACAATAATGGGTTATGTTTTCTTATATCTGAATAGAAGTTATATTTTCATGGATCCTCCAACATGTTGATCTTGTTTTTCTCTATTATGCTAGCCAAATTTTTTGCACCAAGTAGAGATAGCATCCAAATATCCCTTAAACCTAGTTTTTCCATGAGAGTCCACCATACCTACCTATGGATTGAGTAAGATCCTTCAAGTAAGTTGTCATCGTTGCAAGCAATAAAAAAAATTTCTCTCTAAATATGTATGATCTATTAGTGTGAAGAAAATAAGCTTTATATGAACTTGTGATATGGAAGAAATAAAAGCGACGGGCTGCATAATAAAGTTTTTTATCACAAGCGGCAATATAAAGTGACGTTCTTTTGCATTAAGATTTTGTGCATCCAACCATAAAAGCGCATGACAACCTCTGCTTCCCTCTACGAATGGCCTACCTTTTATTTTTATGCGAGAGTCATGGTGATCTTCACCTTTCCTTTTTACACTTTTTCCTTTTGGCAAGAACTATGTGTTGGAGAAAGATCTAGATATATATATCCACTCGGATGTAGGTTAGCATAAAGTATTATTGTTGACATTACCCTTGAGGTAAAAGGTTGGGAGGCAAAACTGTAAGCCCCTATCTTTCTCTGTGTCCGACTGCGGCTTTGAACCCATAAGTATCGCATGAGTGTTAGCAATTGTGAAAGACTAAATGATAGTTGAGTATGTGGAATTGCTGAAAAGCTCTTGTATTGACTCTTTCCGATGTGATAAATTGCAATTGCTTCAATGACTAAGATCATAGTTTGTTAGTTTTCAATGAAGTTTCTGGATAATATATTACCTTGTGAATGAATTGTTACTTTAGCTTAAGAAATTATATGAGATTATATGTTGTTGTTCTAAAGATGATCATGATTCCCTCATGTCTGTATTTCATTTTATCGACACCTCTATCTCTAAACATGTGGACATACTTTTCGATTTCGGCTTTCGCTTGAGGACAAGCGAGGTCTAATCTTGGGGGAGTTGATACGTCCATTTTGCATCAGGCTTTTATATCGATATTTATTGCATTATGGGCTGTTATTACACATTATAGCACAATACTTATGCCTTTTCTCTCTTATTTTACAAGGTTTACATGAAGAGGGAGAATGCCGGCAGCTGGAATTCTGGACTGGAAAAGTAGCAAATATTAGAGACCTATTCTGCACAACTCCAAAAGTTCTGCAACTTCATGGAGAGTCATTTTGTAATTAATAGAAAATATTGGGTGAAGAAAGCACCAAAGGGGGGCCACCAGCCATCAACAAGGGTGGGGGCGCGCCCTACCCCCCTTGGCGCGCCCGCTGCCTTGTGGGCCACCTGGCAGGCCCCCGATGCCCATCTTCTGCTATATGGTGTGTTTTGACTTGGAAAAAAAATCAGACAAAGCGCCGCCTTCTCGAGGCGGAACCTGGGCAGAACCAATCTAGGGCTCCGGCGGAGCTGTTCTGCTAGGGAAACTTCCCTCCAGGAGGGGGAAAGCGAAGCCATCTTGATCACCAACGATCCTCTCATTAAGAGGGGACAATCTCCATCAACATATTCACCAGCACCATCTCCTCTCAAACCATAGTTCAACTCTTGTATCCGATCTCCGTCTCAAAACCTCATATTGGTACCTGTGGGTTGCTAGTAGTGTTGATTACTCCTTGTAGTCGATGCTAGTTGGTTTATTCAGTGGGAGATCATATGTTTAGATCCTTAATGATAATTAATACTCCTCTGATTATGAACATGAATATGCTTTGTGATTAGTTACTTTTGTTCCTGAGGACATGGGAGGAGTCTTGTTATAAGTAATCATGTGAATTGGGTATTCCTTCGATATTTTGATTAGATGTATGTTCTCTTTCCTCTAGTGGTGTTATGTGAACATCGACTACATGACACTTCACCATGATTTGGGCCTAGGGGAAGGCATTGGGAAGTAATAAATAGATTATGGGTTGCTAGAGTGACAGAAGCTTAAACCCTAGTTTATGCGTTGCTTCATAAGGGGCTGATTTGGATCCATATGTTTCATGCTATGGTTAGATTTATCTTAATTCTTCTATCGTAGTTGCGGATGCTTGCGAGAGGGGTTAATTCTAAGTGGGAGGCTTGTCCAAGGAAGGACAACATCCAAGCACTGGTCCACCCACATATCAAATTATCAAAGTAATGAACGCAAATCGTATGAGCATGATGAAAACTAGCTTGACAATAATTCCCATGTGTCCTCGGGAGTGCTTTGCTTTATATAAGAGTTAGTCTAGGCTTGTCCTTTTCTACAAAAAATATTGGGCCACCTTGTTGCACCTTAATTACTTTTGTTACTTGTTACCTGTTACGAATTATCTTATCATACAACTATCTGTTACCAATAATTTCAGTGCTTGCAGAGAATACCTTGCTGAAAACCGCTTGTCATTTCCTTCCGCTCCTCGTTGGTTTCAACAATCTTACTTATCGAAAGGACTACGATAGATCCCCTATACTTGTGGGTCATCATCATGTAGTCGATGTTCCCATAACACCACTAGAGGAAGAACAACACAACATATCATCAAAACATTGAATGGTAGTCAACTTCACATGATTACTAGCAACAAGACTTATCACATGCCCTCAAAAAATGGAACTACTCACAACATATCATATGGATCATGATCAGCAGGCATAAATATACGATGGACAATCTGAACACAACAATCTTTCACCAATAATTCTCCTATTCATCAACTACAAGGTGTAATCAACACACATAAGTATTCCTAGGTACCATATAATGTTTGGTACAAATATTAAAAAAAATAACTAGGGTCTAGAGATGAGGTGGTGCTAGTGAAGATGTTGATGAAGATGATGATCCCCATAATGATTGGAGTGTTGGTGATGATGAAGGCTTCGATTTCCCCCTCTTGGAGGGAAGTTTCCCCGGCAGAATCGCTCTACAGGAGAACAAAAGTTCTCCGCCCAAGTTCCACCTCACAGATGGTGGAGGAAAGTCCCAAGGATTTTCCATGATTTTTTCTAGGTCAAAATGGAATTTATAGCCAAAGGGCATCGGGAGACAAGCCACCATGCATGGGTCACATGCCCAGGTGGCGCGCCTAGGGGGTGGTTGCGCCACCAGGCCATGCGGGGCCTGGTGGGTCCCTATGTTACTTCTTTGCTCCATAATTTATTATATATTCCAAAATATGTCGGTGTACTAGAGTAGGGGTACCCTAGTATCCCGAACCTGTGCACGGGCAGTTGCAGCACCCCGCGGCAAGGCTTGCCGGGTGACCGCCAAGGTCCTCCGTGGTTCCTTTGGAGCCATTCAAGAACAAAGTATTCAAGCCAAGGAGACAAGGCCCCGGCAAGAGGAGCTTGCCGGGAAGGCCAACCAAGGCATCTCAAGGAACTTGCCGCGACGCGCCACGTGTCCCGGCGAGACCCGGTGAGCGACAAGCTTCTGGACGCGACAAGACAACGACCACGGCAAGGCGCTTGCCGCGGCAAACTACCACTCTGTACCCGCGCTGCAGCACATCCACCAACGTGTCGCCCTGGGACCTTTCCAGGCGCGCGTGGCAAGAGGTTGTGCGGCCAGGGGTGCGCGGTGGCAAGCGACGCTGACAAGATTGCCATCGTGGCAAGCGGTGGCGTCCCTGACGGTCCCTTTTTGCACTATTTGGGCGACGTAGACGGGCATTTAATGCCTTTGTCCCCTGCCGTCAGGGTTAGGTATGATACACTGTATAGGTAGTTGTACCAACCGCAATTCCTTTTCCATTTTTACCCTTGTCTACGTTGCCACCTGTCGGAGACCCCTTTAGCATATAAAAGGAGGCCCATGCGCAACGTAGAAAGGGGGTTCGAAGGCAGAAAAACACTCACGCTCGGTCTCGTTAGCAGCTAGTGTGTACTGTAGCACACAGCACTCCCGAGCAAGAACTCAATACACTCAGACATGCAGCAGTAGGAGTGTGATCTCTCCGGAGAGCTCCGAAGCTGGGTAAACTGCTCATGTGCTTCGCCTCTATCCGCTCTTCGTGCGATCTCTGCCCCCCGCCGAACCGAAAGGGGCTCGGTCCGCCGGTCCCATAGGTGTTCGTGGATCAGCTTCCCCGACATCTTTGGCACGCCAGGTAGGGGGCGTCGAGGTTGTGTGAACCTGATCCGACGTTCACACAAGCTAGATCTTCATCTTCTTCATCGACATGCCACCGAAGAAGAAGGCTTCGGCGGTAGCTGTTCCGTCCACGTCGATCCCACCACCACCGGAGCAAACAGGTGGTGGGGAAGACGCCGGCGGAAGAACGGGCATCGACGAGGGAGCTCACGGTGCTGCCAGGTCCAAGGACAAGGCTGCGCAGACCTCGGCGTCCGTACATGCACCGCGCCCATCTTAGGAGGCGCAGGACCAACAGCGTCATGGTATTCGCAGGGCCATACGTTCGTTGGACCAAGATCGAGCTGGTGGATCTCGGGGTGCTCAAGACCAGCATGCACGCCAACATGCTGGCACGAGCGAGACACGGTCGCCTAGACGGGATACTGCTCCTTCTAACATAGTTAGAAGTCCGAGCATATCCTTCTCCTCGCACCGTTCGCCACTGCCGCCCACCACTCCAGCAGAAGCTTTGGCGCGAGCTCAACTGCTCCTGGATTACCCTCCAACGGCAGACAAGATCGACGGATGGAGGGCCACCATTCAGAGTCTCATCGGCTTCGCCAACGGCGACACTCCGCGGCAGCCGAGTACATCGCTGCCGCGGCAGGACTGCCAGGCACGAGCCAATGGCGATGAAACTGGTGGGGGTGCAACCACCATGCACTCTCCACCCCGAAGGCCAAGATCGCCGACTCGCCGGATCCACCTCGACAGCGACTCCACCGCATCATCAGATCCACGAGCTCGTCGCGATTAGCGCCAAGTTCTTCATGAACGACAGCAAGAAGACGCTCGTACTCGCATCGAGCGCCGAAGAGAAGCGCGACGTCAATCGGACCAGCGCGCTGGGCCCTATCGACATGCATGCACCAGGGGAACCAGGCGACTTGTCGTACGCGGTAGGTTGCCCTGCGTTCACTCGTGAGCTACGGCAAGTCCAGTGGCCTAGCACGAAGAATTTCAAACCAGACGTACCAGAGAAGTACGACGGCAAGTCGCATCCGTCAGAGTTCCTTAGCATCTACACCATCGCGGTGCAAGCTGCCGGGGGGCGGGACGACAAGATCCTAGCCAACTACTTCCCGCTGGTGCTCAAGCCCAATGTCAGATCCTGGCTCATGCACTTGCCGGACAACTCCATATCCTCCTGGGCAGACCTATGCCATCAGTTTGTCGGCGCCTTTACAGGCGGCCACAAGCCTCATGGCCAAGAGAGCGACCTTCATCTGCTCACCCAGAAGGAAGGAGAGCCCCTGCGCAAGTACATTTAGAGATTCAGCCGCGTACAACACAACATCCCAGATGTCCACCCTGCCGTGGTAATCAGCGCGTTCCATCAGAACGTGCGAAACCGCAGGATGCAGGACGAGATGGCGATGTGCAAGATCAGATATGTCAGTGAGCTATATGCCCTGGCCGACAAGTGTGCACGTGCTAAGGAAGGGAGGAAACTCCCCGGAGAGAATACAGAAGCAGGAGGGTCTGATAGTGAGGAGGCTGCCCCGGCAAAGAAAAACCGGCGGCGGAACAACAGGAAGAAGAAAGGAAGAGATGTGCTAGTCGTTGAGCAGTCCGGCAATGGAGGTGGCGCCAAGAAAGCCAAAGCTGGTAGCTCCGGCGAGGAGATTGCCGCAGGCACCAACTAACAGG
Organism: Triticum dicoccoides; assembly: GCF_002162155.2. Lineage (NCBI taxonomy): Eukaryota > Viridiplantae > Streptophyta > Magnoliopsida > Poales > Poaceae > Triticum > Triticum dicoccoides. The sequence goes on along the minus strand of NC_041393.1, from coordinate 557,768,703 downwards.
CTGTGGCAGTCGCCGACAAGCAGGACGGCACCAACAAGCAGTACTGCAAGATCCACCGCACCAAGGGCCATGACCTCCAGAGCTGCAAGAAGGTCGAGCAGCTTGTCGAGCAGCAAAAGGCTGAATACAAGTGACGCGACAAGGAGAAAGCCCAGGAAGGTGCTGGAGGAGCCGGCAAGAAACGCCCCGGCCGAGGAGGACGCCGCGGCAAGGCCAAGTAGCGACAAGGAAACAGACCTCCCCGCAGCCGCGACAAGGATGAAGATGACGACGACGATGAAGATATGGATGATGACGAGACCGATGAGCAGGAGTTCCAGAAAGCCACAGAGGTCCTGTGCGTTGATGGCGGTGCTTCTCTGCATACTTCACACCGCCAGCTCAAGCAGTGGGTGTGGGAAGTCAATGCGGCAGAACCACCCGTTGAGTCACGCAAGCCTCTGAAATGGTCCAGCACACCTATCATCTTTGATATTGAGGACCACCCTGATCGCATAACTGCGGTCGGGTGCTTGCCGATGTTGGTTTCACCAACTATCCGCAACCTCAAGGTCACTAAGATGCTAGTTGACGGCGGGGCCGGCTTGAACCCGATCTCCTCCGTGGTACTCCAGAAACTCCAGATCCCTGATGGCAAGCTCGAAGAGACCGTCACATTCCAAGGAATCAATCCGGGAAGGAGCAAGCCGAAGGGAAAGATTACGTTGCCGGTAACATTTGGCAGCAAGTTGAACTTCAGGACTGAGAGGGTCACTTTTGACGTTGCTGACTTTCCATTGCCTTACAATGGGATACTCGGCCGTCCAGCACTTGCCAAATTCATGGCAGCCTCTCACTATGCATACAACATGCTGAAGATGCCAGGCCCGATAAGTGTCATCTCTGTCCCTGGCGACAAGAAGGATGCTCTTATCTGCGCCGACAAGATCTACCGGGAAGCAGCAGCCGCAACAGATTGCAAGTCACTTGCCGTTGAAGCTCCCGGGGCGAAGAAGAAGACCAAGTTCGGCAAGAGTTCTGATGCCCACTCCGGCAAGCGCACCTCTTCAGAGTGCTGCGCTACCGTCGAGGACGCACCATCAAGCTCCACCGGCAAGTGTAAGAAGACAATGGCGGCTCCACCAGAGACCAAGAAGGTGTCCGCCAAGGAGGATGGCACTGGTGGAACCTTCACCATCAGTGCCACTCTCGACCCTAAATAGGAAAGCGCGCTCGTTGCTTTCCTGCGGGCGAACGTCGATGTATTTGCGTGGCAACCGTCTGACATCCCCGGTGTTCCCAGGAAAGTAATCGAGCACCATCTTGCCGTCTATCCTCATGCGTGGCCCGTCAAGCAGAAAGTCAGGAAACAGGCAGTGGAGCGCCAGGAATTCATCGCAGAAGAAATCAAGAAATTGGAAGCAGCAGGCCTTGTCAGAGGAGTGCTCCATCCTACGTGGTTGGCCAACCCTGTAGTCGTGCGCAAGGCAAACGGGAAATGGAGGCTTTGTATCGACTTTACCGATGTCAATAAAGCTTGTCCCAAAGACCCATTTCCCTTGCCGCACATCGACCAGATTGTTGACTCCACGGCCGGATGTGACTTGCTTTCATTTCTTGATGCATACTCAGGATACCATCAGATCTTCATGGCAGAAGAGGATGAGGAGAAGACCGCATTCATCACCCCATGTGGCACAAACTGTTTCGTACGGATGCCTTTCGGTTTAAAGAATGCTGGTTCAACATTTGCAAGGGTAGTCCATGACGTTTTTGAGCCGCAAAAACACAGAAATGTGGAAGCCTACATGGATGACATAGTGGTCAAGAGCAAGGACAAGGCGACTCTGATTCAAGATTTAGACGAAACCTTTGCAAATCTGTGCAATATCAACCTCAAGCTTAACCCCGAGAAGTGTGTGTTTGGAGTCCCCTCCGGCAAGCTTCTTGGGTTCTTCGTGTCTCAGCGGGGAATTGAAGCCAATCCCGACAAAATCAAGGCCATTGAGCAGATTGAAGCACCAAAGCGCGTCAAGGATGTACAAAGACTTGCCGGTTGCGTAGCTGCTCTCAGCAGGTTTATCTCTAGGTCTGCTGAGCGCGCCCTGCCATTTTTCAAAATACTGAAAAAGGCTGGTCCAATGAAATGGACTTCGGAAGCGGAGGCTGCACTGCAGGACTTAAAGAGATACCTGTCCTCCACTCCAACACTTGTCGCACCTAAGCCACAAGAGAAGTTGCTGCTGTATATAGCGGCAACCAATCAAGTGGTTAGTGCTGCGTTAGTAGCGGAGAGGGAGGCGGATGGTGAGCCAGCAACCACGGCAGATGCATCCAGCGACAAGCAGGGGACTTCACCGGCAAGCTCTGGTCCCGACAAAGATGGATCTGCGCAGACGCGTGTGAAGATGCAGAAAAGAATGGTGCAGCGCTCAGTTTACTTTGTCAGTTCCCTTCTGCAGGGGGCTAGGTCAAGGTACTCTGGTGTGCAGAAATTGCTTTTCGGCCTTCTCATGGCCTCGAGAAAGCTGCGCCATTACTTCCAAGCACATGAGATCACAGTCGTCACTCATTTTCTGCTGAAGAGGATACTGCAAAATCCAGAAGCAACATGCAGGATTGTCGAGTGGGCACTGGAACTATCAAGCTTTGGCCTCAAGTTTGAGAGCACTTCAACTATCCAAAGCAGAGCATTGGCGGAGTTCATAGCAGAATGGACGCCAACACAAGATGAAGAAATTCCAGAAACAAGCATCCCCGTCAAGGAAGCAAGCAAAGAGTGGCTGATGTACTTTGATGGTGCCTTCTCACTGCAAGGCGCCGGTGCGGGCATGCTACTTGTTGCACCCACCGGAGAGCACCTCAAGTACATAGTCCAGATGCACTTTCCCAAGGAGCAAGCAATGAACAATACCGCAGAGTATGAAGGTTTGCTTGCCGGTCTCAGGATCGCAGCAAACCTTGGGATCAAGAAGCTCATTGTCAGGGGTGACTCACAGCTTGTCATCCGCCAAGTGAACAAGAACTATCAGAGTCCATTGATGGAAGCTTATGTTGATGAAGTGAGAAAGCTAGAAGAGCACTTTGACGGCCTACAGATGGAACATGTTCCAAGAGCTCAGAACGACATTGCCGATGGCCTGTCGAAGTGCGCAGCACTTAAGTTACCTGTCGAACCAGGGATCTTTGTGCTCAAACTGACTCAACCGTCTGTAACGCCATCAACTGGACAAAGCAAGAAGAGGAAGTTGATTTCTGGTGACTATTTTCCGGCAGAGCTCCCCGAAGCCGCCGCCAAAAAGGTCCTCAAGATCAACACCAAGGGTGCTGAGGAGCAGTCTGCTCCGGCAAGCCCTAGGGTTTGTTCCGTTGAAGCAGACGCTCCCGACAAGTTTTGCTCTGGCAAGCTTGCCGAGGAACGTCAAGCTCCAGCTGAGCCGCAGGTTCTCACCGTAGAAGCGGATGTTCCCGCAGCAGCAGATGTGCCTTTAGTCCTTGTTGTCGAGCCGCAAGCTCTAGCATGGGCACAACAGATTGTCCGTTTTCTTCAGACAGGAGAACTTCCCGAAGAGCAAGAAGAAGCGGAAAGAGTAGCCCGGCAGTCAAGTATGTACCAGTTTGTCGACGGCACACTGTACAGAAGAAGACTCAACGGCGTGAAATTGAAGTGTATTCACCGGGAAGACGGACAAAAGCTGTTGGCAGAGATACATGGAGGCATATGTGGTCACCACATTGGCGCAAGAGCACTTGCCGGCAAAGCGTTCCGGCAAGGTTTCTTATGGCCGACAGCCCTCTAGGATGCAACTGCACAAGTAACCAAGTGTGAAGCGTGCCAGTTCCATTCCAAACAGATACACCAGCCAGCTCAAGCTCTCCAGACGATCCCTTTATCCTGGCCATTTTCGGTCTGGGGGCTCGACATCCTCGGCCCCTTTCCCCGAGCAGTCGGGGGCTTTGAGTACTTGTACATTGCAATCGACAAGTTCACAAAGTGGCCGGAAGTGGAAGCAGTGAGGAAGGTGACAGCACAGTCAGCAGTCAAGTTCTTCAGGTCGATTGTTTGCCGCTTCGGGATCCCTAACAGGATCATCACCGACAACAGCACGCAATTCACGAGCCGCACCTTCATGCAATACGTCCAAGATCTTGGCGCCAAGGTCTGCTTCGCTTCTGTTGCTCATCCGAGAAGTAACGGTCAAGCGGAGAGGGCGAATGCTGAAGTGCTGCGCGGGCTCAAGACCAGGACTTTCGACAGGCTACGCAAGTGCGGAAAGAACTGGATTGAGGAGCTGTTGGTGGTTCTTTGGTCGATCAGGACGACACCAAATCGAGCCACTGGCCAGACACCTTTCGCTCTAGTCTATGGAGCAGAGGCAGTTCTCCCCATGGAACTCGTATACGGGTCACCTCGAGTGCTCGCTTATGATGAGCTTGAGCAAGAGCAGTTGCGACAAGATGACGCGCTTCTCCTTGAGGAGGACCGTCTTCAGGCTACTGTACGAGCTGCTCGGTACCAGCAAGCTTTGCGCCGCTACCATAGCCGCAAAGTTAATGCCAGAAGTCTCGAGGAAGGCGACCTTGTTCTTCGGCGCGTTCAGTCCGCCAAGAATTCCAACAAGTTGACGCCGAAGTGGGAAGGCCCTTACCGGGTGAAACGAGTCACTAGGCCTGGCGCTGTCCGCCTTGAGACCGAAGATGGCATTCCGGTGAGCAACTCCTGGAACATTGAGCATCTTCGTAAGTTTTACCCGTAGGGCGCGGTTGCCGGAACCTGTTTCGGCAACCACCTTTTGTACAAGTCTTGCCGATGTTGCATGTAATCCTTTGTACGAAGCCGGGCGCAGACCCCGTGCATAAGTAAAGCTCATGTGCTCCGCACATCCTATCAATTTCATGCTTTCTACTTTGCATGCGTTATCTGACACTTTGTGCAGCGCCTACCCCCGGTAAGCAATAACGAGCCATAAGGCTCCATATCTTTATTTTCTCTTCTTTCTCTTTCTCAAAGAAAGGAAGGTTCCCTCGCCCACAAGTTTTCCGAGGGGAAAGGAGAAGATAATGGTGTGGACCAAGCGTCGTTCAAGGAAGTTTCGCCTTACCGGGAAGCAAACGACAGAAAAGCTAAGTTGCTAAAATTTGAGCAATCAGTTTTAAAATTTTTAAGTTATCTTCCTCGAACGACCGTGCTTTGTATGGAAAACCTGTGCGCGGAGGAACCAACTCGTAGCTAGTTGCGCCCTTACTTTGTTTCGAGCCTGCTCAACAACTTAAGTGAGCTGCGACTAGTTGTGACAAGGTTTCTTGTCGGTAGCGGCACCGCCAGCAGGCTGCTGACGTCCCGCACACAGCGCTCGCGGCTAAGGTGCCTGCACCGACAAGTTCCCTAAAAGCGTAGGGCAAAAACATACAAAGGAAGGAATCAAGTAAAGGAAATAACATAGCAATCGCTACCCAAAATAGAGTCATATTACAAGATAGCTTGTCGCAGCTCTAACAGATTGTTCTCATAACATGACCAGCAGCGACAAGAAAAAGAGAAAACGGGCGGCCTAATCTACGCGATCACCCTCAACCCTCTTGATCCTGCTCACCTTGTCCACAATGGGTGCGACAAGGGTCTTGAGCGCTTCCAGATCAGCATCCGGCGGCAAGGTCCTGAGGACGTTGGTGAGGTTGAGGCCTGGGTTGCGGAAGGCCACCTTCACCAGCACCTTTTGAAGAGCTCTCGCGTAGATCTTGCGCGACTCGTCGTCCAGCTGCTTTGGGATCTTCTCCCGGAGTCGCTGGAGGGACGTCACCACGCCTTTGAAGAACAAGCTGAGCTTGGCGCTGGGTTGGAGGTGCTCATCGGAGGAATACCCGAGATCCTCCATCCCCAACTGCGCCAGCTCCCTGTCGATGACTGCGGCAACATCCACGAGACCCTCGGTCCAGTGCTCCACATTCTCCCTAAAAGTGTTCTGGGCGGCAGTAGCATTCGCCAGCAGCGCCTCGTCGGCCTTGATCTTCTCCTTCAAGGCCACCTCCTGCTCCCTGGCGCCGTCCAGCGTCTTGGTCAAAGTAGTCAGCTTCAACTCAAGATCTGCGTTGGAGTCCTTGGCGGCGCTAAGCTCCTTGCTCCTCTCGACGAGACGACCCTGCAGCTCGCCATGGGTGTAGGCGTCCTTCTCGCGCTCACGCTTGAGCGCAGCAAGCTCCTCGCCGCTCACCTTGAGATCGGCCTCCAGCTGCGCCACCTTGGCAGCCTCGGCAGCTGCGACAGCATCCTCTGCTTCCTTGAGAGCCCCGCCAAATGTTTGCTCGCGCGCGGCAAGCTCCTCCTCGTGGCTGTCAAGGTTAACATTCCGCTAAGCCAACTCGCCTTCCTGCGCAGACTGCTTCTCGGCAGCAAGCCGCTGTTGCTCTTCAACTTCAGCCTTCTCGAGGTGGAAGGCTTTCCGCTCCTCGACGAGTTGCTCCCGCTCCTCTGCCAGGGACCAGAGAGCTTCCTGGTTGAGGCCCCGGAGCTCCTCCGCGCGCTTCTCGATGTCCACTCCCGCCTTCGCGACAAGCGCTTCTCGGGATACCAGCTTGGCCTGTCGGGCGCGGTAGAGCGACAACAGCTTCCGCAGCAGCTGCTCCTCCTCAGGCTCGCCGCTGCTGCTGCTCGGCGCATCGACCAGCGTCAGCCCAACGGAGGCGAGCAGCTCTTCATCAAAGGTTTCTCCTTCGATCGGCGCACTGGAGCTCGACGCCCAGGGGAGCTTGATGAAGACGCCATCGCCGGCCTTCAAATAGGCGCCAGGCTGGGGCTCTTTGGAGCCTGACGCTGCAGCAGTGGCAGAGGGATCAGCGATCGGCGTAGCGCCTGACGCTCCTGCGGCCTCGGGGCCGTCAGTGCGATCGCCGGACCCCTCGCCAGCTTCTGCGGCGGCATCTTTGGCGGCCTCTCCGCCGGCGGGATCATCAGCGCCGGCTTCTTCTTCGGTGACGGCGGCGTCGTCGGTATTTCCGCGCGTGTTCTCCTCGCCAGCGACCTCGGTTTCCATCGGCTCCGTGACAGATGGACCTGACGACCGGAAAAGGGAGAAAAGTCAAGCACATATTCAAAAAGAAAATCAGAAGAAGAAGAACCCAAGGAAAGTTTTCAAGCAAGAGGATTACCTGTACTAGGATCTATAGTCATGGTCTCCGCCACCGGAGGGTCGCTGGTGCTGTCCCTTGCCGGAGAACGCTCCCTTGCCAGGGAATCTTCCCTTGGCGGTGTAGTCGAAGCAGAGGGCATGTCGGGAGCGGCTTCCGGGCACTCCTGGTGAGACTGCTCTGCTCCTACGCAAACCAATAGTCAGATGTCAGCAAAGAAAGAGCACCTATGCGCGCCTAACAGCAGGAAGTAAACCATATACTTACACTGGGGGCTGCACTGGGGGCTGCTTTGGGGAATAGTTGCCGGGTCCGGCAAGGTGGTCTCGGACACACCCCCTACTGTCGCGGTGGGTTCGTCCTCGATGACAATCACCGGGACCTTGGCTCTCTTCGCCGCCCTCTGGGCCAGAGTCCTGAAAAGGAATGGGTTCAGAGTAAAGCAAATCAGATACAAGACAAAACAGCAAGAATTGAAGAACTACAAGTACAGCAAAGAATCTTACTCTTCCTCTTCCTCATCGGAGCTGAGCACGGAGAGGTCGAAGTCCGGCCCACCTTCGGCGCGACAAGGCGAAGGAGTAGGTTCCCTTAGCCACTTGGCGGGAGCAGAAGCGGTGGTCCGGGAGGGCCCCGCTCCAGTTGCCGCAGCGGCGTGAGGTGCTCCCGCGGCAATAGTGCTTGCCACGGTGGAGCACATCGCGCGGCGCGGCGGCTGTTGACCCGTCTGCCGCCCCGCTACATCCCCAGCCTTGCGGAGACGCCTTCTTGGTGGAGCTGGGGGCTCCGCTTGCGACGAGCTACCTGAAGGTGAGAAAGAGGAGGAGTCGATCTTCAACGAGTCGCTCGACAGGCTCGCTCGACTCAGATTCAGGCCCGACAAGCTCTCCCTCGCCGGCAAGCTCCTCTCGCTCGGCAAGGCTTGCCGCCTCTGCTGCCTCTGCCTCCTCCACGGTGAATCCAAATTCGCCCGCGGCAGCGGCTGCCGCCGCCTCTTCCAGCCTAGTGGCAATGCGCTGCATCTCCGCATCGGTGGTGTCGCGAGTAAGGCTCTTCTGTTCATCGGAGCGGACCGGCACTTCTACCAAGCCGTCAAAGAACTTCTGCACGACATCATCTGCAGGCTCTTGCCAAGTTGGAACAATTACATGCGAATCGCACAGCGGCATCATTGCACGGATGCGGTCGAGCGAGGAGTTGTTGCACAGCGGAACGATGCCCCTCGGCAACATGAATGCTTCGGGATGTTGAGGGTCGCGCTTGAACAGTTCCAGGAGCATCGCGTCCAGTTCCAGGACAGTGGAGTTGAAGTTGAGACCCGGGCGCAGCCTCATGATATCCGCCGCATTCTGGAACTCCCAGGCGGGTCTCCTCCTCTCCTGTAGGGGGGCGATGCGGCGGCGAAGAAAATCTGCGCCAACGGTGCCTACGGTAAGCCCGGCAAGCCTGAGGCATAGGATCCGGATGACGGCAATCTTCAGCCTATCGTCTTCTGGGGCGACGTTGCTCCAATCGTGCCATGCGCTATTGGGGCTTTGCGCTGGGCGGTAAATGACTGCGGGTTCTCCTCGACAATCCAGCACCAGTCTGCTCTCCATTCCTCCCACTTGCTGCGGAGCTCTCCCTCCAGATAAGCTTCCTTCTTGCCAGCTCTCGAGATCCAGGCGATTCCGCCGGATAAAGGCTCCCCTCTCTCAACTCGGGGCATAAAGAAGTGGCAAAAAAGAGCTACATTTGGATGGACTCCGACAAAGTTTTCGCAGAGATGTGCGAAAACTGCCATGGTCAGAACGGCATTGGGGGTGAAGTCAAGGAGGCGGAACCTGTAGGTGTTCATAATATCGCAGAAAAACTCAGAGAAAGGCGGGCAGAGCCCGCAGTAGAAGAACAACGCGAAGAAGGGATATCCATTCGGAGCCAGTTCGGAAGCAACAGCTGAGAGTACCTTCGTGCGCGGATGCGCTCGCGTCTCCGTCGACCAAAAGAGGTAGTAATACTCCCTCAGCTCCTTCGCGGCAAGCTGAGGGGGGAAGATTGCCCGCTCCTTTCGCAGCACCACGAGCCGCTGCGCCTCAGCCGACTTCATGACCTTCCTGGCTTTCGGAGCCATGGCGGAGGTGGTGAGAGAGATCGACGGCGTTGGTGGTGCCGGTGGCGATGAAGGGCGGAGCGCTGCTCTCTTTCAGCTTTGGGAAGAAGGGGGGAGCGGCGGAGGTTTTTGAGATTGGGATAGCAACCGGCAAGATGGGCGAACTGCCCCTGTTTCCCCTGCTTATAAAGAGGGAGGGGGCAGACGTTCCGTCTTTCCGAATAAAGAAACCACCCACGATCTCTCCCACGACGCCGCATTCGACGCGTGCCGTTCGAGGAGGGCGCGGTGGATACGGAGTGAGATACGGCATAACCCAGGCCGCGTGTGCCCGTGCCCTGTTTTGGGCCTGGCCCAACAGCACTCGGCACCGTATGTGGCCCAGGCCTGGGGGCTCCTGTCGGTGTACTAGAGTAGGGGTACCCTAGTATCCCGAACTTGTGCACGGGCAGTTGCAGCACCCCGCGGCAAGGCTTGCCGGGTGACCGCCAAGGTCCTCCGTGGTTCCTTTGGAGCCATTCAAGAACAAAGTATTCAAGCCAAGGAGACAAGGTCCCGGCAAGAGGAGCTTGCCGGGAAGGCCAACCAAGGCATCTCAAGGAACTTGCCGCGACGCGCCACGCGTCCCGGCGAGACCCGGTGAGCGACATGCTTCCGGACGCGACAAGACAACGACCGCGGCAAGGCGCTTGCCGCGGCAAACTACCACTCTGTACCCGCGCTCCAGCACATCCACCAACGTGTCGCCCTGGGCCCTTTCCAGGCGCGCGTGGCAAGAGGCTGTGCGGCCAGCGGTGTGCGGTGGCAAGCGACGCTTACAAGATTGCCATCATGGCAAGCGGTGGCGTCCCTCACGGTCCCTTTTTGCACTATTTGGGCGACGTAGACGGGCATTTAATGCCTTTGTCCCCTGCCGTCAGGGTTAGGTATGATACACTGTACAGGTAGTTGTACCAACCGCAATTCCTTTTCCATTTTTACCCTTGTCTACGTTGCCACCTGTCGGAGACCCCTTTAGCATATAAAAGGAGGCCCATGCGCAACGTAGAAAGGGGGTTCGAAGGCAGAAAAACACTCACGCTCGGTCTCATTAGCAGCTAGTGTGTACTGTAGCACTCAGCGCTCCCAAGCAAGAACTCAATACACTCAGACATGCAGCAGTAGGAGTGCTATCTCTCCGGAGAGCTCCGAAGCTGGGTAAGCTGCTCGTGTGCTTCGCCTTGATCCGCTCTTCGTGCGATCTCCGCCCCCCACCGAACCGAAAGGGGCTCGGTCCACCGGTCCCATAGGTGTTCGTGGATCAGTTTCCCCGACAAAATAATTCTCTAAAAATACACACTTCATTTGGAGCTCCAAAAAATTGATTTTCTTTCTGCTGCATTTTAGGTCTAGATTTCCATTTGTCCGACAATTCCCCTCTCTTTGTATTGCTTGCAGTTTAAGAGAGAAAAGGCATTAGAATTGCATCATAATGCGATATATATCATTTAAATAGGATAAATTATAGTAGGAAATAATGATGAAAAATTGAATATCAGCATGCCAGACAGAATTTACTACTGGCATGCCACGTGATACTATGGGCCACCAGTAATTTATTTCGGGCTCACCTATGGTCCCCACTTACTTCTGGCACGTGACTTTCACGACACTCTAGTGTTTGTCTTATTAGTTGTCACTTGTGGCAACGTGACAATAGTATACGAGGTGTGGGTCCCATATTCTTGTGGTGTGTTCTTTGCCTGATACACTGCTAATATTTGGCTGATTAGTTGGCGTGTAGCGCTGTGCGCACGCCATTAATAGCCATGAGAGGGAAACTCACTACATAAATGTGAGGCTCTCCACTCACCTCATCTTCCTCCCTCTCTCCATGTTCCTTTCTCCAAAATAATCTCTCATCTATTGTTTCACATTTTTAGATCTAACTAGCTACTTAATTATGTTCTGTCTCTATCTCTTCTTAAATTAGCTATATGTCTCCTCTATTAATGTTTAGCTAGCCTTCCACCCAAGTCCTCTAGACATGTCTCCCTCTCCATCACTACATATATCTCCACAATATATATGTATGCAAAAGGCCTTACTTCGATTGATCTTCGATCTAGCTAGCTCGCCGGTATGGTTCTCTTTTTTCTAAGTACCCTTCTTGAATGAAATAAAATGTATAGTAATTTTTGTGAAAATGCATATATGCGTGAGTTGATGAACATTTGTTTCTGGACTTCAAGCTATGATTATGTTGACACGAGCGACTTTGGTACCGGTCATCGAGCCGAGCCAACCAATACAGTCAGTGAATGTGTGTGTTTTCCAGGAATATGTGCATAAGTGGCTAATGTTTTGACAAAATGTTGACTCATCAACATTTTCTCAAATTCTGCCATGCTCAATTTGTGAATATTTTTAGCAAAGGTCCTGTAGAAAATTTCTATGACCTTGTTGGTTTAAATTTTCTTCCTTTTATCATGTTATAGGGATTGACCAAGCAATATAATTGATCAAATTATGCAAGGGTTCTTAGTGTTGGCCTTGGAAGACATGAAGCAAAGGGGTCGCAAGGAGATATGTTCTCTGCGGTGTAGATGCATAAACTTGCAAATGTCACGGCCAGTTCTAGCAAAGTGGACGCTGATTTTCTCATGTGGGGTTTCATGGATAATTACACATAGTGGTCACATCACAGTGAGGAGGAGTATGATGTTGGCGAAGTACATGATGAAGAGGGAAATGAAGATCCAGAAGATCAAGAAGGGATGGAGCTGAGTTTATGTTTCCAGACATGCATCTGAGTTTTCCTATGAATCTTAGATTAGAGAACCATTGCAACTGTAGCAAAAAATAAATTTATAATGAACATGGAACAACCTTAGCCGCTCGCCTCGGCCGCCCCCTCCCTCCCCCCTCGTTGTCGCCGAAAGAGATGACATGTAGGAGATATGCGCTAGAGGCAATAATAAAAGTTATTATTTATATCCAAGCTTGTAGTTAGTGTTTACGTTTTATGCTAAAATTGCAATGGTCCTTGAGCCCATATATACATAAAGGATCCAAGGAGAACCTATGTGCATGTGCGGAATAATAAACGGTAAAATATATTCCTAGTCATGCCTCTAACACTATCTCAAGTGTTGCAAGATGGTCATGTTTTCCTGATCATTGGCATGACTATGCCGACAACTTTGAGGACACAATGTTAGAAGAACACTTGTGTTGAACTGACCCAATTGATGTTAAGCTATGAGATACATTCGTCGTGAGTTAATGGTTAACACAGATAAAGTTATATGTTTTTATAATTCCTTAGACCATGAGAGTATCAAGTTCCTTCATACTTTCTTCATGAACTTTGGGGTTTCTTAAATGTCATATGTAACAAGGTGGCTATTGCGGTGGCTTATGGGTTAATGGAAAAGTATGACAAGGGACTTGATAACTCAAAATTGGGATTAGCTCCTCCAACGATGGAGATATATTTCTTAGGTCTCTCTCGTTGTTACGATATCCATCATTTTCTGGCCAGACATGATGCGCTTTGACCACAGGGATGCCAAAACACGGGAATGAGAAAAGAGAACAAAACCAGTAATGAGGTAACTGGCATAGTGAACAAGTTGTTGATTCACTGGGATGCCATTAAATCTCACCTCGGCTATTTGTAACATATTGTGAAGCAACATAAAAACATTTGGTAACTACGGGTTCACTCTAATATTTATTCGTGTGGGTATAGGGGTCAATATGGGTGTCCATAGTTCCGCTATTGATCATTAATCGGAAGTGCTGATCATATCTATACTTCACTGAACCTACAGGGTCACAAACTTAAGGGTCATCTATTTGTTGATTACTAGACATGGAGTCCGAGAGGAAGTGACCGGAAAAGATTCGGAGACAATGAAAAGGTTTTGGATAGAAAATCAGAAGTGTTTCGGAGAAACTGAAAATTGTTTCGGAGTAAAACCATGATGGCTCGTGTCCACGTTAGTTTTTCCCTGAAGAGTAAGGGATGATGCAGCACAGATACAATAGGTATTTCCCTTAGTGATGAAACCAAGGTTATCCAACCAGTAGGAGAACCAAGCAACACTACAAAAAAATACACTTCCGTGATGATACGTGTTTGTCACAGTAGGTCGCATTTTTTGTCATGCATGTACATCCATGATGATTTTATGACAGAATCAAGATAGTCATACCTGTGCTGTCGTAGAAGTGTTCCATGACATTACCAAAATTATCATCACGAAAGTGTCCACTTCCATGACGATAAATCACGCGTCATAGAAGTGCTTTCATCAACGGTGACCGACACATGGCATCCACCATAACGGGACGCCGTTAAGCGCCGTTAAGCTATCGGGTCCGGTTTTAGATCTGATAACCCGCTAATAGCCACGTCCAATGCCAATTTTCCACATGTAAAATTCTCATTGGCCAACGGAACCACGCGTCAGCTCCACGTTGGCACAGGTGTCACTCATCCAATGATCGAGATGGGCCTATGATATGTTGACACATGGACGGGCCCAAAAGTGGCCCATAAAGTTTAAATGGGCCGGCCCAACTAAAGGCCCACAAGATTTAGTGGACCATAATGGGCTGGCCCAGCTAAAGGCCCACAAGATTTTGCAGACCATAATGGGCCGGCCCAGCTGAAGGCCCACAAGATTTAGCGGACCACAATGGGCCGGCCCAGCTAAAGGCTCACAAGATTTTGCAGAGCATAATGGGCCGGCCTAGCTAAAGGCCCAACATTCTCAGCTAAGGCCCATACGGCTAGTGTCAAATTGGCCCGTCAACGGACTGTCCTAAACTTGTCATCATCGCGGCCCATGGTCACTTCTGGCCCGTTAACAGTCCGCTAAGCATTTGGGCCGAATTACGGCCGGGTGTATTTCTGGCCTGTTAAAGGTCCTGCTTCATTTGGGCCCATTTACAGCCATTGAAACTTTCGGCCCATAACCGACCGTGACGGATTTGGGTGATATTCGGCCATGTGTGACATTCGGTCTGTTAGAGGCCCACTATAGATTTGGGACACTTTCGGCCTGTTGTGATTTTTGGCCAGTTAACATCGGACGAAATCCATGGGGCATATGTGGCCCAACGTCACATCGGGCCCATTAACGGCCCATATAAAAATGATGCTAATCAAGCCCGACCGAACTTCCGGCTTGTTAAAGGCCCGTGTATTAGGTCGGCGCATTTATGGCCCGTCCGAATTTCGGCCTATGAAAGATCCGCATCGTAAATGGGCCACCATTTCGGCCCGCTAAGACCAGTGGGTTATTTGGCACAATCAGGGCCCAATCTCACTTTCGGCCTATTAAAGGCCCATGTTTTTTATGGGCTCGAGATATTTACACCTGTAAACGGCCTATTGTTACTGAGGGCCCAAATTATGTTTAGGCCTGTTAAAGGCCCACTATGGGCACAAGCCTACGAGAAAAATATGAAAGCTTATGTTGATTTAGGCCCAGATATTTTTAGTGGGCTACATGCAAATTTCGGACCATAGTCGTTTTTAGCCCAATTGGAATGGGCCCGACGAATGTTGGCATGTTGGGCTCCTACAAAGATTTCAACTGAATTCATTACTAAGATGAACCTACACTATACAAAAATAGCATCGTAATTACTGCAGCCTTTGGCAGCATCATAAATGTTGTATCACAACAAAATAAATTCCAACCATACAACAAAAGGCCTGTTGGCATAAAGTTTACAGTCCTTCCAGATAAAAGCACCATCAGATGTATAGAAGCACAAATCATTTGACTTGAGTGCTAATGTTTCAGGATGTAGAATCTGATGGAGCAGCACGATCTTCACCTTTTTTCTGCCATTGCTCTTGAACAACGAAGCGAATGTCCGATAGTCTGGTTTCAAAACCATTCATATCTTGACGACATTTGTCAACCACTATTATTTTTTCCGAAATGACGTCCATTAGGGATTGGACTTGTGTCTGGAGCACGGATATATCACTCTGTCTAGCTAGAAGATTTTGTTCAGTAGGCGATTTGAATGAGGATACCTTGACAACCAACCCAGAATTACGCAGGAAGGTGCTTTTTGCACTGTTAGTGGAGAGATACTGACGCACTGCAGCAAGAGGTGACATTGTGCCTGTGGTAGCCTTGTCACCTTCAGGTGGTTGTGGTTGTTCAATCATTTGTTCCATAGCTTCCTGAAAGTTTGAACTTGTAGATTACTGTACCAGATAAGTTACTAATGAGATAAAAACAAACAAAGTAGGTTACACGTGTATACATAACTTATTCTGGTGAACTACTGTAATACATTAGCATGTATTGTAGTGCCAACTGCATAATAAAATCACTTTCAGAACATATGTCATGTAGCATGCCTACTGTATTGTCTATTTCCTCACATTCGTTGACATCTAAGGATAAAGAGACATGGTTTAAAGTAGGATGAACATAGTATGACATCATTCATATCATGGGAAAATAGATATAAAACAAACAGGCTATTTTATCATTGTGTGAACATAACAACTAGATTACATATCAAGACCAAAAGAATATCCTTCATCTCTTTTAAACCATATAAGGTGAAATGATATGTTAAGACAACTGTGTATAAAAGTGAACAGAGTAACTGACATTGGCTACAAAAAAAGTAGTTAAATGAACACATCACAATACCAATCAGTTCAAAGGTAGGAGGAGTAAGGACTTACAACAACGACTTGAACTGGTGTGCTCATGCCCTTCATCTTGCTGGTGTAACAATCCTTGAAGATTTACACTGCATTCGGTTTAGGTTCTTTTTGGTCCGCACGGGCTTTCTTCTGTATTTGGAAAACGTCAATATAGATACGATAATATAGCACAGAAAAAAGAAGGAAGTAGTAGCTATTTACAAGAGCCTCGCAGTGTGCAATATAGCTACGAGATCCTGTTGTCTGTTGGAATTTCACTTTAGAACGGTTGGTCTTGTTCTTCAAACAGTTAGCCTAGAAGAAGATACACTTGTAAGGGACATACATAAATACAAGTTCAATATGTGGTCTGATCAAATTCATATAGCCTACCTGATACTTTGGATCAGACCAGTGCTTAACAAGGGATGTCCAGTATTCATCTGTAATATATTCCACTGGAGATGTTTGGGCGATTTCATTGTTAGCCTTGCCTTCAAAGTGAGATTTTCTAAGGTGGTACCGATATGTCGCAGTAGACTGAAAAACATGAGTGCATGCTTGTTTAGTTGCATCATCTTTCGGATCCAACTTGAACCTCATCTGTTGAAAAAAGAATGTGGGTCTTATTAGGAGGAAGCTAGAAAGTATGGAACAGAGCAAGACAATATTACTAATTGCGATGAATAACATTACTTACGGGTAATGGTCAAGGAAGGTGTTAAACTCGGTATTGTCTTTCTCATTCCTATACTGGATCCATGTTCGGAGGATACGTGCATGACACCTAACGGCAACGGCTGCCTCTGATACTAACTTGGCTGACTCTGTAGCATCACGTGGCCTTTTTAAACCTGCCTCAAAATGGATCTCCATTCTTCCTCCTTTAGATTTTGTTAATCTGCCAAGCATTATCCCTGATGTCTGTTTCCGCTTGCGCCGTGGTGCTAGTTCAACAACAAATATGGAAAGTGTTAGTGTACATCAAACTGTGAGAGTACATATAAAGGAGCATGCAACTGCAATTTGACTCGGTCAGGTACCGTCTTGGTGTTGATGCTCATGAGGTTCATTTGATCTTGCCAAGTCCTGTTGTGTCAGCAGTGCTTCAAAAGTAGTGTTAGGTGTGAAGGCAGCTTGGGAACTAGCCAGTTCCAGAGCAAACAAACGAGTAACTTGTTGAGATGCTGGTACAGTTGAAGCAGATGCTGCAGTTGGTGGAGCAGGTGATACTGTGTTTGTAGATTTAGCCGGTGGACTTGGACCTTCTACTGCACTATAAGTACCAGCAGAATCTCGACGACAGATCCTTTTCCGTTTCACCAGATGTGACAACCTGATTTTTGGCCCTTTCTTTTTTTTTCCGAGGTTTTTGCCTGAGATTTCTTTTTCCGTGGCTTTGTGGTCTGGAAACTGAAGAAGATGACCTCTTCTTATCTTCCAGAGTGGCTTGTCATTCCCAAATCTTTCCCTAGACCCTATCATTTCCATCCTAGCCCAAATCCCAATATTCTTTTTATTGGGAATATTCCTTTTCTATAAAAGGAATAACTCAAATTGCCCTAGGTTGTGAAGAAACCTATATTTCCATCACTCTAAAAATTCCCAAATAATTCTCATAAATTTTATGGGTCATATCTTGACCAAATATGGCAAAACTTTTCATTGCCATGTTCAAAAATAATACCCCATTATTCCTTTTTCTATTCTGCCCTAAATGGCACTATGTGAAGGAAGTATCATTTATATTTTTCCTAGTGGCTCCCAACCTTTTTGGGAATGTTTACATGTCCAAATAATTGCCTCATGCACAAGTTCAACTTTATTTGCCTAGCCAATCTTCCTCAGCAATTTTTCAAAGTTTCTGTCAAACAGAAGCCATTGTGAAGGAAGTACTAGCTAGGAATATCCAAATGACTTTTACTTTTGCACACTCCTTAAGGTACTCATATTAACCCCTTTCACCCATTTGCAGCCCCATCCAATCATCTATGTGAGTACATGAGCAAATCTTTGATTCTGGCAATATTTTCAGGTTGTGAAGCAAGTGTATTTTATATTGCTTCAAAAATCTTGATAAATTACCAGATAATTCTTATACCCATAATACATATCTCCACCCATTTTGGGAATATTTGATTAAGCTATTACCCCCCTAGAATTTTTGCAAGTTTCTGTCTAGAGGAGATGCTTGTGAAGGAAGTACCATTTTGGTTTATCCAAATGGTACGAAACCTTTCTCATCATCTTCATATGATCAAATAACCCTTCCTTGCTCAGACTCAGCTCAATCCAATCAACCATGTGAGTGCACCATCGTGATCTTCATTTCTAACCAGATTATGTGGTTGTTAAGCAACTGCAGTAAATATTGATCCATTTACCCTAAAAACCTCCAGGATGAAATTCCTTCGATAGATAAACCTCCCAGACAAGCTATTTACTGAGTTACCTAGCTAGTGTCCCCACTGCACAGCACAAACACTTGGCTGCTGGTTTACTTTGGAGCTAAGTGCAAATCTCTTCTTTGCCCCTGGAATGATTTATTTCCTCAATCGTACTAAGGTCACTAAGGTCAATCCACTGGACATGGTCGTCCTGGCCAAAACGAGCAATTTGCACCGGAGAGCGTGGTGATCACGCATGCGTCATGCATATTGCGCGCTCTGGCTTCTTCCTGCCCCTGTTCTCGTCGGCTCCCTCCTCGTCTCTACCTCCATTCATGTCCTGGAGCTCCCCCGTGATGCCCTGCATCGCCCTACGTCGATGGCTCGTCATTGTTCGCCATGAATGCGTCGCTAGGTCCATGCCCGTGCCATGCCCAGCCACTGCCCTCCATTAGTGCTTGGTCGGGAGCTCACCCGTGACCTCCAGAAGCCTCCCCTCGGCCTATATAAGGACCCCTACACTCTCCCGCAGCTCCCAAGCCCCTCCTCGTCCCTCCTAGCCCACCGGAGCAACGGCATCTCGCTGGAGTTCGTCTCTGTTCGCCTCGGCAGCCGCGGTTCCTCTTTGGTTCCGGCGAGCTCGAGCCTCCTCTCCTCCTCCCAAGTTGTCCACGAGGTTCCCCACATCACCGCGAGTCGCCCCAACCCATATCTCCATCTCGGCCAACCGGAGCTCCTCCCTCCATCCCGTCACCTCCACGAGTCTCCCCACGGCCTCTTGGTCCGCCCCTACCCCTTAGCCTCACTGGAGACGGCCACACCACCAGAAACCACCGCCGGCGCCTGCCTTCTGTCCTCCTCGGGTCGCCGCCCTGCGCCGCCGTTCCAGGCCACCCCGGTGGTCGCTCTTCGCCTGAATGGGTGCGGCTGGCCTCTACGCATCTGCCGGTGCCCTCGGCCGGGCCGGGGATCGCCGGAGCCGTCCGGCCCCTTGGCCGCTTCCCTCCCCTGCCCCGCTCTATTCCACGGGAGGAACAGAGGCGCGGGAGGAAGAAGACAGGAGCGCTGACCCCCATCCCCTGCGTGTGGACCCCTCCAGTCAGCCTCCCAAGCGTCGGCCCCGCGTTGACTTGTCCATGCTGACGTGGATAAGTGAAGACGTATTTGGGCATCTATGTTTTCATCCACCAAAAACGTATTTCCCCAAGTGCGCGTTCTTTTTTTCTGTTAAGGACCTGTTGTTGATGATTTTTATTGCAAAGAGGTCCTTGGCAGAAAAACTATCATATCTTTTTATCCGTAACTCCAAATGAGGTGAATTCAACGCTCACTTCTTCGTATCGTCGAGCCCGTTTTGATGGTCATGCTTTTACTATGGTTTGACACTATGAAAATGACCATTTTGTCCCTTCCCTTATTCATCCCTGTTTGAGAGAGAAAGATTTCTGACGATTCGTTCCGCGAGTTTCTCGCACTTCCTCTCGGTGATTTCTTCCACCCCAGGCAAGCCACAATACCCACTTGCATGATAGTCATGCAGTAACCATGATTTTCAACTTGAATCTTTATTAAATGTTTACTTGTTGAAAAGATGGTTATCGTTGTTCCGGTGATGTTTAGATTTGCGTGTTCACTTTTGAGCTATGTTGTCTTGTACTCTATTATCATGTTCTACCTACTAGTAATTCCTTCCATATGATTATGCTTGCTAGTAGTACATGTTGATGTTGGTGATGGTCATGCTAGTCAGTATGCCATGCCCAGTGGATATGATTTATTGTTGATATGGTGGATAGTTATGTGATACCCTCATGATTATGTTGATATCATGTTCATGCATTTTATCATGGCTCGGCATATTTGCATTCAAGTTAACCGGATTAAATTGAACTTGAACAACTGTTGGCTGAGTCATGGTGCCGCTGAATTGATGCTGACCAGTGCAACCACGCTTACCAGTATGGGACGGTCCTAACTAGGTCTATTGTCGTGCCTCTCATCGGTGCCTCCAACGAGGGAAGGTTATGGGCGTGCTATACCCTGGCACGGTAAGCAGGCATAACCTTGTGTGCCCGTTGTTGAGTTTTCTTTTTTTGGATCCGTGTCCTTGTGTGGGACGGGCCACGACGGTGGTCGTTGTGTCTGGAGGTAGACACGGGGCCACCCATGACTTAGCCTAGTGGGGAGTGAGTCGGAGTGGCCGGGAGAGTGTCATGGCAGTAGGACGGTTTTATCGGAACGTCGTTGGTCCACCCGAATGGGAGTGCGAGGCAATGGGTTCCGTAGTGTGGGTATAGTGTACTAACCTCTGTAGAGTGTATATTAAATCTATCGATAGCCGCGCCGCGGATAAGGGCCCAGGTCAAAAGTAGGTCACACCATGAGTCAACAGTAATAAGAATAATGTGCTTAATAACGATGAGGTAAGTTGGTTGTGAACACCGTAAGGATCACGGGCCATGTATTGGTCGGGTTGTGATCGCTGTAAGGGTCACGGGCCATGTATTGGTCGGGTTGTGATCACCGTAAGGGTCATGGGCCAAGTGTTGGTCGGGTTGTGATCGCCGTAAGGATCACGGGCCAAGTGTTGGTCGGGTTGTGATCGCCGTAAGGATCACGGTGGTATCGAGGATACCGAGTTGTTGTATATTCGTGAGGTTGTACAAGAATTGTGGGCAAAGGTCAAGCACCTTGTGGTCTTTTTTTGATTGCTACGGTATTGTTCATACCAAGCTTGATTTGATCCTGAGATGATCGTGTGATGTCTGAGGTTGGTAAGTGATGCATGTGTTGGTTACGAGGTAACCCAAGCAGGATAAGTGGTGCATATGGTGTCATCATGTTGCATGCTAGTATTGTCGGACTAATATTTTCATGTTGTGTTAGCTGTATCATGTTTATGTTGGTCATGCCATGTTATTCGGATGATCTCATGATAATTCCTGTTTAACATGTAATTGCCATGCTGTTTTCTGTCTTGAATGCTTCTGGTTATTGTGAGCTTGCAAGTACATTCAATGTACTGAGCTCGCGTGTCATGCCAGTTTGCAGGTCATGCCGGATTTGATTGCTTGCTTGTCGTGGTTTCCATTCGTGTGAGCTAGGATAAGCATTCCAGCCAGAGTCCCTGTGGAGTGGAGTTCACCACCATCGTCGTTGTTCCGCTGCTATAGTTCTTCTGCTGCATCGTGTAGTTCTGCTGCTTGCATAGAGCAACAGTGGCAGGCGTAGTGTCGCCGTGCCGATGTACCTTTGTACCCAAATAGATTGTAATAAAGTACTAGTTTGTTCTATGCTAAGCAGTGCCGTATTCCAGAAGACTTCATCTCGATCTCTGGGCTGGAATACGGTGCATTCCGGTTTTCTCTGAGCCGGGGTGCCACAGGCTTGGTATCAGAGCAGGTCTGGCTGTAGGGCGCTCTAGACCGCGTGAACGTTAGAAAGCGGTAGTATAGACCCTAGTTGGTTTGTTGCATTTGGTTGCTGCATTTGTGTGTTGCATAGCATGCATATAGCCTTAGTATTTGTACTAACGGTTTATCTGGGGAGTGTAGCTGGCATCGGTTCGGATCCACTACAGCTCAACCTTTGCATTTCTCCAGCTCCTTTTCTTCGTTCGGTGTTTGGTGTCATTTCTGTCCCAGCAGAGTGATGCCAAGTGATCCCGACACTGTTTGCAAAAATGGTGCGCAGTTATCGCACCGATGTCTTTCCTTCAGTCTCGCCTATCGTTTCGGTGATAGACATGCTTCTATCCTGGATCGTCCTTTTTATTTGTCATGTTGGCAACCCTTAATGATCTTAGTTATCAAGAAAGGGCAATGTCAGCAGCCTCAGTTTTTCCCTGCTATCCTATTTCTTGGACGAGTACGGATCTTTTTACGTCTGCTTGATAATAATGTGGTTGCGACCTTCGTGTCCCACTACATGATTACCGAGTGCGTCCTCGCCTCCAAGCTAGTTCAGGTTGCTATCTGGCTAAGCTAGCACTTGGTGTAGCGCTGTTTACACCAATTCTTCCACACATTTATTCGTCCTCGTGTACATCGTCACAACATGCTAGATCGTAGTACTGGAGATTCCGCGTAATTGGTGTGCTTAAGTTGGCATGCATATTGTGTGACTAGCAGTAATATGTGATGATTGCTTGATTTATTATATTAGTGGTATGCTTGTGTGCTTTTGTTTTAGTCGTTTCTTTTGTTCCTTTCTTTTGGCCTTTAGTGTTACAAAATTTTCCCCTATTAAAGTTGATCGTCAGCCGACACTGGACCCGAAGAGTCAGCAAGAATTGCATATATTTGGAAACTCAGCTAAACATAATGGAATTATTAGCAAACTGCAGTGAAATTGGGAATGTCTTGTCGGGATGCAAAAGAAATCCTGGATGGACCGTCAGTATCAAGTTTGCATTAGCGTGCACTCATCACGGCAAGATGATTAAATCAGCAAGAAGGTAAATTGTGTGCAAGGTTGGCAGAAGATTATCAAAGGTATGGCTCAGATACAAGTTTAATTTTTCATTGAGGATGATTTTGGAACTCGATGTACCTAGAAGCAAACAAAAATATGGCATATACTTGGAAAGGAAAATAGTCCTGCAAAACCCCGTTTCATACAAGAAATCAATAACAAAAATATTAAGATGGTTATATATGTGGTAATCGGTCCGCATATCACAATAATAAGCTTCTGGTGGAAGCAACCCACTTTTCCCTTGCGAGCTACCAGAGAAGCTTCCAAGGCAAAATTCTATCTTCCTCAGTATGATATGTGGATGATTCCCGTGCAAGGTACCTCGTCTTCTTCAGTAAGCAACCGCAAAAGCTTCTGGGATAAGGTACTGAGTCTTTCCCCAGCAAAGTCTTTAAGGGGGTAAGCTTCTAAAGCACGATATTCAGTCTTCTTCAGCAAGCTGTCCGATGAAAGTTTCGAGCACAAGCCAGCAAATATTCCTTAGTAAGACATTGGTACAAGGTAGTACGCTGTGAATTGACAGCATATGGTAGTGAATCCCAAGAATCAGATCTGCAATATTTTGGTCAGAATCAAGAATCAGTCAGAATACACGTCTGTCTCGGAATCAGGTCCTCATATATATGCAATGAGCATACCACCAAGATCTTACAAGTAATTCGGCATGAGGAATAATAGTCCGGAAGTCTGAGTCCTCACTTATATGAATCATTCTGGATAGCCTGTCGTGAACAAATTTTTTCCGTCAGAACCACCGTCAGTCAAGTCTGCAGATATTATCATACAGGCCAAACCCTTTATGCTGGCCGCGTTAGGAGAGAATCAAATATTTGGTATGGATACAATACTCACGACAGTGGAACCGGTTAAGATGATTCAGAAACTTCTGCGATGAGTCAGAATCTGTCAGGAAACGGTTATGTTTTAACTCACTGTTTGGAACCCAAAGGACCTGCATTTTGAGGAGAAACCTAATGCAATGAGTCAGAGCTTGAGTTTTCATCAGAAAATTCTGGTCATCATTACATGAAAGGTTGTTAGTGCCGGGTGGCACACCCAGTGAAAATCACTTTTGGATTTGTGAGACGGACATATATTTCAGTCGTGATAATTAAGTCACACTCAGCTAGTCAGCAGATCTAAAAGGAAATTGGAGCCCATATAAGCATGGGCAAGCCAGGTAAGATCTGTCAGAATGTGGATACAGTAAAGCGAACCACCTAGGGCCAGTCAGATAAAAATTTAATGGGAACAACAATAAAGGAAAAAGGATACCCGAGTTGGAAACGGTTTCCTTAAGTCAGAATATTCATACTAGTTCCCTAAGCAACCAAATCTCGAGGACTAGATTTCTTTAAGGGGGTAAGGTTTGTGATAGCCTGATTTTTGGCCCTTTCTTTTTCTTTTGTTTTTCTGAGGTTTTTGCCTGACTTTTCTTTTTCTTTTTCCGTGGCTTTGTGGTCTGGAAACTGAAGAAGATGACCTCTTCTTTGCTTCCAGAGTGGCTTGTCATTCCCAAATCTTTCCCTAGACCCTATCATTTCCATCCGAGCCCAAATCCCAATATTCTTTTTATTGGGAATATTCCTTTTCTATTAAAGGAATAACTCAAAATTGCCCTAGGTTATGAAGCAACCTATATTTCCATCACTCCAAAAATACCCAAATAATTCTCATAATTTTTTTGGGGTCATATCTTGATCAAATATGACAAAACTTTTCATTGCCATGTTCAAAAATAATTCCCCATTATTCCTTTTTATATTCTGCCCTGAATGGCACTGTGTGAAGGAAGTGTCATTTATATTTTTCCTAGTGGCTCCCAACTTTTTTGGGCATGTTTATATGTCCAAATAATTGCCTCATGCACAAGTTCAACTTTATTTGCCTAGCCAATCTTCCTCAGCAATTTTTCAAAGTTTCTGTCAAACAGAAGCCATTGTGAAGGAAGTACTAGCTAGGATAATCCAAATAAGTTGTACTTATGCACACTCCTTAAAGTGCCAATATTAACCCCTTCCACCCATTTGCAGCCCCATCCACATCTATGTGAGCACAGGAGCAAATCTTTGATTCTGGCAATATTTTCAGGTTGTGAAGCAAGTGTATTTTATATTACTTCAAAAATCCTGATAAATTACCAAATCATTTTATACTCATAAAACATATCTCCACCCATTTTGGGCATATTTCATTAAGCCATTATCCCCCTAGAATTTTTGCAAGTTTCTGTCCAGAGGAGATGCTTGTGAAGGAAGTACCATTTTGGTTAATCCAAATGGTATGAAACCTTTCCCATCATCTTCATATGATCAAATAACGCTGCCTTGCTCAAACTCAGCTCGATCCAATCAACCATGTGAGTGCATCATCATGATCTTCATTTCTGACCAGATTATGTGGTTGTTAAGCAACTGTAGTAAATATTGATCCATTGACCCTCAAAACCTCCAGGATGAAAGTCCTTCGATAGATAAAACCTCCCAGAAAAGCTATTTACTGACTTACCTAGCTGGTGTCCCCACTGCATAGCGCAAACACTTGGGTCCTGGTTTACTTTGGAGCTAAGTGCAAATCTCTTCTTTGCCCCTGGAATGATTTATTTCCTCGATCGTACTAAGGTCACTAAGGTCAATCAACTGGATATGGTCGTCCTGGCCAAAACCAGCAATTTGCACCAGAGCGCATGGTGATCACGCTCGCGTCATGCAGATTGCGCGCTCTGGCTTCTTCCCGCCCTGTTCTCATCGGCTTCCTCCTCGTCTCGACATCCATTCATGTCTTGGAGCTCCCCCGTGATGCCCTGCATCGCCCTGCGTCGATGGCTCATCGTGGTTCCCCATGAATGCGTCGCTAGGTCCATGCCCGTGCCATGCCCAGCCACTGCCCTCCATTAATGCTTGGTCGGGAGCTTGCCCGTGAGCTCCAGAAGCCTCCCCTCGGCCTATAACAGGACCCCTAGACTCTACCGCAGCCCCCAAGCCCCTCCTCGTCCCTCCTAGCCCACCGGAGCAACGACATCTCGCCGGAGTTTGTCTCTGTTCGCCTCGGCCGCCGTGGTTCCTCTTTGGTTCCGGCGAGCTCGAGCCTCCTCTCCTCCTCCCAAGTTGTCCATGATGTTCACCACATCTCCGCGAGTCTCCCCAACCCCTTTCCCCTCGCCGGAGTGCACCATGGCCGCGGCCTCTGCGTTCGGCCGCCGCCGTCGCGTCTCAGCCGCCTCTCCATCTCGGCCAACCGGAGCTCCTCCCTCCCTCCCGTCACCTCCACGAGTCTCCCCACAACCTCTCGGTCCGCCCCCACCCCTCACCCTCGCCGGAGACGGCCACACAACCAGAAACCACCGTCGGCGCCCGCCTCTGTCCTCCTCGGGTCGCCGCCCTGCGCCGCCGTTCCAGGCCTCCCCGGCGGCCGCTCTTCGCCTGAATGGGTGTGGTTGGCCTCTGCGCATCCGCCGGTGCCCTCTGCCGGGCCGGGGATCGTCGGAGCCGGCCGACCCCTTGGCCGCTTCCCTCCCCTACCCCGCTCTATTCCCTGGGAGGAACAGATGCGCGGGAGGAAGAAGACAGGAGCGCTAACCCCCATTCCCTGCGCGTGGACCCCTCGAGTCAGCTTCCCAGCCGCCGGCCCCGCGTTGACTTGTCCACGCTAACGTGGATAAGTGTAGACGTATTTGGGCATCTGTGTTTGCATCCACCGAAAACGTCCCCAAGTGCGCGTTCTGTTTTTCTGTTAAGGACCTGTTGTTGATGATTTTTAGTGCAAAGAGGTCCCTGGCAGAAAAACTATCATATCTTTTTATTCATAACTCCAAATGAGGTGAATCCAACGCTCACTTCTTCATTTCATCGAGCCCATTTTGTTGGTCATGCTTTCACTATGGTTTGACACTATGAAAATGACCATTTTGCCCCTGCCCTTATTCAGCCCTCTATGAGAGAGAAAGATTTCCGATGATTCATTCCGCGAGTTTCTTGCACTTCCTCCCAGTGATTTCTTACACCCCAGGCAAGCTACAATACCCACTTGCATGATAGTCATGCAATAGCCATGATTTTAAACTTGAATCTTTATTAAATGTTTGCTTGTTGAAAAGATGGTTATCGTTGTTCCGGTGATGATTAGATTTGCATGTTCACTTTTGAGCTATGTTGTCTTGTACTCTGTTATCATGTTCTACCTGCTATTGATTCCTTCCATATGATTATGCTTGCTAGTAGTACATGTTGATGTTGGTGATGGTCATGCTAGTCAGTATGCCATGCCCAGTGGATATGATTTATTGTTGATATGATGGATAGTTATGTGATACCCTCGTGATTATGTTGATATCATGTTGATGCATTTTATCATGGCTCAACATATTTGCATTCAAGTAACCGGATTAAATTGAACTTGAACAACTGTTGGCTGAGTCGTGGTGCCGCTCAATCGAGCTAACCAGTGCAACCATGCTTATCGGTATGGGACGGTCCTAACTGGGTCTATTGTCGTGCCTCTCGCCGGTGCCTCCAACGAGGGAAGGTTATGGGCGTGTTGTACCCTGGCCCGGTAAACAGGCATAACCTTGTGTGCCCGTTGTTGAGTTTTATTTTTTTGATCCGTGTCCCCGTGTGGGACGGGCCACGACGGTGGTCGTTATGTCTGGAGGTAAACACGGGGCCACCCATGACTTAGCCCAGTGGGAAGTGAGTCGGAGTGGCCGGGAGAGTGTCATGGAAGTAGGACGGTTTTGTCGGAATGCCGTTGGTCCACCCGAATGGGAGTGCGAGGCCATGGGTTTCGTAGGGTGGGTACAGTGTACTAACCTCTGCAGAGTGTATATTAGATCTATCGATAGTCGCGCCCGCAGATAAGGGCCCAGGTCGAAAGTAGGTCACACCATGTGTCAACAGTAATAAGGATAATGTGCTTAATAACGATGAGGTAATTTGGTTGTGATCGCCATAAGGTTCACGGGCCATGTATTGGTCGGGTTGTGATCGCCGTAAGGGTCACGGGACATTTATTGGTCGGGTTGTGATCGCCGTAAGGGTGCCATGTATTGGTCGGGCTGTGATCGCCGTAAGGGTCACGGGCCAAGTGTTGGTCGGGTTGTGATCGGCATAAGGATCACGGGCCAAGTGTTGGTCGGGTTGTGATCGCCGTAAGGATCACGATGGTATCGAGGATACCGAGTTGTTGTATATTCATGAGGTTGTACAAGAATCGTGGGTAAAGGTCAAGCTCCTTGTGGTCATTTACTGATCACTACGGTATTGTTCATACCAAGCTTGATTTGATCCTGAGATGATCGTGTGATGTCTGAGGTTGGTAAGTGATGCATGTGTTGGTTACGAGGTAACCCGAACAGGATAAGTGGTGCATATGGTGTCATCATGTTGCATGCTAGTATTGTCGGACTAATATGTTCATGTTGTGTTAACTGTATCATGTTTATGTTGGTCATGCCATGTTATTCTGATGATCTCATGATAATTCATGTTTAACCTGTAATTGCCATGCTGTTGTCTGTCTTGACTGCTTCTGGTTATCGTGAGCTTGCAAGTACATTCAATGTACTGACCTGGCGTGTCATGCCAGTTTGTAGGTCATGACGGATTTGATTGCTTGCTTGTCGTGGTTTCCGTTCGTGTGAGCTAGGATAAGCGTTCCAGCCAGAGTCCCTGCGGAGTGGAGTTCACCACTGTCGTCGTTGTTCCGTTGCTATAGTTCTTCCGCTGCATTGTGTTGTTCTGCTGCTTGCATAGAGCAACAGTGGCAGGCATAGTGTCACCGTGCCGATGTAACCTTTGTACCCAAATAGATTGTAATAAAGAGCTGGTTTGTTCTATGCTAAGCAGTGCCGTATTCCAGAAGACTTCATCTCGATCTCTGGGCTGGAATACGGGGCGTTCCGGTTTTCTCTGAGCCGGGTTGCCACACCCGACGAGTAACACCACTCCCTACTATATTATTTTCCGTGCTCTTTTTTGACTTTGCCATGTCAAGCCATACCCACAATACAAAAGAATAAAATCGCTCTTCAGAACTCATTGATGCATGATACAGACAAGCAATACTTTGATGTAAGACAATCGTATGAGGATGGAACATGTAAGAAAAACATGACGGCATGGCATATTCACAGCTACGATGTGTAAACTAAGCAGAAGGATTTTCAAGAAAATAGAAGTAATGCAAGCTAGACACCATATGAAAGATGCAACAAATATTACTCTGCCAAGATAAAAGTGTCTTGTCATAAGTGGCAATTCGAAAAACTAGAAGCAGTACAACGTAGAAATCAATGCAAGATGCAATCACTATCAAACTGCCATGTTAAAAGCGTCCAATCATGAGTGACTGATGCGGGATACACAACAGCAGTACTTTTATGTAAGAACATGTATGATAGATAGATGCAGTGTATTCTAGACACAGAAAGCCATGTCATATGCACATGTATAACGTATAAATTCAGCACGTGCAATTTAATCAAAATAGAAGAAATACAGGCTAGACAACATATGCAACATGAAACCAATTATCACAGTGTCAACTTAGAGCAAGCACCTGTGATGGTGGAGTACGGGAGATGAACTCATCATGTAGACTTGGGACTTCAACTTCATTAGCAATAGCAGTGGCAAATCTAGAGAGTCTCTATGTGCGTCGGTACGAAGGACCAACATCCCCTAACTTACTCTTTTCCTTCTTATTTTCTGATATTGCCTTATGAAGTCAAAACCACAAGAAGATGAATAAAATTAGCTCTGCATAACTAGTTGATGCATGATACAGACGAACACTACTTTGATGTAAGGCAAGCACAGGATAGGAGGATGGAATATATACAAAAAAGACAGCGTTGCATATCCACATGTACGATAGGAGGATGGGATATGTATGAAAAAACAGTAAGCGGAAGGCATTTCAACAAAATTAGAAGAAATGAAAGCTAGGCACCATATGAACATGCAACCAATATCACTCTATCAGGTAAAAAGTGTCTCGTCGTAAGTGTCATTTCAAGAAAATAGAAGCAGTCCAAGCTAGAAGACAATGCAAGATGCAACCTACATCATAGACCCAAGTTAAATGTGTCTTATGGGTAAGTGATCGTTGCAGGTATAAGTTTTAAGCTACACGATGCAATTCAACATAATCAGAAGCAATACAAACTAGACATCATACGGAAAACACAACCACATATAACAGTTCCAAGTTAGAGCAAGCACCTGTGATGGTGGAGTAGGGGAAATGTTCTCATCATGTACATGTATGTTCTAGGAACAGGAACACGTGTCATATTCACCGGCATTATGTGTAAAGTAAGCAGATGCAATTCAATAAAGTTAGAAGCAATACAAGCTAGACATCATACGCAACATGCAACCACATATAATAGTGCCAAGTTAGAGCAAGCACTTGTGATGGTGGAGTAGGGGAGATGTGCTCATCATCTACATAGCTACATTGACTGTCCAGCCTTGTGTTGTCTTGCGAATCTTGTTGGGATGATGGCGGAGTAGAATCTGTAGAGGCCCCCTGTTTGAGTTGCTCTGAAGGACCACCATCATTCACTACCGGACTAATTTCCTTCAGCTGTAATGATTTTGCATTGTGAAGTCAATCCGAGAAGAAAAAGGAATAAAATTCGCTCTTCAGAACTCATTCATGCATGATACTGACAAACACTACTCGGATGAAAGGCAAACACATGATGCGAGGATGCACTATGTATGAAAAGCAGGATGGCGTGACATATTCACAACTATGATGTGGTAACTAAGAAGAAGGCGTTTCAACAAATTAGAAGCACTGCAAGCTAGACACCATATGAAAGATGCAACCAGTATCACTTTGCCAAGTTCAAACTGTATGGCGTTTCAACAAATTAGAAGCAGTACATGCTAGAAATCATATGCAAGACACAACCAATATCACAGTGCCGACTTAAATGTGCATTATCATAAGTGGCTGATGCGGGATATGAAAGAATAGTAGTCTGATGTAAGAACATGGTGTGATCAGATATAGTATGTTCTAGAAACACGAACACATGTCATATTCACAGGCATTATGTGTAAAGTAAGAAGATGCAATTCAACAAAGTTAGAAGTAATACAAGCTAGACATCATATGCAACATGCAACCACATATAATAGTGCCAAGTTAGAGCAAGCACCTGTGATGGTGGAGTAGGGGAGATGTGCTCATCATCTACACAGCTACATTGACTGTCTAGCCTTGCGTTGTCTTGCAAATCTTGTTGGGATGATGGCGGAGTAGAATTTGTAGAGAACCTCCATTTCAGTTACTCGGAAGGACCACCATCATCCAATGCCTTGCCAATTTCCTTCAGCTTTATTGATTTTGCACTGTGAGGTCAAACCAACAAGAAAAAGGAATATAATTCGCTCTTTAGAACTCATTCATGCATGATACTGATGAACACTACTCTGATGAAAGGCAAAGTCATGATACGAGGATAGAATATGTATGAAAAACTAGACGGCTTGACATATTGACACCTATGATGTGGTAACTAAGCAGAAGGCACTTCAACAAATTAGAAGCACTCCAAGCTAGACACCATATGGAAGGTGCAATCAATATCACTCTGCCATGTTAAAACTATCTCATCATAGGTGGCGTTCATCAAACTAGCAGCAATACATGCTAGAAATCATATTCAAGACGTAAACCAATATGACACTGCCAACTTAAAGGTGTCCCATCATAAGTGACTGATACATGATACACAAGAATAGTAGTTTAATGTAAGAACATGGTGTGATAGACAGATATAGTATGTACCAAACACAGGAAAGAGTGTCATATTCACACGTATCATGTGTAAGCTGAGCAGATGCAGTTTACACTAATTAGGAGCAATACAAGATAGACACCATATGCAACATGCAACCATATATCACACTGCCAAGTTAGAGCAAGCACCTTGGATGGTGGAATAGGGGAGCGGAGACTTGGACCTTGTAATGCACTAGCAGTCCAAGGAGAATCGGTACAGATGCTTCATTTATGTTGCTGCAGAGGAGCACCATCATCACCTTCCTTACTCTTTTCCTTCCTCTTTCTTGATTTTGCCTTTTCAAGTCAAACCCACAAGAAAAAGGAATAAAATTTGCTCTCCAGAACTCATTGATGCATGATACTGACGAACACCACTTTCATGTAAGGCAGCCGCATGATAGGAGGATGGAATATGTATGAAAAACAGGACGGCGTGACATATTGACATGTATGATGTATAAAGTGTAAACTAAGCACAAGGTGTTTGAACTTGTTAGAATCAATGCAAGATACAAACCATATGAAAGATGAAACCAATATCACTCTGCCAAATTAAAAGGGTTCCCTAACAAATGTATTTGACCAAATTAGAAGCAATACATGGCAACAGGCTAGAAATAATATGCAATATGCAACGAATAAAGGTGACTCATCGTAAGTGATTGATTCAGGATATAGAAGAGAGGTAGTTTCATGTAAGAACAAGGTTAACACATATATGTAGTGTGTACAAAAAAATAGGACATATTCACAGGTATAATGTGTAAATTAAGCAGATGCAATTTACCCTATTTAGAAGCATTACAAGCTAGACACCGTATGCAACATGCAACCACATATCACACCGCGAAGTCAGAGCAAGCACCTGTGATGGTGGTGTAGGGGAAATGCAGTCTTCAAGTAGAGAGCTACGTTCAAAAACTTCATTTAGGCTTGCTGTTTCTTGAGAATCATGTGGAGAGGATGAAACTGCATTCTTTATAAGAGTAGCGCATCTCATACTAACCCACGGGCGTGACTGTCTCATCATAAGCAATAGATGCAGGATACACAGGAACAATAGTTTGATGTAAGAACATGGTGTGATAGGCAGATGTAGTATGTACCAAAAACAGGAAGGCGTGTCATATTCACATGTATAATGTGTAAGCTAAGGAGATGCAATTTAACAAATTAGGAGCAATACAAGCTAGGCACCATATGCAACATGCAACCAGATATCACACTGCCATGTTAGAGCAAGCACCTTGGGTTGTGGAGTAGGGGAGATGAGATTTGGAGCTTGCAGGAGAATCTATAGAGATCATTTGTTTCGGTTGCTCCATAGGACCACCATCATTCTGTGCCTTCGTCCTTTCAGATTTTGCCTTGTTAAGTAAACTCACAAGAAAAAGGAATGAAAGTCGCACTTCCAAATTTGTTGATGCATGATACTGACGAACACAACTTTTATGTATGGCAACCACATTGTAGGAGGATGTAATATGTATGAAAAACGCTAAGCAGAAGGCATTTCAACAAATTGGAAGCAATGCAATCTAGACACCATATGAAAGATCCAACCAAAATCACTCTACCAATTTAGTTGTGTCTCATTATAAGTGGCACTTCAACAAATTAGAGGCAATACATGTTTGAAATGATATGCAAGATGCAACCAATATTACACTCTCAACTTGAAGGTGTATCGTCAGAAGTGATTGATGAGGGACACACAAGAAAAGTAGTTTGATGTAAGAACATGGTTAATAGAAAGACGTAGTATGTACCAAAAATAGGAAGGCATGTCATATTCACAGGTATAATGTGTTAACTAAGCAGATGCAAATTACCCTAATTAGAAGCATTACAAGGTAGACACCATATGCAACATGCAACCACATATCACACTGCCAAGTAAGAGCAAGCACCTGCGATGGTGGTGTGGGGGAATTGTGGTCATCAACTAGAGAGCTACATTGACGATCTTCATTTAGCCTTGTTGTTTCTTGAGAAACATGTGGGGAGGATGACACTGCACTCTTTAAACGAGTAGGGCATCTCACAGTAACCCACTGGGGTGACTGTCTCATCATAAGTGATTGATGAGGGATACAAAAGAGCATTAGTTTGATGTACGAACATGGTTAACAGACATATGTAGTATGTATCAAAAATAGGAAGGCATGTCATTATCAAAGGTTTAATGTGTAAAGTAAGCAGATGCAATTTAACCAAATTGGAAGCACTACAAGCTAGACAC
Source organism: Triticum dicoccoides (assembly GCF_002162155.2). Lineage (NCBI taxonomy): Eukaryota > Viridiplantae > Streptophyta > Magnoliopsida > Poales > Poaceae > Triticum > Triticum dicoccoides. The sequence continues at coordinate 557,734,936 of NC_041393.1, read as the reverse complement.
CATATGCAACATGCAACCACATTTGACAGCGTGAAGTTAAAGCAAGCACCTGGGATGGTTGTGTGTGGCAATTGAGATCATCAACCGCAGAGCTACATTTACTGTCTCCAACTGCTGACACTGCACCCTTTAGAGCGTTGAAACGCTTAGTGCTTATCTTCGAATTACACTGGAGCGACTTCTATCTTTTCTTTTCTGCATTCATCAACACTGTGTCAGAGTCTGAAATACACATGCATAAAAAACAAGTGTGAGTATGGGTGAAGTGTGTGCACAATTAGTACAGTGTAAAGGTAGCAGATAGCAGGTCGATGAGAAATAAATAACAAGAGACATATGATATCTCTACAACATGCATGGCACACTAAATTACTACAGGATTCTATGAAAATAACAGTCGACTGAAAACAAATAGGTCAGTTCATTTTTTCTGCACCATCCGATGTACAAAGAACGGGCAGATCTCCTTCATCTACCTCCAGCCAGTCAGTGTTGACGATCTTCCTTGAAACGCCAGCGACCACCGGCCCATTCCCCTGCCCGCGCCCTCCCCTCAACCTCACCGCACCGCCGTGCTTGGCACCGCCCCCCGGCCATCCATTCAAGCCCCGCCGACCTCCAGATCGGGAGCAAGCAGCTCCTGCGCCCCACACCCCTATGATAGACACTGATGCGCCGCTTCCCCGACGAACAGGCGGACTATGTGCTCCGTGCGCCTAAGCGGGTGCTGCTTCTTTTAATTGTGGTTCGACTGACCCTGAATTGAAATCCGGGCGGGCTACTGACCTCTAGCAAAGGTGAAATAGTAAAGGGAGGAAACCTTGTGCATTTAGTATCACGAAGAAGATGCAGTAAGAATTGCTCAACTAGTTTTTTCGTGGGATAAATACGGTGTGAGCAGAGACGTAAGGTTTGCATGAATAAGGGAAGAGGAGTATCTCTTTCTGCTAGCAGTGTTGTGTCCTCCTTCTGTTTTTCTAACGATCTTCTTGTGGTTCGCTGGATACGAGAAGTTGTGGAGGACGGTGGATCCTTGGAAGAACCCATGGCCAAGTTGTTGAGTGTGGTGCGGTGGCCGTCTGTCAGCAGCGGGAACCAGATCCGAGGCGGCAAACGACAGCGTAGCGAGAACAGCTTCGGTGCGGTGGTCAGTTGCGACAGTGGAGCGGCAGCGGTGAGGTGTAGGACAGCGTGGTCGGAGTGGTTCTGGTATGGCGCACGTCGGCGTCGGCATCGTGGAGGTTGCTCTGCCTCGGCTTCAGCTACTAAGTCCTTGAGAGTGTTGCGATTGTGGTTGCGTTGGATGACGACATTGGGGTACCAGCTTCGGTGTGATGGAGGAGGGCGGCGGTGGATTGGGCGCTATGGGGTGGAGGATGAAGGAGGCTGGGTATTCGTGGCTGGTGGAGAGGGTGTTTTTGCGCCATGGAGTATGAATGGTGAAACGGAGGGAGGGGGAGCTAAGGGGGACAATGTTTCGGTTTGGGACGCGCTTGTTTGAAATTTGGGGAAAGTTACAAACTTTGCCCCCATCTAAAATTTTGGACATATTGCGGGTTGGGGGTAGGAAAGTAATCTCAGGTGTCCCAAATGTGGGCGGGATAGATTTCGGCCGAGCGCATGGGTGTTTAGGCACCCATGGCGTATGAATGCTTCTCGGAGGCGGTTGAGACTGGCGTCTTGGTGAAGTTACAAACCTACCCCGGTTTAGACCTTTGGACATCAGACCGATAGGCTACATGGGCCAGAGTCAGGACAATAATTTCCTACCACCAAACATTAGTCTCGCCCGGTTTCGGGTGACCAGAGGCTTATTTGGCGCTTCATTCAATATTTGGGAGCAGAAGCATTAACGTTTTCGCTTCTCTTGAATTGAACTTTCAGGATTTGTCAAACTTCACAAATCTTTACTCTTGAAAATCCTAAAGCTACGATTATTTTGGAATGGAGGGGGTACATTTGAATATACATCGTACACGAGTATATATTAAAAAATATGCAACTTACCTCAGTTCATGCATGGTTCCAGATATAATCTCCTTGGTTGCAAAAAACGTTAGACATGCGTATGAATATATAGCATGTTCAAACGCACAACAAAGATTGATGCCCCCTTTTAGATCTGATTTACAAATGCCATTATCTCGGGTTCAAATAGATGAATGCACTTCCTACGAATTCGAATCTTCGAAACCCCCTTTATGTTGAATTCAACATGTATTCCATTTCATAGCTAGCAATTTGGAATGTATCCATGCAAGTGACAAATGTATAAAGTGCTTCACACTAACAACATGGAGTGCACTAATTAATGTTTATATATGAATTGCAAAAGCAATCCATTGCTTGTATTTCAAACTACTCTCACTCTATGGATCAATAATATGAAATAAACACATGCACATGCTAGAATTCAATAGAGTATGGGTGTCTGATAGACCGATTTTCGTCCATAGGCAATTTGCAAGATTCATGATCTCATCCAAAAATAATAATGTCATTTATATTTTAATTTAATGCATAGATCTGCCATTTACACGTACATGCACTATGCCTCGGCCCGTTCTCACAAACACGCTATATCTCTCTCTATCCAACGCATAAGTGCACACACTTTATATGCATCGGCATTTGTCTTTCACACATGCTCACAATCTCTCTCGGGGTGTCGAGGTGTCTCAAGCACATGCTCTCTCTATATGTATATCTCTCTCTTTCTGACTACTATGTACCACTCTTTTCGCTAATCTCAGTTGGAAAACACTATTTCCACATGCATATATACACACGATCTCTACTAGCCCTCTATACGCACATATATGTGCCTACGTGTCTCCTGCACGCACATTATCTTTAGGCCTCTCTCGCACAAATTGCCCCCGACCCCC